>NC_142587.1:95519723-95819723 GCF_965207765.1 Zootoca vivipara | reverse complement strand
AGTTTTTCTGCAAGAACACTGCTTCTGGTTCTTTCAAACCTACTTTCAATTGAGTGATAAAAGGGACATTTCTAGATGTCTCTTTTCAGTGCATTTTGCCCCATGGTAATTGACATTTGCAATCCACTAAACAGTACACTTTTAAACTATGGTGTATTCGCTGAAGTACTTGGACTAGGACCCAGGACATTTGGACTTGATGAATTCCCTCTCGGAATATCCTAAAAATAAAAACGCGCTTTGCACCTGTGACCTGATCCTTTTAACTGGAAAAGCGAGGGACCTTCCACATGCAAAACAGGTGCCCTGCAGCTGAGCTATGGACCCTTTCCATCCCATGAAATGACCATATTCTGAATAAGCCTATCGATCTCTTTCACCCAGTAAATTATACTTTGACCCCTCACCAAGGTTTCGATCAGACGCCTTGCTAATGGAGATCCCTTTTGAGCGGAAGGTTCTAGGATCTGGGACTGTCAAACAAGTGTGTGTTCTACCCAGTAGCTAAATGTTTTCCATTTCTGGGTGAATTTACAGTCCACCCCACCTGGCGGTGGATTCGGGGAGGTCACGATACCTGTCTGGAGAGAGATTTTCTGGTTTGGGAGACCTATTTAGGAATGGGAGAATGACTTGGAACGGACAGTTTACAGACCTGTGTGTTTCTCCTTAGCATGTCTGGGCCCAACAGCTCTTCTGAGTGGTCTATTGAAGGCCGCCGGCTCGTCCCACTGATGCCCCGGCTGGTTCCCCAAACCGCTTTCACCGTCACGGCAAACGCTGTTGCCAACGCGGCGCTCCAGCACAATGCAGCTCTCCCTTCCCCAGCAGAGACAGGAAGCAAAGAAGGTGAGGGTAGGTGGCCTTCCTCTCTTTCGGATATTGGGAATGGGAGGAGGACTCTTTTAATGCTTCGAAAGGGTCACCGTGCTTAGGCCTTCAACCGGGGTTGGGGAACCTCTCTTCCTCCAGCTGTTGCTGGGATACAGATCCCAGCAACCCTGATGATGGCCTCTGAGAACATAAGAGAAGCCCGCTGGATGAAACTAATGGCCCATCTCGTTCGGCTTCCTGTTCTCACAAATGCCTGTGGGAAAATCCACAAGTTTCCAGCAACTGGGCATTCAGAAGCATTGTTGCCTCCAGCTGTGGAGGCAGAGCAGAGCCCTCATGGCCAGCAGCCATCAATAGCCCTCTCCTCCAGATATTTGTCTAATCCTCTTTTAAAGCCATCCAACTTCGTAACCATCACTGCCTCCTGTGGGGCTGATGGGACCTGGACTCTCGATCCTTAAACCTTTGCCACCTATATCAGGGCCCCTCTTACCCCTTGTATAGAAGGCCCCAGCCTTGACCCAACTGCACTGGCTGTCAATTAGTTTCTGGGCCCAATTTGAAGTGGTAGTTTTGACCTGTATTGCCTTAAACGGCCCAGGACTGCCTCTCCCCATATGATCCAACCTAGACCCTACGATCATCATCTCAGGCCCTTTATTGTGTGCTTCCTCCACAAGTCGTCTGACGGGTGGCCGTATCCTTGAGCTAGTCACTGCCACTCACCCTAACATACCTCACGGGGTTATTGTGGAAGCAGAGTGCGTACGCCACCTCTAGCCCTTTGGAGTGTAGGCTGGAGAGGAATGAAGTAAACAGATGAAAACGCTTTGGTTTACACATCATCCTTTTCTTCTTCTCTCACTCTCTTCAGTGGTGGTTTGCTATTCCTACACAAGCACCACCTCAACCCCGACGTCCACCCCAGTCCCGAGCGGCAGCGTCGCGACCGTGAAATCCCCCCGACCCGCCAGCCCAGCTTCCAACGTCGTCGTCTTGCCAAGTGGGAGCGCCGTTTACGTCAAGAGTAAGTGACATCAAGGAAAAGGAGGGCCAGGCTCCTCCAGAGGCAGCCAAGGTTTTGAGCATGGCCTGAGGGTTCTTTGATTTTGAATGCCATACGCCAGGCCCTTCCCCCACCATTGCTCACAGTGTGCTGCAAACCTTGGTAGCCACCCTTTGGGCTTGGCAGAAGTGAATGGATGAATGTAATAATGTGTTTGAAACCGCCAGCAGTTTGAGCAAGCTGGTAGAAAGGAGTTTGCATCATTTCCTTCTCACGGGTAAATTCAGAGAGGCTGATTGGTAAGCACTGGTCAGTCTCCTGGTCAGTGGTGCAGCTAGCACTGGACCTCGGAGCCAAAGTCTAGGGCCCCGCAGCTCGGGGGGGGGGGGGTGCGGCCTTCCCCAATGGCCACCTAGAGAGCAGCAGTTGTGTCTTGGTATGTGGGCCAGCTTGGGCTGGGGAGGTTTGAGCAGCGCTCTTGGTGGGTGCATCAGAGTACGGGAGGCTACCGGACTGAGGCGCCTCTCTCGTTGGCAGGCGTGAGCTGCTCAGATGACGACGAGAAGCCCCGCAAACGGCGCCGCACCAACTCCTCGAGCTCCTCCCCAGTCCTCCTGAAGGAGGTCCCTAAGGCCGCCACGCCGGTCACCAAGACCATCACGGTGCCTGTCAGCGGCAGCCCCAAGATGAGCAGCATCATGCAGAGCATTGCCAACTCCTTGCCGCCCCACATGTCCCCTGTGAAGATCACCTTCACGAAGCCGTCGACACAGACGACCAACACGACAACCCAGAAGGTGGGTAGGGATGTTTAGTATGTGTGGCTGAGAACGAGAGGTTTCTTTAGTTTAGAGCAGGCATCCCCAAACTCGGCCCTCCAGATGTTTTTGGGACTACAACTCCCATCATCCCTAGCTAACAGGACCAGTGGTAAGGGGTGATGGGAATTGTAGTCTCAAAACGTCTGGAGGGGCTGAGTTTGGGGGTGCCTGGACTACAGTCAGGCTGGACTACAGTCCCTGTGCAATCCCTGCCACTGTGAAATTGAGGAGCATGTATTTCTGGCAGGTGACCCTTCAGAGCTACCTGCTGTCGCCATTTTGGCTTTCCCAGTCTTGGAAAGAATAGTGGGGGCCAGCCAATCAGAAGTGTGAGAAGCTGCAGTAAGTTTGCCACTCGCGTTGCGGTACGCCCACAAATGTGGGGAGGCTGTTTCACCCCAAAACCGGGGTAGAGGCTCAGCCCAGTCCCAGTCTACAGACTGGAAACTGTTTATGACCCCACCCTGCAACATCAGTTCTGTTTAATTGTCTATTCCTTTTTTTCTCCCTGAGTTCCTCTGTTATGTGCTGATGTCTTGTCCCTTCAGTAAAACTGCATCCACCACATTTCAAAAGATAATTCTGCCGGTAGACCAGAAACAGGGCAGAGGAACAGGCAGCCAACTCCCCTAACAGCCTGTCTCATAGGGTCTCATAGGGTGCAGGGGAATGATATAGCCCTGTCTGCGGGTGCAACCTCAAGAGCTGCTCCCAAGAGAAATGGCAGGCTATAAATCCACGTTTGGCTGCTGCGGCATCAATTTGGAGGTTGTCATTCAATCGCATATTGAAAGCGAATGCAATAATAACCAGTCAGTTTGGGCTACATGATTTATTGTCACAAAGCCCATTGAGAGTGATGGCAGTGGTTGCAGCATTACCCTTACTCAGAATGGTCAAATGCTCCTTTTTGGAGCAGACCCCTTAAAACAACGGCGAGGGGCTGTCGGCACAAGGGGTGATGATCAAAACCTTTTTGTGTGCTCTCTTTTCCAGGTGATCATAGTCACCACATCTCCCAGCTCCACTTTTGTCCCCAACATCCTCTCCAAGTCTCACAACTACGCGGCCGTCACCAAGCTCGTCCCGACGTCTGTCATTGCCTCGACCACCCAGAAGCAGCCGGTGGTCATCACCGCTTCCCAGTCCTCTTTGGTTAGCAGCTCCACCAGCACCTCTGCCAGCGCCTTCACCGGGGGCTGCTCCACCCTTTCCTCCGCTCCCAGCACGGTCGCTGTGACCACCGTGGTCTCCTCGACGCCCTCCGTGGTTATGTCCACAGTTGCACAGGGTGAGACGTTGGCTTTGCATGGGGAAGGTTCTGAGATTGCGACACCCACTGCCTCGGGTGAAAAGACAGGTGCAGTTGAAAACTGCATGCTACATCTCATTAGGGTCTTCCAGGCTTCCTTTGTGTGCTGCACTTATGATGAGTTGTGCTTATTAATATTGGTAATGGGGCAGTTAGAGACAGCCCCACTTTCAGTGCTGCAAAAGTCCTGGGGCAGCACACTGCTTCATTTTCCACTCTGCACATGTCCCATAACTTCCAGCTGTTGCAGCAATGGTCAAGTGCCATGCTAGATGCTGTTTTCTTTCCAGTTGCATTTTTATTACTTCTTTTATTTCTTCCATATTCTAATCTGCAATACATTAAAAACAAAAACAACATGAGAAATAGAGGAAGTGGTGAAAACGCAACTATAGGCGACGGCAGATTTACATACGTCTAGTCGACATGCGGCCGCCTCCACGTGCATCGCTGCAACCTGGAAGTGGCGGGAAAGGGGGAGAAATGGGCTTATGCATGTTCTACCGCCGCATGCTGCGACCTGGAATGCAATCCCCATGCAAATTGGGGGTTGCCTATATAAATCCAGGATGGGTGCTGGATGCAACAGATGGGACGTCTTCAGCCACAAACCCACAGGCACGCCACGGGCCACGCAAGTGAAACTCAATGGCTGCATTTTGTGTAGCCTCGGCCCACTATACCCGAAGGAGTGTCTCCACCTCCATCGTTCGGCCCAGACACTGAGGTCCAGCTCCGAGGGCCTTCTGGCGGTTCCCTCCCTGCGAGAAGTGAGGTTGCAGGGAACTAGACAGAGGGCCTTCTTGGTGGTGGCACCTGCCCTGTGGAACGCCCTCCCATCGGGTGTCAAGGAAATAAAAAACTTTCTGACTTTTAGAAGACATCTGAAGGCAGCCCTCCTTCATGGATCACTGTTTTGTCGTGGTGAAGGGGCTTGAATAACTCAGAGAAGCTATGAGCTATGCCGTGCAGGGCCACCCAAGACGGACAGGTCATAGTGGAGAGTTTTGACTAAACGTGATCCACCTGGAGCAGGCAGCCCTGTTTAGGGAAGTTTTTAATGTTTGATGTTTTATCGTGTTTTTAATATTCTATTGGGAGCTGCCCAGAGTGGCTGGGTGGTATTAACAACTACTACTACTACTACTACTACTACTACTTGGATAACGTGAACTCAGTGTGGGAGTGGGCATTGGCTGTGAGTCAGAGATTGGTAATGGTCCAAAACAAAGGACAAAGCACCAAATGCCTGCCTGCCTCCTCTCTTCCAGGAGTCTGCACGTCGGCCATTAAAGTCGCAGCGGCCCGGTTGCCTTCGCCCAAGACCCTGGTGGGGGCGCCGACCCAGATCCTGACACCGTTTTCTAAACAGCAGCAGCAGCAGCAGCCATCTCCCAAGCAGCAGCTTCAGCAAGCCCAGCCGCAGCAGCAGCTAACCCAGGCTTCCCCCGTGGCCGCACAGCAGCAGCAACAGCAACAACCCTCCCAGCAGCAGCAGCCAGCCCTTCACCCCCAGCAGTCTCCCCTTCCGCCAGGCATCAAGCCCACCATCCAGATCAAGCAGGAATCAGGTACCGATAAATGTGTTGCTCCGGGTGTTAACTCATTGCCGCCCTGTCAGGGTTTGGCAGGATGCCGATGAGTGTTCACTGGGGGAAGGGGGGCTGGAGTCTGACTCGGGAGAGCGGGGCAGTGGTTTGTGGAGACCAGGAGGCAAGGATAAGAGGCAAGCGAAGCCTCAGAGCTGGAGGGTGGAGCACAGGATGGAAGAAGAGGAGGAAGAGGCAAGTCAGGCAAGTGAAGGGCCGAGGGGCAAGGAAGCAGCAGTGGGGTGATCAGTTCTAGCAGTGGCCTCCCGGGTGACAGAGGAGGAGAGACAAACACAGAAGGTAGAGGTGCAGGCAGAAGAAAAAGACTAGAATTAATCTGGAATGGAGCTTCAGCCAAGCATATATTGTTGAGTTTGCACAAGTTAAATGCTCTTGTGATGCGACTCCACTGCATTGGGGGGGGGGGATGATTTGTTCTGTCTCTCTGTAGCTATTTTGCCTTCCTTTGTAATGTTTGCTTCTCATGTCCACCTCCCACTCGCGATGGCTGTTTTCTTTCCTAGGGGTCAAAATAATCACCCAGCAAGTGCAGCCCAGCAAAATCCTCCCCAAGCCAGTCACAGCAACTTTACCCAGCAGTAGCAATTCCCCTATTATGGTGGTGAGCAGTAATGGGACCATCATGACAACCAAACTGGTCACAGCCCCTGCTGGTGAGTGATTCTTTCCTATGCTCCGTAGAGGGTGGGAAGCAATTTAAACTTGGGAAATAAGGTGAAATGGTGATGTACCTAGGGCACAGTGGAGACGATCATACAATACAGATTGTTTGACGTATTTGAATCATTTTTAGCCTACTTACATGAGGATACAAGTTTGTGCACTTAAAAAAAAAAGATTCCTCCATCCTCCTCTTTCTTAGGAGGTGGGGTCCACACTGCCAGATTAACATGTCAAGAGACAAGGATTCCTACCTAGTCTTCTCCCTGACCAGCTGATTTTCAATTTTCAAAGACTTGTGTCTTTGTGTTGAGGAGCATTCAGTCCTGTTAAAGTGGAACAGCCAAGACACCTCTCCACATTTGCAGAATTTACAAGGGGTGATGATGATGATGATGATGATGATAATTTGAATTTATATTCTGCCCTATACCCACAGGTCTCAGGGTGGTTCACAGAATAAATGTGAGCATGCAATGTGCACAGTTTTAGCCTTCTCCCTGACATGCTGATTTTCTTTGTGCAGGGATTTTGCATTTGCACAGAGGGACATTGAAGTGCTGCGATCCCATGTCTGCCTCGCCAAGACCCTGGGCTTGCCACCTGTCCAGGGTTTGTGTGTGCTTATGTGCATGCGCACAGTTTTGGCAGTGTTCACCTCCCATTGGTGTCTATTCATTTAGAACATTTGTACCCGTGCTCTTCAGCCTAAAAGGCTCCCGGAGCGGCTTGGATACAATCAAAACAAAGCCGTCGCTCCCCACAGGCTTGCAGTCTAAAAAGCACAACACACGGCTTCCGGTTCAGCGCCAGCGCCGATCGGCGGGGTCCCGTCTCGTCTCCGAGACGGCCCGTCTCTGCTAGGAGTGGGGGGGGCAGCGAGAGCGACGCTGCGCCCCTTAGAACCTCGGGAAGGGCGTCCCGGGGGCGAATTTTGCTCGGCAGAGCCCCAATCCGGACTCCCCAACTCTCCGGCAAGCTCTAATAAGAGCTCCGGAGCGAGGAGGGTAGAAGTCGCGGGGGCCATTTTGAGCGGTAACGTTATCCTAGCGGTGAGAAGCTTCAAGCCGAAGGCGGAGAGCGCTGGATTCTTCTGAAAATAAAACGATTGGAAATAAGACTGTAAGTAACCTCACGATTTGGATTATAAAACAATTTGGACCTGGGAGAGAGGGGGGAAAAGAGGAAGCCACCCCCCCCCACGGCAACATAAGAGACAGTAAATAGAAACCCGAAGCCGTAAATAGAAGATCTCAACTTAAAAGGATCCCTCAAAGACATCAAAGAGAATCTCCCCTAAATGCAGGGTAAAAGGGGAGAGAGACTGTGGTTGTGAGTGCCCTGCAGAAAGAGGTTAAGACTAAGAAAGACCTTTCTTTTCCTCGGGAGCCGGCAGCCCAGACAACCCAGTGAGCTGATCAGGATTTATAAGTCGAATTTTATTTCTATCTTTATTTCTGGACTTTTTGGAAATTCCTTTTTGGTTTATATGCTTTTGAAATGCGAGTTCGAATTTTATTTTTAATAAGACTTGAAGAATGCAGCCAGCTTGTTAAAATGGAGTCGAGAAAATAAACTGTGACCATATTCCACCCCATGTGACAAGTTTTGACCTTGACAGGATTGAACTATGTCAACAAAAAGGTATTCGCCTGAGTTCCAGCGGACTGTTTTGACCTTAATGTGGGAAGTAAGAATAGAACTATGTCAAGAGGAGACACAACAGCAAGAGTTACAGCAACAATTCCAGATGGTGATGGCAGAATATGACTTCTTAGAGGATGAAGCTATTGAAACTGAAGAAGACGAGTGTGAGAACGACAATGATGGGGACTGTGATTTGGAAGGAAAAGATGAAGATGAGGACTGTGATAATATAACACAAAATGAAGCCCACCAGGAAAAAAATGATGATTTTACTCTACAAAAAGTCGGATGGAGTGCCTCCCCTTCGAGGGGGGCACGATTGGATTTACTGGAACTCCAGAATGCCCACAGGGAAGAGGGGAAAAATAAGCAGAGAAGAGAAGAAGCTCAGGGGTCTTGTATGGAGGCCTGGATGGCAAAAGTCTGTAAACAGGGGGTGGGGTGAAGGGAAAGTGAAGTTGTGATTATAAGGATGGATTAACAGGATTATAACTGGACTGCTGACTACGGAACTTGCTGGATTGGGGGGGTGGAGCCGGTAATCGGGGATGTAAGGTTAGATTGGGAATAGTTATAGTTTTAAAAGTGAATTGATTTTGGAAAAAGGTGAAAATATGGAGGCTTATAGAGGGGGTAAAAATTAGGCACGGGAAGAAAAAATGGGAGTTTGATTTTTCAGTGATTGGACATTAGGTGAAAATGATAATAGCTAATTTAAAAGTAGTATAAGGTATAAAGGTGTATTTTATAAAATAAGAAACTGTTGAAGATGATAAAAAAGGGAGGAAAACCGGGGAAGGGGGGAGGGTGGGGAAGCCCACAAAATATGGTTTAACAATTATGAATGGAAGAAAGTTTTTTTTTTGTTTTTTTTTGTTTTGCTTTGTATTGTCTTTTTTCATTTTTTGTCACTTTTTTTCTTCTCTTTTTTCTCTTTTCTCTTTTTTTATTCTTTTTTTGGTATGACAATAGATGGTTGGATGGATGACCTCCCGCGTACTGCCCTGGTTTACTGGAGCTCCCTGGTGGCAGGGGGGGCTTTGGGGGCAGGGGAGGGGGAGGAGGACAGAAATCCAATCATAAAATGGACCATTTCTGACTGTTCACCTACGTGGGATACTTCTGTGGCAGGGGAGGACCCATGGAGGGGGGTGGGAAGAAGGTGGAAAAGGTGTTCATGTATGTACCGCCTTTTGTAATTTGTAAAATCAATAAAAATTATGTTCAAAAAAAAATAAAAAGCACAACACACAAGGGGAAAGGGACAGGGCGGGATTTGAAGAATCGAAACTCAGGCACCACTTTCTGAACAGTGGCTCATACAATGGCTGAGCTCTGCTTCTCCGCTCGCAGTGTCGGTTCCTCGCGCTGATGCCTGTCCTGTCTTCCCTTCCTCCCCACCCCACCCCCCTTTGAACCAGGGACTCAGGCAACTTACACTCGTCCGACGGTCAGCCAGTCCATTGGGACACGCATGACTGGCACGCCGGGCGCCGCCACTTACGTCAAAACCACCAGCGGCAGCATCATCACGGTCGTCCCCAAATCGCTTGCCACGCTGGGAGGCAAGATCATCAGCAGCAATATCGTTTCCGGTAGGTAGGCCTGTGTCTCAAAAAACGCAGTGACCAGATGGGTCAGTTGGAGTCAGTGGAGCTTCGGCCGGGTTGTCTGTGTGTTGCTGCTGTATGTTTGAAGGGTGCGACGTGGGATCCAGTCGTAGGCTGCAAGAAGGAATCATAATTATAATTATCGATGAATTATATTTATATGATGCCCTATGCCCGCAGGTCTCAGGGCAGTTCACAAGGTAAAATTACAATATAAAAACATAAAATACATAAATCAAAATATAAACAGAAACAGCTGAATAAACCACACACACCCCAACACATAAAAACAGTGTAAAAATTATTTTATTTTAGATATATATATAGAGAGAGAGAGAGAGGTCCCAGGGTGGAAAGATAGAGGAATTTCAGAGAAAGTATCTGTTAGAAAATGGGACTTGTCACTGGTCAGAAACTAGACTTAGATCCTAGAATGGGGTTGTTGTTACTCAAATTTGATGAGGGAAGTCACAATGTTACAAATAAGGATATTAAAATTTTTACCACCAGCACGCTTGACAATAGCTAGAAGGTGGAAAGATTTAGGAGACAACTTGCTGTCTGAATAGTACCAGCAAACTTGAACATTGCATTGAGGGGGAAACTGATGCAACAGGTGAAGTACAAGGAACAGTTTAAGAATGACAAAGAAAAGCTGCAAGCCACGTTTATTAAATACATAGCACAAAAGGAATGCAACTGCCCAGTACTGCCAGAAAGTGACCTGCTCTGAAATACGATTGTTTACAGTGTCATCTTTGTTTACAAAGAAGGAGAATTCCGGTCATACGTAAAGAAGAGCAAATGTATTGCAGTACGACAGAGACTTAACCAATGCTCTTGACTATATGTTACTCATACATTTATGATGATATACACTGTCTTGTTTTTGTTGCAAAAGGAAATATTTATTTTAAAAAAGGAGGAAGCCTTTCCCTGCTTCCTGTGCAATGCAGCAATAAGTCTTCGCAGTAACGGCAGTTGCTGGCGCACATAAGAAAATTTCATTTTTCTTCATAGTCGAAAAGACAAATGAATGCCGATCTGTAACAGTGGCATATTTTTAGTCTGTTTGTATTTTAATTCAAACACACACCCCTCCCCCTGGAAGCTGGCAATGTTCCGAGCAAATACCACTGCGTGTAGACCAAGCTGTTGTATTTTTGCTTTTTTTGAAAGGTAACTCCTTGATGAAGACCTATTTCCAACAAAAAGGTATCGAAAACTTGCAACGCTCTAGAAACCTTTGCATGATTCCCCACCCCCACCCCAGCCCCCTCCACGAGGTGTCACAGCACCCCTCGCCCTGTGACTTTGCTGGTGTTTTACCGACGACAAGCTGCAAAGCTACTTGAGACAACATGGTCTCCTGTTTTAAACTGAGATCTGCTCTGGCAGGTAAAAAAACTGCTTCGCCGGTCAGTTTTTCCAGTTGGACCTGACCTGATATGAGGTTGTGCTCCTGGCCTAGCAAACTGTCCCCTTCTCAGGGTCCCTATGCCCCCTGGTGCATGCTCTGAGAGCTGTAGCTACAGCTCCCCAGTGACTGCTGACCAGCTTGGCTTCCTCCATTGCATTGAATGGGGAAGTGGTTATGGGTCCCCTACTTGAAATAGAGAGGGGGTGGGCACCATCGGTGTTTTCTTGTAAAGGTAAAGGGACCCTTGACCATTGGGTCCAGTCGCAGACGACTCTGGGGTTGCAGTGCTCATCTTGCTTTACTGGCCAAGGGAGCCGGCGTACAGCTTCCGGGTCATGTGGCCAGCATGACTAAGCTGCTTCTGGCGAACCAGAGCGGTGCACGGAAACACCGTTTACTTTCCTGCCGGAGTGGTACCTATTTATCTACTTAAACTTTGACGTGCTTTCGAACTGCTAGGTTGGCAGGAGCAGGGACCGAGCAACGGGAGCTCACCCCATCGCGGGGATTTGAACCGCCGATCTTCTGATCGGCAAGCCCTAGGCTCTGGTTTAACCCACAGTGCCACCTAAATACTTGGTGCCCCCTAAATCGTGCTTGGATGAGGCCATTTTAAATTGTAATGGCGTGGGGGAACCACAGCAGTAATGGGGCAAGCATTGCTGCTTCTAACCGAACCTCATTTCTATTTCCCCTCCTACTTGGGCAACCAAGGAACTACGACCAAAATCACAACCATCCCCGTGACGTCCAAGCCCAACGTGATAGTAGTGCAGAAGACGACGGGGAAAGGAACCACCATCCAAGGGCTTCCGGGCAAAAACGTGGTCACGACATTGCTAAATGCGGGGGTAAGAGAGAGGAAATGTGATTACCGCTATTTCGTCATCGTCATCAATACCCGCTGCCTTTGTAGGAGTCATCTTTGGGAGAAGAAAAGGCTAAGGAGTAGACCCTCCTTCTGGCAACTCCTACAACCAAGCTGGTGCCAAATGTATTACTCAGATGGTCCAGCTTAAGTTTTGTGTATAGTTTGCTCTCCACTAAGAATCCAGTTACTGTACAGAGCTTTTAACCCTTTGCATTGCATGGGGGGAAATTGCTTGGTCCTATGCAGATGGAGTATGAGAGGAGAGCAAGTGAGTTAAGTCACGTGATGCATGTGATTTTCTGGCCCAGCCCCACCGAGGTAAACCTGCAAGTTTTGTCCTCAGGGAGAGAAAACGATCCAAGCGGTGCCAGCTGGAGCGAAGCCAGCCATCATCACTGCCACCAGGCCCATTACCAAAATGATCGTCACGCAGCCAAAAGGGATCGGGTCTGCCGTCCAGCCAGCTACCAAAATCATCCCGACCAAAATTGTTTATGGGCAGCAGGGTAAAACGCAGGTATGCTTAAGAACTTTGGGCAAGGGGAGGGAGGGAGGGGGCAAACGTGTTTCACCCCCAGCATAAAAATAGCTTTGTAGCTCTCTGCCTCGCTTTGGCGAGCAAGGCCTTCTCTGCGCACTGGGTCTGGGGTGTGGCCACTAGATCTCGTGAGAGCATCCCTGGGCTTCTGGAGCCAGCGTATGGAGAGAGTCTTGCTTCCCCAGTAAGGTGGAGAGCTAAACATCTCTTTTTTGCCCAGTTTTCCTGGTGCAAAAAGAACTTTCAAGCTCTCTGCCTTGCTTGCAGGATATCGACCAGCATCCTTCAACTGCGTATCTTTGAAATCATATTGTGTGCAACAAGTAGTCCATGCATTTTGCAACCTCCGGTTTTCCAGGACCCAATTGCATTTTGAGCTTTGACTTGACTGTGGGTCTGGGACTGTAGCTCAGCTGTGCATTGACTGTATCAATATTCTTCCACTTCGATTGCCGAGTGCACAGTCGGGGTGATGGAGAGCACTTCCACCTCCCACAAAAAAGCCTTTTTAAAGAGAAGTCTGAAAATATGAAAGGGAAACGTTAGTGGAATTAAACATATGCCTCTGTTTCTGTGGGAAGAACTGGATCTGGGCTTTGCCCCACCTGGTGCCGGAATGTGGGCCCCAAGAACTTTGCATGGGGGGTAATGTGGCCCCTGGTGTGAACAAATGTCCACCCCTGTGGTAAACTGGTCCCCCCCCCCGCTTCTTTTCAGGTCCTTATCAAGCCAAAGCCAGTGACCTTCCAGGCGACGGTTGTGAGTGAGCAGACAAGGCAACTGGTCACTGAAACACTTCAGCAGGCCTCCCGGGTGGTGGAGGCGGGGAATGCTTTGCTGCCAGAGGTGAAAGAGGAGCCCCAGGCGTACACAGACAGCAGCTCCTCTTCAACAGAATCCTCGCAGGGTTCCCAAGGTTAAACCTGCAATAGATCTCCTAGCATAATGTGGCTTGGGTTGGTTTTTATATTTTTCCGGAGGTTGCATGATGGTTTGGGGGAGCTGAGACGAAGCTGGGGATAGTTCAGTTGATTAAAGCACGAGACTCTTAATCTCAGGGTCGTGGGGTCAAGCCCCACGTTGGGCAAAATATTCCTGCATGGCAAGGGGTTGGACTAGATGATCCTAGTGGTTCCTTTGCAACTCAAAACGATTCTGTGGTTCGGACTTTGGGAGCAGATTGACCTTGGCTGGCCTCGTGAGCTCGGCTTCTGAGCTTCTCTGCACCCCTGGCTGTTCTGCATGCTCATAAGATGTCCTTTGATCATGTCGTTAGTGTGCATCTGGCCGTGGAGTGAGAATCATGAAATTCTATGGCTTGGACGGTTCCCATTGGTGGCCAGCCCCTTAGTCCCAGTTACCACATTTCCTTAATCTTAGCATGCAAGCACAGTGGCCTTAAAAGGACATGCAGCTCCATGCACACCCACGACAGAGCCCGCTCACCTGCTAATGCAGTGGTACTGGTTTCCTCCTATTTCTGTCTGTCTGTGATCATTTTCATAAGAAAACATGGCCTCCTAGATCGATGGTCAACAGGGAGCAGCAAAGTGCAAATTGGAGGAGGTGGGAGGAACAGCAGCTTTGACATCCCTGAAGTTATATGAAATTCGTTTTGAAGAGTTGGCATCCAACAAGCTCCCAAGGGCCTGCGGCTTAGCTAGGGGAAAGATCAAGAGCAATTAATTTAGAGATGCCCCCCTTCTCTTAAGTGGATGGAGATAAGTTTTTCATTCAATGATGCTGAACGTTGGAAGATGCAGGGCAGATAAAATAATAGAACACACAGTGATAGCCACCACCTTTGATGGCTTTAAAAGAGGAGGATGCACTTATGCTCGAATCCTGCTTGCAGGTTTCCCACAGGCATCTGCTTGGCCATTGTGAGAACCGGATGCTGGACTTATAGAGCAGGCTCTCCCTATGATCTTGCGTTTCTTTGTGTCTCAGATTCCCAGCCTGTGGTTCACGTCATTGCCTCCCGAAGCCAGGATTGGTCAGAACACGAGATTGCTGTGGACTCCAGCCCTACCATAATCTACCAGGATGTCTCCAGTGAATCTCAGTCGGCCACTTCGACAATTAAGGCGCTGTTGGAGCTCCAGCAAACAACAGGTGGGCACTCTTGATCCCGGAGCGCCTGTGGCTCCCTTGCGTCAACTAACCTGTGTTTTTATTTCAGTGGCAGAAAAGGTCTCGGTCCTGTCTATGTGTGGCCGCTCACCCCCTTTCCCTAGAGAGCCGGTGTGTCGTGGTGGTTAGATTGTCTGACTAGATTCTGAGGGACCAGGGTTCAAATCCCCACTCGGCCATGCAGTGACCTTGGGCCAGTCGCTTCCTCTCAACCTAAACTACCCCACAGGGTTGTTGTGGGGATTAAATGAGGAGAGCGAGAACCGTGTACAGGCAACTCCCCATTTACCCGGCGGTTATGTTCTGAGGCACCACATGGTTAAGTGAAATTGCATATATACACTGTTGAAAAAGCCTGCAAGCAACACATTCGCTCCCTCCAAACCTCCTTGCTCAAGCTCCAACTCTCCGCAGGCCTCAAGGGTCGGTGCAAAGGCCCCTAGGATTGCCTTTGCAAAGGCTTATGGGATTGCTAGACACCGTTTTCGCACAATTTGTGCCCTTTTTGTGCTCTTTTAGGCCCGTTTCGCCCCTTTCGTGCCACTTTGCAGCGGTGCATGTGTGTGCAGTTGCACATGAAAATGGGGAGTTGCCTGTACATCTCCTTGAATTACGAAGTGGCAAAGAAATGCAATCAATAAATGAATAATTTTTTTGGCATGTGTCATTGGGGGCTTATGTGCTTAACTTAGTCTTGAGTTCGAAACAAAAAACAAAAACAGTGTTCTCTGTTCTTTCCCCTCCCCCCCTCCTTTATGCCGGAGCAGTGAAGGAGAAATTGGAATCCAAGCCAAGGCAGCCAACGATTGATCTGAGCCAAATGGCAGTTCCCATCCAGATGACCCAAGAGAAGCGGCATTCTCCAGAAAGCCCCTCTATTGCCGTGGTGGAGTCAGAACTGGTTGCAGAATACATCACCACTGGTGAGTCACGTAGGAGACCTACGAGGGGGAGGGGGAGAAGGTGCTGGTGAGACTTCAATATATTGCAAGCAGGATGCGGAAAACTTCACAGACTTTTGGGACCTCCCAACGACCAGTTTATTGAGCACCCATCCTGATTTAGAAGATGTGCTATTCCTTGATTTGCATTCCCATCACTTTCCTTACCGCAAAAAAACCAATCTCTTGGGGAAGCGGGTTTGATGCAGTAGAGCTCTGAATGAATGAACAGGGCAGAGAGAGTAGATCAGGCACCCCCAAACTCCACCCTCCAGATTTTTTTGGACTACAATTCCCATCATCCCTGACCACTGGTCCTGTTAGCTAGGGATGATGGGAGTTGTAGTCCGAAAATGTCTGGAGGGCCGAGTTTGGGGGTGCCTTGTCACTGAAGAGTACATGATTAGCATGGAACTTGTGGTCGTGGCAGTTGGTTTGGAGGTCTTTGGAGGGGGGATTAGAGAAATCCTTGGAGGAAGAGAAGTTGCATCAATTGCTAGTAGCCATGATAGCTAAATGGAACTTCCATGTTTAGAGGCAACCTACCTGGAGACAAACAGTGGAAAGAGGACTGTTGCTTTAATGCCCTGCTTGTGGGCTGGTTATCCACTTTGGGGCAGAGTATGAAAGTCTTCCTAGGCCTTGTGGTCTGATCAGCAGGGCCATAGCTGCCAAGTTTTCCCTTTTCTCGCGAGGAAGCCTATTCAGCATAAGGGAATTTCCCTTAAAAAAAGGGAGAACTTGGCAGCTATGAGCAGGGCTGCTGTTAAATTCTTACTTTTGAGCACAGACAGATCTTGGGAAGAAGAAAGTGCCAACTCTGGGGAGTGGCTAGAGAGAATAGTTGGGGTGTAATTTGTACTACGGCTCCATCTTGGAGCCTCCAGCTGAACCATGTTCAGGAATTAGTGGAGCTTCTGAGTAAATGCAGAGTGCCTCTCTCACTACCTACACTTGGTCCCCTCCAAGAAAAAGGGGGACAACAAACTCCCAGCTCCAGAGCATAGCTGCCAAGTTTTCCCTTTTCTCGCGAGGAAGCCTATTCAGCATAAGGGAAAATCCCTTTTAAAAAGGGATAACTTGGCAGCTATGCTCCAGAATTTGGAAGTACAGTACCGTGAAGGCCTCTCCATTTCCCATCCCTTCTTCATGCCTAGCAGGCCCTGTTTTTGCCTGGCCTTTTGGATTGTATTTGGGAAGGAGGCAGTCTCCAAGGTGTGTATCTGGGAAGATTGTAGGTGGCTGCTTTTCTCAGCTGCTGTATCTCTTCCCTGTCGCCCACTCTCCCTCTCACACACACCCATGCCCATGCCCAAATAATGGAGCCTATGGAATAGTTTGCCGCAGACTCTTGTCAAACAGAACCATAGAATTGTTGGGTGGGAGCCAAAGGGTCATTGATCCCAACCCCCTTCAGTACAGAGCAGTTGATGTCTGCCTTCCTGATGCTCAAAAATTTCCTTGGTGTGCCTGCCAAATCGCACGCTGTGGCTGTATAGCCTACCCTTCCTCTCTACACTAGCACTACACCAGCGTGGTGTAGTGGTTAAGAGCGGTAGACTCGTAATCTGGTGAACCGGGTTCGCGTCTCCGTTCCTCCACATGCAGCTGCTGGGTGACCCTGGGCTAGTCACACTTCTCTGAAGTCTCTCAGCCCCACTCACCTCACAGAGTGTTTGTTGTGGGGGAGGAAGGGAAAGGAGAACGTTAGCCGCTTTGAGACTCCTTCGGGTAGTGATCAAGTCAAATCCAAACTCTTCTTCTACTTCATGACTTGACTCCTGCTGAATGTGCGCTGAAGCTGGCATTGGATGTTAGATTAGATGTAGGTTAGTCTTCATTCTGATCTAGCCGGCGCTCTGGTTGCATTTGAGGAACATTTTGCAACACACTGGTTGGAGCACTTGCTCTGCATGCAGAAGGTCCCGGGTTCAAGCCCCACCGTCTACAGGTAGGGCTGGGAAAAACACCTGTCCTGGACAGATCATGATAAATAGTTGGTTTTGCTTTAGAGCAAGCGCTGGCTGGAGATGAGCAGAGCAAATTGCCTCTTCTCGTATCTCTAACATTTTTGTCTATCTGCAGACTCAGGAAGACAGCACTGTATTCCTTCACATTCGGAAGAATACCTCCAAAGCCACATAGGTTAGATGTTTTATTTCTAAAAGGCATTTAAAAAATTTATAGACTGTTCTTGAGGCCCTTGGGGTGATCTGATAGAGCATGGAAGTGCTGATGTGCACCAGCATTGGGATCCATTACTTTATTTGGATCAGTACATTAAGTTTCCAATTTATTTTATTTTTTACATTGGAAAGCTTTTCTCAAGTGCTTTTAGATTAGCAGTTTGAAGACTCCAGTTGATTGTATTGGCTGTTGCTTCTGACAGCTGCTACTGTCAACCATGAGCACTTTCTGTTTTAGCTTTCTGTGGTAGCAGAGAACTAGAACGTTGCCTTGACTACTTGTTCCTCTGCACCATTGCAAGAAGCAAAGAAAAGCCTGGCAGGGAGCGGGCAAGCATGTGACTGATGGCTCTAAGGTCTGGAAGAAGGCTTTCTGTGGGTGACTGTAGCAGTTGTCAGAATTGATAGCTTCAATAGTCATATGGAGGCTTCTGGACACATAGAGGCTTGTTCACATGGCACCTATGTAAACTATGTAACTGGGGAAGAGGCGTGGAGATTGTTTGGCTCTTAGCCTAGGCAAATTCCTAGGTAACTTGCTGGATTTTAATGAGCCTGTTGATTTCCCACACTTCCCTTGAAGATTTAGGACTGCCTGCATTTTTTTTCTTTCTCTCTCACTGGAGTGTGCCAACAAATTAATCGTTGGTTGTTGTTTTTTAAAAGCATAACATTGCTGGGCTTTTGCTTACTCACAATGATTAACCAGGATTCCTTTGAGTTTCTTGGTGTACAGAATTCTCTGCAAGGGCAGAGTTATTTGAAGCAATTACTCAAGAGGGAGTTTCACTTGTGCCATTGCTGTGATACAGAAGATGATAGAAAAGACGCAAAACACGGCACCTTTAACCGGGACAAGTCCACAGGTTTCCTGGTAGGCATCTGGTTGGCCACTATGAGAACAGGATGCTCAGCTAGTTGGACCTTTGGCCTGACCCAGCTGCCAAGCTCTTCTTAACATTGTGTTATCCACTTGCGTGTATTTGCACAGGGTGTTAAGAATGTGGTTTCGTTCCTAACCCTTACTAGCGCGTAGGCTTTTGAAAGACACCTTGTATGTTCACTTGAACCGCAAAGGACAGGAAAACAAGACATTCCGATGGGGACTTGGTTTCCCTGAGCCTTCAAAAGCCTCCACCTGTTTCAGAGGTAGTTGTGGAAAACCAGCTTGCAACATTTCTGTCAAGCTCCCCTGTGACTCAAAAGACTCAGCAGGAGGAGACTTGGGAACCCCAGGGTAGGGAGCAGATTTGGCCCCATTCCACCCACCCTTTGCTTTTCTCCGTAGGAATGAACAAATGGCCAAGAACAATTGGCCATAAGAACACAAGAAGAGCCTGCTGGATCAGGCCAATGGCCCAAGTAGTGCCGCACCCTGCTCTTACAGTGGCCAACCAGATGCTCGTTATGGGAAATGCACAAGCAGGATTCAAACGCAAGTGCCCCCCTCTCCCCTTCTGTGGTTTCCAGCAACTGGCATTCAGAAGCATCGCTGCCTCCCAACCGTGGAGTTAGAGCAATGGCCGTCATGGCTAGTAGCTGACGACAACCCTCTTCTCCATTTATAGCGGGTGAAGTTAAAGCTCCGCAGGTGGGGTCAACACTGCATCAAGGTTGACCTCTGCTCTTTCCCCCTGAAACTTGCTGACGGAGATCCCATGTGTGTGTGTGTGTGTGTGTCTGTGGAGAAAGGTGCAGGCTGGGATCCTTGCAGTGTACAACCCCACTCCGTGCCGTACACTTTGGCATTATTGAGCAAGTTTTGGAACGTGGCGGCTGCTTAGAAGCGGTGCTCTCTGTTCCTTCCCGCCCCTCCCAGATCTACGCTGTCACTTTAGGTGACATTCCCCACCTGCCTGTGGCTGTACATCCGCCTTCACCAGTCCTGGGGCTGTGGGGAGTTGTAGTTCAAAGCACTTAGAGGCAAAGGCTGATCCACACCCCCTTTGACCCCAGAATGTAAGACTAGCACCGCTGTCTGAACACACATTTTAAATCTCGCCAATTTTCCCATGGCTTCATGAGAATTCCGGTGGAGCAGGCAGCTTTGTGACGCACCCTGAGAGGTTACTATTGACCTCTTTCTTTCTTCCTTCCTTCCTGTCCTTGATTCCCTTTCTCACTTCCAGTTAGCCACCGGTCCCAGCCTCACCAGCCGTCCTCCCAGCCCCAGCGGACTCTGCTGCAGCATGTGGCCCAGTCCCAGACAGCAACGCAGACATCAGTTGTGGTGAAATCCATCCCAGCCTCCTCCACAGGCGCCATCACCCACATCATGCAGCAGGTCGGTAACCGTCTCTCCAACGCAGCCTTTTTGCGCTCCAGGGAGGTTCTGGAGATTGGGCCTCCGGTGTCTAGCTATGTTTTCCCCTCTTGAGGTGGTGATGCTAGAGATTTGGAAACTCCCTCCCCGGAGAAGCTAAGACAGTGGTACCTTGGTTCTCAAACACCTTGGTCCTCAAACAACTTGGAATCCAAACACTGCAAACCTGGAAGTAAGTGTACCGGTTTGCAAACTCTTTTTTGGAAGCCGAACGTGCTCCGTTTTGAGTGTTACGCTGAGGTTGATTTGAGTGCCACGCATCTGTTTTGAGTGTTACGCTGAGGTCTGTCTGGTTTTGCTATTTATTTTGTGTTATTTGTGGCTCTTTTTGTTTTGTTTTTGTGACTGTGTGGAACTCAGTTCAGCTACTGATTGATTGATTGTGTGACTGCAGTACATTGTTTATTGCTTTCATTTGATGGATCAATGGTCTCAGTAGATAGTAAAATTCATGTTAAATTGCTGTTTTAGGGGTTGTTTTTTAAAGTCTGCAACAGATTATTTTGCATTACTTTCTATGGGAAAGCGCACCTTGGTTTTGGAACGCTTTGGTTTTGGAATGGACTTCCGGAACGGATTAAGTTTGAGAACCAAGGTACCACTGTAATAATAGTAATAATAATACCCCGTACATACTGGTACATATTTAAAAGACCACACATTGTTCAATCAGCTAAAACTTTAGGACAAAAGGAATGTTTTTGCCTGGCACCTAGGGATATGTGATATGTAAGGATGGCACCAGGCAGGCATCCCTGGGGAGAGCATTCCACAAACGGGGAGCCAGCTCAGAAAAGATCCATTCTCGTGTTGCCACCCTCTCATGGAGGAGGCACGTGAAGAAGAAGAAGAAGAAGAAGAAGAAGAAGAAGAAGAAGAAGAAGAAGAAGAAGAAGAAGAAGAAGAAGAAGAAGAAGAAGAAGAAGAAGAAGAATTCCAACACTCAGATGATGATTGCAGGTTCCAGGCTTGTTCATATGGGGAGTGGTATCCCATATGAATGCACTGAACGCTAATGTCTTTTTGCTCCCTCTCCTCTGTGTGCATCAAGGCCCTGAGCAGCCACACGGCCTTCACCAAGCACAGCGAGCAGCTGGGGACAGAGGAAGGGGAGGTCGAGGAGATGGACACCTTGGACCCCCAGACGGGCCTCTTCTACCGCTCGGCGCTGGTGCAGGCGCAGAAGCAGCAGAAGCTGAGCCAGCCGCCCCAGCTGGAGCAGACGCAGCTGCAGGTCAAGACCCTCCAGTGCTTCCAGGCCAAGCAGAAGCAGACCATCCACCTCCAGGGAGAGCAGCAGCTGCCCCACAAGCTGCCCCAGATGCCCCAGCTCTCCATCCGGCACCAGAAGCTCGCCCCGCTGCCACAGGAGCTGGCCCAGCCCAAGCCGGACGCCCCGCAGGCGGCGGTGCCTCCTCCTCCTCCTCCTCCCCACCACCCCATAGCCCGTGAGAGGCAGCTGCCCACCTTGGTGGCCCAGCCCCAGCAGACGGTGGTCCAGGTCCTGGCTGTCAAGACCACCCAGCAGCTGCCTAAACTGCAGCAGGCGCCCACTGCCCAAAAGATCTACGTCCAGCCCCAGCCACCCCAGGGACAGATGCAGCTCCCCGCCCCTCCCGAGAAGCAGCCGGCGAGCCAGGTAAAGGACTCGGGGCACTGGGGGTGCTGTGAGGAGTTGGGGGGGAATTCCCCTTGCTTTGAGGGCCCCATGGAAGCTGCCATGTTGAACAGAGCAGCCACCGTCTCCTCCTGTCGATGGCAGCCACTTCGTAGCCCTCGTGTGATTTGCCTGTGAGGAGGTTGAGGCTTTGGCAAGGACCATAGCTGCCAAGTTCTCCCTTTTTTTAAAGGAAATTCCCTTATGCTGAATAGGCTTCCTCGCGAGAAAAGGGAAAACTTGGCAGCTATGGCGAGGACAGAGCTAAGGGGGCAGAGAATCAGTGGCAAATATACAGTGGTACCTCTGCTTACGAATTTAATGCGTTCCGAACGCACATTTGTAAGTTGAAAAAAATTGTAAGTCGAATCCCATAGGAATGCATTGGGAGAAAAATTTCGTAAGCAACCCTATCTAAAAATTCGTAAGTAGAAAAAATCCTATCTAAACCACATCCAAGATGGCGGACGGAGCTCCATTCGTAAGTAGAAACATTCGTAAGTAGAGTTATTCGTAAGTAGAGGTACCACTGTATAGGGCTTTGAGGCTTTCCGTGCTTGTGCTCCTGTTCCCAAGTGCCCTTCCCTCTGCTCTCACAATTTTTATTACAACACAATCGCATCTTTTGCAGGGGGCTGGGTCCAAGGGTTCCAAAAACCCCAAAACTGCCTGAACTCAGACCCTTGGAGCCGTCTCATGTCTGGCAAGTGGGGGGTGGGGCCAGAGCCCATGCCTTTCAAGCAGGTCACCCCCAAAAGAACAAAGCAAAGCAGAGAGGCTAAAAGCTCTTTTTGTGCCTTGCAAACCCAGGGCAAAAAGAGCTTTTAAGCTCTCCACCTTGCTTCAAATATCCACCATTTTCAAGTAGCTCAAGGGCTGTTACATGGAAGAGGGAGCCAATTTTTTTTCCCCTCCTGCCCTGGACGGTGGGACTCAAACCAATGGCTTCATGTTACAATAAAGGAGATTCTGACAAAACATCAGAAAGAACTTTCTGACAGTTAGAGCTATTAGACAGTGGAACAGTCTCTCTTGTGAGGTTGTGGAATCTCCTTCCTTGGAGGTTTTTAAGCAAAGGTTGGATGGCCATCCGTCGTAGATGCTTTAGCTGAGATTCCTGCATTGCTAGGGGCTGGACTAGATGACCCTCGGGTTACCTTCCAAGTCTACGATTCTATGCTTGGGGGAGGGGCAAGGCCTGCTCAGTGTGCCCATTCTGGAATGCTAGGGATGGTCATGTGAGATCTTGCAGGGTCTTGGATAGCTTTACGGGACATTGAGAGCCTCCCACAAGCAGCGCTCCAAGAGGGTTTTGCCCTCCCTCCACCCCAATAGCAAGCCGGAGAGCTTCGCATCTGTTTCTGTGCCAGGGAAGCCCAAGTGGACCCGGAACCAAAAGAACTTTTAAATCCTGGATTTAAGTTGCACGGTTTCAACCAGCCCGCCTTCAGTGGTAGAAATTATGCAGGTTAAATGCACATAAGCTGTGATCGTTCTGTATGTATGAGAACTTCTCTCCTCCAAAGAGCACAATATAGTGTTCTTGGTTCTCCTTGTCCCCATTCTTGGTTCTCCTTGTCCCCATTTTATCCTCGCTACAGCCCCGTGAGGTAGGATAGGAAGAACATAGAATTACATGCAGTCAGACTGTGGGTCTCCCTAGCTCAGCATTATCTACCCTGACTGACAAAGGCTCTCCGTGGTTTCAGAGGTCTCTCTCAGCCCTACCTAGCAATGCTGCTGGGGTATGAAATTGGGAGCTCCTGCATGCAAGGCAAGCTGATCTGAGCTGTGACCCTTAGGCTGAGGGAGTGTCTGGCTTCAAGGTCACCCTTTTAGCTTCATAGTTTCACGGTGATTAAGCTCACATTTAAGCTATGCTGTACCAGGAGTGTATTTTTTGGAGCGACCCCTCTCTGTGCTAGGAAAAGAAGCCCCGTCAGGCTTGTGATTTCCTGTTAGCTTCAGACGCTTTCTAAATAACAGATCTTTTGCAACTGCCATTGCACGGACTGATTTCCTGATTTTATTTCATTTTTCACTTTTGTTTTGTTCTTCTTTTTAGGTATAAAGTTATTGATTTCTGTCCCCGTAATACCTTTTTTTGTTAATTTCTGTGGAACGTAAAGACGAAGGCCCGGCGGCACTCTAAGGACCTCCATTGTACGTCTTCCTTTGTCGTTTTACATCACCCTCAGCTTAGTAAAAACTGCTTTCTCTGAGAAGAGCAAACCTCATTTTCCTCGGGGAAGGGCGCAAAACCGCAAAGGGGAACCAAGGAAAAGTTAATTAGCAGACAAAAACATGTATCGATCACTATAGATAGACACTTAGGGGCAAAAAAGTCACTCCTCTCTTTTTAAAACTGGCTCTCTGAGCCTTTTGAGGTGGGGGCAGGGGTGGAATTGAACAGGGCAATGCTTTGGGGGGTGTAAATCCCAAAGGAATACGGGACTGCTGGTTGTAGATCCCTAAGCAATTCTGAAAGCCTCTCCTGCCTCTTAACTTATTTTCCCCCTTATGTTGCTATGGATTATTCTGTCTCACAACACTTTGACTTTCAAAATCACGCCCCCGTTGCTGGTGTTTATTACTGCCATTTAGGTTTAAATAATCCCACCCGTCCAGCCAACCTGCCCGTAACGTGCAGAACCCCCCTTTTAATTTCCAGGTGCACCAGCCCATCATAACCCAAGGATCCTCTGTTACAAAGATAACCTTTGAAGGCCACCAGCCGCCCACCGTCTCCAAGGTGACCAGCATCGGCGCGGTGCCCAAGCTGGCAACGCCCCTTCCCAACCTCTTTCCTGCCCAGGTGTCTGCAAAGACGGCGGTGGCGGACATTCTGAAAATGTCCATGATGGAAGCCCAGATCGACACGAGCGTGGACCGCGCGGCGGCGGCGGCGGACCCACCAAACAGCACCGGCGAAGTGGAATCTGTGCCCGCCTCGGTGCTGAGAGTGGCCACGGTCGGGATGGCAGCGTCGGTCCTCCAGCAGCCCAAGCGCCTGGACTCTGCCTCGAGCCCCCCTGCCGTCCAGCTGCCCTTGCCAGAGAGGAAGCAGGGCACCCCGGCTGCCGGCAACCACTTCATTCGCATCCAGAACATCGCCCCAAAGAAAGTGGAGGAGATTCCTGCGGAGATCTTGATCCAGGTAAACTGTGGGAGACACCCTGAGAGGGGGGCCATAAAAAGTGTTGCTGGTCAGCAGAAACTTACACTTGCCATTGGTTCCTCTTCTTAGTCTCCCCACCCCCTTCCTGCCCAGCTGGGATGCGGGTGGCGCTGTGGTCTAAACCACTGAGCCTCTTGGGCTTGCCGATCAGAAGGTCGGCGGTTCCAATTCATCGGGCAGATGAAGTGAGTGCAGAGCTTTGCAGAGTGCGCGTCTCCTGCTCGGGCGCTCGCCTCTCCAAGCAAAGTGGGGAAGAGAAAAAGAGCCGCTTCAGTTTTTTCTCTTTTTCTCTTCCCTACTTCGCTTTCCCGGCGGGCAGATGAAGTGAGTGCAGAGCTTTGCAGAGCACGCGTCTCCCGCTCGGGCGCTCGCCTCTCCATGTGGCCGCACGGCTCTTTTGCTGCTGCCGCGTGGAAGCGGCTGGGGTCAGGAGCGCTCTAGCCAGCAGCCTCGTCTCTTCCTGGCCCTGCCAAGGAGGCCTGCCACCCCGCCGCTGCTGAGCACTCCGTCCGCGCCGGTGGGCGCTCCCGTCTGCGCTGTTGGGCGCTCCACCCGGGCGCTGCTGAGTGCTCTGCGCTGCAGCAGCCGGTTCCGGGCGGCGGGGTGGCAGGCTGAAATCACTTCAAACGGCATTTTTCAACGCCATTTCCCCTCCTCACGGCTGACTTAGCTACCGGTAGGCGCGCGCTACAGCTGAGCCAGGAACAGCTGATTTCCGCGCTACAGCTAATCCGTATCTCCGCGCTCTGCTTCCTTGCTTTGCCCGCCGCTGCTGAGCGTTCCACGCTGCAGCAGCTGGTTCCAGGCCCAAGATAGCAAACTCTCTATAAAAGAATGGAAATGGTTTATTGAATATTTGCAGATAATAATAATAATAATAATAATAATAATAATAATAATAATATATTTATACCCCACCCATCTGGCTGGGTTTCCCCAGCCACTCTGGGCGGCTTCCAACAGAAAAACAAAATAAAATAAAATAATCGATTAAACATTAAAGGCCTCCATAAACAGGGCTGCCTTCAGATGTCCTCTAAAAGTCTGGTAGTTATTTTTCTTTTTGACATCTGGTGGGAGGGCGTTCCAGATAAGAACACCGGCAGGATTATTGTAATAACCTGCAGCTACATAAGACCATAGGGACCCAGGTGGCGCTGTGGTTAAACCACTGAGCCTAGGGCTTGCTGATCAGAAGGTCAGCGGTTCGAATCCCTGTGACGGGGTGAGCTCCCGTTGCTTGGTCCCAGCTCCTGCCAACCTAGCAGTTCGAAAGCACGACAAAATGCAAGTAGATAAATAGGAACCGCTACAGCGGGAAGGTAAACGGTGTTTCCATGTGCTGCTCTCGTTTGCCCGAAGCGGCTTTGTCATGCTGGCCACATGACCTGGAAGCTATACGCCGGCTCCCTCGGCCAATAATGCGAGATGAGCGCGCAACCCCAGAGTCGGTCACGACTGGACCTAATGGTCAGGGGTCCCCTTTACCTTTACCTACATAAGAGCATATATTTAAAGAAGATAAATAAATGAGTAAGCTAAGTTAATTTGGATGTGTGGAAGATTAAAGATAAATTTAGGGAACCGCCGAAAGAGGGGGAAGGAAGTCACGTTTTAAGGTGATTGTAAAATCAGTGAAATGTATAGATCTGAGAAGTATAAATAAAAAATTAAAAGAAAATAGAAAAACCTGGCTCAAAAAGTGCCTTTACGCTCTCTCTCTCCCTTGCTTTCCTTTAGCTTTGCTATGCTTAACGCACCGTGTTCTTCCACCTTCTTTTCCAGACGATCCCTCAGTATTCTGTGGCCTGCCATTCCACCTCCAACGTGGTTGTGGAGCCCAGTGGCCTCCTCGAGCTCAACAACTTCACCAGCCAGCGCCTCGACGAGGAGGAGACCGCCATGGAGCAGGACCTTGACAGCGGCAACGAGGACGGCGCCGAGCCCATCCCGATGCAGAGCTCCGAACACTCGTAGCGTGCCTGGGATGCCGGCGTGCACTTTAAAAGGTTGGAGGTCGCAGAAAGGCGAAGCAAAGACTCGGCTGCTGGTGTTGAAGACTCCCTTGTAGCATTCTCCATAAGCACTTTGCCCTTCGGAGGCATTTGGGGGGGGGGCTCGCCAAGCATCGGCGTGCTGGCAGGGGACAGCAGTGGCCGCGAAATGATTTTGGAGGGAGATGGTGTTGCTGCGCCGGTTTAGCCGCACGACAGTGGGGAATGTATTTTTTTTTTTCCAAGCAAAGAAGACAAACGTGTGGCGGTTTTTATTTCTTAAAGGTGTCACCGAAGTTTTTGTTGCCACGGCATTCTGGACCAGCTGCTAAAAACATTCTTGGTTGAAAACAGCAGCAGCACTCTCTCTTTGAAACTCCCATCACAAGATGTTTGTAGTTTTATTTTATTTTATTTTTAAAAAACTTAGCATGCCTAGGTCCTTTGGTGCTGGGAAAGCACTTAAGAAATTTTGTCTGGTGTGCGTTGTGGCTTCCCTGCACTGATGTGCCATTTTATTTTCAAATAAGCTGAAGAAGATTGGCCGCTTCTAAACACAAAGCAGTATTGTCCAGGAACACTCAGGATCACAGGGAAAACATGCTGCGAGGGGATCCTCTTACTGGATCAGACACCCAAGAAATCATATTTCTTCCGGGCAAAGATGAAATCGTCCCACATTTAAAGTTATTTTTATTTATTCAAAATAGGAAAACCTGAAGAGAGAATTCCAGCTTGACGCTCCTTGGTCCTGTTAAACAGGCCCAGCAACCTCAATACTTTTTTTTTTTTTTTTTGTAAAGCAAAACGGTTTGATCTTTAAGCTGCAGGGTGGGAGAAATACGTCTCAAAAACAGAACAAAGGGCATTGATAATCCGAGAGAGGAACTGTGTTGTGGGTTGTGACATTCAGACATTTCTTTTATTCTTATGTGCTTTTTTTTTCTTTTTTAAAAAGAGGAAATTTAATTATGACTGTTAAGAGACTTTACAAAGAAAAAAAATACCTTAAAATTACTGACCTTCTGTTGTTTCTGAGACGATCCTTTTCCAAGCCTTACCATTTTTGTTTGCACAACGAATAATACAATTTTTAAAAAGTGTGTGTGTTGCGTCGACTGAATCAACCGTAGTAAAAAGTAAGAAACAGTCTGTACAACTTAGTAATGAAGACGTTGCTTTTTTTAAGAAAAAGAAAAGAAAGAACTGTATATAGGAACTGGTTTTTTAACGTGGATTTTTTTTTGTATAGATTTCATTATAAATAAGCATTTTTGATGTATCCTGTATATACATATCAATTGAACTGCCCTGTTTTGTTTTTGTTTTTTTGGTGCTGAAATACTACTTCAAGTAGATATCCTCTGAAGGCTCTAATACAACTTGTGTCAAATATTTTCTAAATGGTGATTTTAGTGTTTTGTAATTAAATGGCCACTTGAGAGAACACTCCGGGAAGTGAAGTATGATGACCGAAAACGCTCTGTTGTCCATTTAAGCATCTTGTATCTGTGTGTATTGCTTGGCTCTCCCCGCCAGGTGGCACTGTTGACCATTCCTTGTTAACATCTCTATACAAAGTCGACCACGCACGCTCTTCCCCTGTTGCGATAATCCTCCTTATTGCTCTAGGACAGGTGAAGAACACAGAGGGAGAGGGCTGTTGATGTCTACCAGGCATGGTGGCTGCGTTCTGCACCCACATCCGCTGGAAACCACAGGAGGGGAGGAGAGGGCTCTTGTGCTCGAACCATGCTTGCGACTCCCCCCCCCCCCAAGTCATCTGGTTGGCCGCTGTGAGAACAGGATGCTGGACCAGATGGGCCCTGATCCTGCAGGGGTCTTCTTATGAAAGAGAGATTGCCCAGTGCTGCTCATGAGTCTGGGTGTGCTTCTTTCAATAAGAAACCGCAGCTTCTCCTTCAGATGCTGTTGAGGCCTCCCCTAGAACCCACGAAGGCTCTGAACACCCACACATGCACATACGCTCACTGCCCCCTTGGTCATGAGAGCAGCTACCTTTGTTCTCCCCCTGAAAGTACATAGAGAGGAAAGAGGAAGTTGGAAGAGTTGTGGCCCTCCTTCCCACTTCCTCTTTCAGCTCTAGGCACTTTTCAAGGCCCCATATCGGTTTTGCCGGATTCAACTTCTGCGGCAGGGGTTCCCAACAAAATTTTCTCGAGGACCCCTCATCGAGCCGCTATTGTGACAAGGACCCCCATTAATTCCTAATCCTAAAATTAAAAAGTGAGAGCCAAATTAAGAGTCTTTTTATATTTTATATTTATACGTTTTTTTACAGTTACAGCAGAGTACTCCATCAGTATACAGTTAGTTTTAATTTTCAGTTCTTAATGAGATGAACCACTTTTTAACCAAGGGTCCATTTTTAACTACGCGAACTGTAGCTTCCGCGAAAAACAACGCTTTGTTTACAAACACTACTGTTTTGCAAAGAGGCAGCGCGCGCCAGGGAGGAGGGAGGGGAATGGAGAAGACAGGGTACCTGTGCAGTAGCGCACAAATGAAGCCGACGCGCGCAAAGCATCTTGGGGAGGTGAGCGTTAGTAGAATGCGCGCGCTGCCTCTTTGCAAAACAGTAGTGTTTGTAAAGCGCCACCTAACGGCATACAGCAGAACTACTGCCTCTATCTAATTCTAGTTTTGCGCTAGACTCTGCTCATGCAGGAAGCGGCCAAAACAAAAAATCTGTTATCATACAAAATATATTTAATATATTTTTTATTCTAATAGCATCTTGCGGACCCCTCTGGCATAGCTCGCGGACCCCTGGGGGTCCGCGGACCACCTGTTGGGAACCACTGTTCTGCGGAGATCCCTCGGAAAAGCGAAGCCCGTGCATCTACCCGGCATGGTCTCTTGGGGGAGGGTGGCCGATCAGGCAGGGTTGGGGACGGACGGACTCTGAAACCCCAAATCGTCCCGTAAACCTAAAAAGGATGGTGACCCAATGTAAAGAACTAGAGGACAGATCAGGCTGGAGAGGGAGAGGAAGGGGTGAGATGAGAACAAAGTGAAAGCTTTGCGAAATGTACGGGCAGGGAAAGGTTCTTGGCGAAAGGAAACGGAGAGATGCGATGGGCCTTTTCAAATAGCAGGAGGCTAGTTCAGTCTAAAGTGTAGATCAGTTGCTTCCGCAATGCAGGACCTGTCTTGGTGGAATCCACTGTTGATGCTTGCATCTCCTCCTGGTCCCTTCCAAGTCGGTCTCCAACCCCCTTTCTCCTCAGTATCCAGCCATTACTCCTCAGTGCCTAGCCAGTCCCCCGATAGCAGATTTTCTGTATTCTTTATTCTGCTAATACATCGTCGTCGTCGTCATCATCATTATTATGGCGCTGTGTTTGTTGTGGCCACCTTATCCTGAAATAACACGGTCATGTCTTGACATGCTGGCGCAGGTACTTTTAGCTGAGACTGAACTTCTTTCATTGTCCTACCGGGTGTGCCAAAGACACTCGGCTCCAGTTTTCCTACCCCCGTTCAAACCAGTGTCTTCTCTCAACACCACTCACGCTGTTCACCGCAGGGCCCCTCGCGGTGAGTGGGTTGGGTGGACTTTTGTCTTCTGTCTCTCCCCCGGTTGCAGCCTTTCTCAGGAAACGGGAATAAGCATAGCCAAAAGCAAAACAAAAACCCCTCCGCTCTTGCAGTGGCTGAACCCAAGTTGTGTAGGCAGGCTTGGAAAGAAGAGGCGTTTTCTTAAGGAAGAACAGCCGCCTTATCTGCTGGCTGCAAAACAGTGCCTGTTTTATTTTTAAAAGGCCGGCTCTGAAATCACTTAGCATTTCGCCTCGCATGCAGCGCTATGAGAAGTTCATTTGCGCCCTGTGTGGACGCAGCTCCATAAGCTGTAATTGTTTTGTGCTGCTGAGTGTTCAATAGGTTTGCAGGATTCTCCAACCTCAGGCCTGGGAGCTGTGGCACGTTTGGAAATTTAAAACTGTCGTGGGCACCACAAAATAACCGTTTTGCAGAAGAGGAACCGGTGACTATCACAACCTTCCCCGCCGCACAAAGAGGCAGTGGAGTCTGGCCCATAGTGTGGCACAGCCATGCCAAATTCTCTCTTAGCTAGTGCCTACTTGCCCTGCCTTCTTACTTTCAACCAATCTAGGGGGTAGCGCTGGCCATCCACACTTCCATACCCTCTGACTTGACATGGCCCAAATCTGGGAAGCTGTCTTCCGGTCTGAAATGCCACGCAAGTCACGTGACCTGTTCAAGATGATGGACCCGGAAATAACCACGCTTATTTCAGGACGAGATGTCGCCCCGAAATCGTGCTAGAGCAAGGCTCCCAAGAATAGTCACCGTTCTCTCGCAGGGAAAAAATGGGATGCCCCAACTTTTCCGGGCAGTTGACGGGTATGCGCCTCTGCTTGTCTCATACCTGGAAAGCACGGGTCTGAGCGGTTCTTTGCTTTCCCCACGCTTTCTAGGCTCGGGTCTGAGCAGTTTGTTCTCTGTGCCCAGGAAAACCCGCTCTCTAATGATAAATATGAGCAAATGTCAACCTGGAGAAAGCCCTATTGAAGTTTGCTCCGATTCAGCAGTAAAGATCAGTTTTCTCTGGGGGGAAGCAGCGGAGCAAGGGCAAGTCTGGGTGAGCTCTCAGCATTCCCCTTGCAGAACTCTGCAGGGGGGGCAAAGCTAGATTTAGTTTTCTCTGCCTGCCATTGACTCTGGCTGCATGCACCTAGCGTGGTTGAACCACTCTGGGAATTGTAGCTCTTTGAGGAGAATAGGAACCCTCCTCACAACTCTCAGCATCCTTAATGAGTTATTAAAGGTAAAGGGACCCCTGACCATTAGGTCCAGTCGTGACCGACTCTGGGGTTGCGCGCTCATCTCGCATTATTGGCCGAGGGAGCCGGCGTATAGCTTCCAGGTCATGTGGCCAGCATGACAAAGCCGCTTCTGGCAAACCAGAGCAGCACACGGAAACGCCGTTTACCTTCCTGCTGTAGCGGTTCCTATTTATCTACTTGCATTTTGACGGGCTTTCGAACTGCTAGGTTGGCAGGAGCTGGGACCAAGCAACGGGAGCTCACCCCGTCGCAGGGATTCGAACTGCCGACCTTCTGATCGGCAAGCCCTAGGCTCTGTGGTTTAACCACAGCACCACCTGGGTCCCTATGAGCTATAGTTCGCATAATTCTGGGTAGCGGGGCAGAGAGCTATGGCTGTTTGAAGTGGCTTTAAAGGTGTGGTGTGAATGTGGCCATAGAAACATAGGAAGCCCAGGCAGACCAATGATCCATGGTCTGATCTGATTTCTTTCCACAGGGCCTGTAGTTTCAATTGAAATGAGGCTGCATTTCAATGTTGTATTTAATCTTGTTTTTAAGTTGTATTTTAATCAATTGTTTCATATCCGGTGTTAGCCGCCCTGAGCCCGGTCTTGGCTGGGGAGGGCGGGGTATACAGTGGTACCTCGGTTTACAAACACAATTGGTTCCGGAAGTCCGTACTTAACCTGAAGCGTACTTAACCTGAAGCGAACTTTCCAATTGAAAGTAATGGAAAGTGGATTACTCCGTTCCAGACGGGTCCGCAGAGTACTTAAACTGAAAATACTCAAACCGAGGCGTACTTAAACCGAGGTATGACTGTAAATAAAATTTATTATTATTATTATTATTATTATTATTATTATTATTATTATTATTATTATTTATTACCTTAGTATTGTCTACACCAATTGGCAACAACTGTCCAGGATTTTGGGCATTCCCAAGGGTTGCTAGGGATTGAACCTGAAACCTTCTGCATGCAAATCATTTACCACTGATCGATAGTCCTTCTCCACATTGTGGCTGTGGTTTGGAGCAAATGTAGTTTGTCATTTGCGTTTTGCAGTTCTGTGCACATGCACTTAGATGCTCGTGTTTAAATAACCATCCTAGTCTATATCATTTCATTGTTGCTTAGGTTCCTGAAAACTTGGTGTCGCCTTACTTATATTTGCAGAGCCCCTTCTCTGTTGGTTTGTTTTGCCCTAGAACAACCCCACCAGATTCCTGCAAAGAAATCGAACTGGCGGTGTTTCCCCCCTATGGCGAGGAAGGAAAAGCTTCGTGTTACATTTCTGGCTGTCAGGCCGCTGTTACAGGGCCAGCAGGAAAGGTGGCAAACCCTTAACTGCAGGGAAATTTCTGCCAAAGGGAACCATCGGTCGCTTTGGGGGGAAATCCAACATTATTTCCCCTGCCACGGAGAGCTTTCAGTTGTGTGGTTGCTAGTTCGAGAAACTGCATCCCCTCTGCAGTGTCTAAGTATAGCAGCTGCTGTGATTTCCTCCCTGGGTCTTATGACGTTGTGACACTTTAGGGGTCTATGTCTGGCTGACACCATGGGCCGCTTCCACTTTCTCCAGGGCTTCCTTGAATACCTCGCCTCGACTGAAGTAGCCCCATAAGCCAGTGTGGTGTAGTGGTTAAGAGCGGTAGACTCGTAATCTGGGGAACCGGGTTCGCGTCTCCGCTCCTCCACATGCAGCTGCTGGGTGACCTTGGGCTAGTCACACTTCTCTGAAGTCTCTCAGCCCCACTCACCTCACAGAGTGTTTGTTGTGGGGGAGGAAGGGAAAGGAGAATGTTAGCCGCTTTGAGACTCCTTCGGGTAGTGATAAAGCGGGATATCAAATCCAAACTCTTCTTCCACTTCTTCTTCATAAGCTTGCCTGGCTTTCATTTCTGCTCTTCCTCTCACCCTCTTGACTGTGCAGCGGGACTGTCACAGGTTGGACATCTTTTCACACACCCAGGGTGGGGGATTCTGTTTGCTTAACGTTAATAATAATAATAATAATTGTTATGTCGTGAGTGTGATTTCAGCTCTTCGTGAAGTCAGCTCAGAATAGTGATTCAGCATACTAGCAAGGAACTGCTAGGAGTCAAGTATAACAAGAACAGTCTTCTTTATTGCAGTAGGAATCTTGACTGAACTGGAGGGAAAGGGTGAGCTCCTTTTATACTCTCAGGAGCAGGGGTTGGGGAAAGGATACATTTAGATTTTGGCGGGAACCTATCAGAGTGAGGATCCAAATTGTGCTAACAAGTTAACCAATAGCAACTGTCCCCGCACCCATTTGAATCGCCCAGGAGCGTGAAAGGTAGTTACAGGACTAGCAGAGAAACACATGTACACAAATTAAACCAATACATAATAATAATAATAATAATAATAATAATAATAATAATAATAATAATTATTATTATTATTTTATTTATATCCCGCCCTCCCCAGCCAAGGCCCAGGCTCAGAGCGGCTAACACCAAATATAAAACAACTAGTTAAAATACAATTCAACAACAAGACTTAAATACATTAAAATTAAAAATTAAAAAATGCAGCCTCGTACAAAAGGGGAAAAGAATGGGAAAATGGGGGAGGGAATCAGGTTGGCTCCAGGGCAAATGCCAGGCGGAACAACTCTTGTCTTGTCTTACAGGCCCTGCGGAAAGAAATCGGGTCCCACAGGGCCCTGGTCTCAGGAGACAGTGTTCCACCAGGTCGGGGCCAGTGTTGAGAAGGCCCTGGTTTAGAAGTGAGCCTGCCTCATTCACATTTCCCCAAATGATACAGAACTTGAGATCTTCCTCCTCCTCTTCCTATTTTTCCATATTTCAAAAAATAAAAGCCAGGACAGCCCAAAAGTTCTTTTACTTTTTTTTTTTTTAGGAAGACCCCGAAATTGTTGTGCTCTTTAAAGGAACCCCCCAAAATGGTTGAGGTTTTTTTAAAAAAGGAAAACTTGAGAGCTGTTGAGTTGTTGTTGTTTTTTACAAAAATGGCAGAATTTTTATTTTATTTTTTAGATTGACCTGCCTAAGATCCAGGACACAGCGCCACCTTTCGGAAATTCCCTCCCAGACATCAGTTCCGCCTTTGAAATCCTGGAAATGTATGGCGACCCTGGTTTATTTATACCCTGCCTTCTCCCCAGAATCTGAACTCAAGGAGGCTTGCAAAAATTGAAGCAAACTTGGGTAGAACACAGAATACAGGCATCCTTCAAATTTTGCAGTCCGGTTCTGCAACCCGGTGATATGTACGAACCGGCATATTCTAGGACGAGGTGTGCTTTTTTAAAAGGCATATGTTGGTGAAAGTAACGTGGAAAATACATTAGGAAAAATGGTTTGCAAAAAATGTACATGTTAGGAAAAATTCACACTTAAACGCTGATGGACTTCTGCGAGGGGTTTGACATAAATTTTTAAAAAGCACACAAAATGATGTGGAAATGTGGAGAACTGAACTTTATGGTTGAGAAACTGAGAAACCGAAGTTGAGAGGTTCACCCATTCCAAATCTCATGTTAGACCCATGACATCCAGACTTGCACCCCGGGGAGGTCGCTTCAATGCTATGGTTTGACTTCACCCCTGGAGACACACTCCATTGTCTCTCAAGACGGACAGATGCCAACAACATGCAACCCATTCTCATGTTTGTAACTTTGATCCATTTCATAGAATCATAGAATCGTAGAGTTGGAAGAGACCACAAGGGCCATCCAGTCCAACCCCCTGCCAAGCAGGAAACACCATCAAAGCATTCTTGACGTATGCCTGTCAAGCCTCTGCTTAAAGACCTCCAAAGAAGGAGACTCCACCACACTCCTTGGTAGCAAATTCCACTGCCGAACAGCTCTTACTATCAGGAAGCTCTTCCTAATGTTTAGGTGGAATCTTCTTTCTTGTAGCTTGAATCCATTGCTCCGTGTCCGCTTCTCTGGAGCAGCAGAAAACAACCTTTCTCCCTCCTCTATATGACATCCTTTTATATATTTGAACATGGCTATCATATCACCCTTTAACCTTCTCTTCTCCAGGCTAAACATACCCATTTATACCTGGAAAACTCCTTCCCCCCCCCTCCCCATGCATTTTGAATATATATTGAAGTTGATTGTAACACTTTGGGGAGAGTGTTGTCAAAACAGCACTTCGTTTCTTATTTGTGAAAATTGCACATCTGGGAGAACTTTTGCATTGGCTGTTCCGTTTGGAAAAAGTGATGTTAAGCCATGTTTCTTCTTTTTTAAAGAGCCTTAAAATAACCATCTCTGGGGAAATGGAAGCTTTTTGGTCCGCTTAATAGGGGGCTCTTGGAGAAACCTTAGCAGGTATACTAATGTCCATTAGCTTAGCTAAAAATCGCATCTTTTTTTGCAAAGACTGCGGGTCTTGCAGCGCACACAGAGATTAGGAATGGAGCGGGGGGGGGGGGGGAATTGCTTCACCCTGGTTAACAAACAGGAGAATCACATGCCTGGAACAAATGGTTTGCATTTATATGGAGTCTAAACAATCTTTTAGGCTTGGTTGTTTTTATGGGCTCTGCAGCTCGAAGGCTTGGATGAGATTTTAAAAGCGAAGACAACCCAATTAACCTCATGGCAACAACAAACTAAAGGAAGGAGTGTGGTTATCAACAAGCGCGTAGGCTTGCCACTGGTGATGATTCTACACTTTTATGTGTCTACATCCCCACTTTAGCCCAGAGGCAGACATCTGCTTTGCATGCAGAGGGTCCTGAGTTCCAGTCCTGCCTTCTCCGAGTTCCCAGTCCTGCACTGGGAAAGGCCCCAGAGAGCTGCTGTCATTCAGTGCACTGTAGACCAGGGGCAAGCAGATTTCAGGCTTGTAGGATGTACTGTGGCTTCATTCCCACGACAGTTTATTCCATTTCCCTGATGGTTAATTTCCATATTTTGTTTGAGCTCATTTTCATAGAATCATAGAGTTGGAAGAGACCACAAGGGCCATCCAGTCCAACCCCCTGCCAAGCAGGAAACCACGATCAAAGCATTCTTGACATATGGCTGTCAAGCCTCTGCTTAAAGACCTCCAAAGAAGGAGACTCCACCACACTCCTTGGTAGCAAATTCCACTGCCGAACAGCTCTTACTGTCAGGAAGTTCTTCCTAATGTTTAGGTGGAATCTTCTTTCTTGTAGTTTGAATCCATTGCTCCGTGTCCGCTTCTCTGGAGCAGCAGAAAACAACCTTTCACCCTCTTCTATATGCCATCCTTTTATATATTTGAACATGGCTATCATATCACCCCTTAACCTTCTCTTCTCCAGGCTAAACATACCCAGCTCCCTAACCCATTCCTCAAAAGGCATAATTTCCAGGCCTTTGACCATTTTGGTTGCCCTCTTCTGGACACGTTCCAGTTTGTCAGTATCCTTCTTGAACTGTGGTGCCCAGAACTGGACACAGTACTCCAGGTGAGGTCTGACCAGAGCGGAATACAGTGGTACTATTACTTGATCTAGATGCTATACTCCTATTGATGCAGCCCAAAATTGCATTGGCTTTTTTAGCTGCTGCATCACACTGTTGACTCATGTCAAGTTTGTGGTCTATTTTCGTGTTAATTGGTTCCAGAAATAATAAGTTTGCAAGCAATCGGTTTTCGTGCAGCAGTAAAGTGACTAAATTTGGGGCGCTGTACCAGCACATAGTACTTTCTTGCCATTTTCGCGGGCTGTAGCTCAGTGGCAGAGCCCCTGCTTTGCATGCAGAAGGTTGCAGGTTCAATTCCTGCATCTCCAGTTAGGCCTGTCAGTGCCCCCTGCCTGAAACTATGGAAAGCTGCTGCCCATCAGTGTAGACAGTACTGAGCTTAATGAACCAGTTGTCTGATCCATTAGACACCTTCCTAGGCTCTGGTAAATTCATTATTTTCAATATCAAACATTCTTCTTTTTACAGCAAACCATGGTTTCTTGTGACACCTGAAAATGAGCCTTGCTTATCTAGAACTTCCTGCCATGCTTCTCATTTGGCTTGAAGCTAAGGATCAGGTGAATCTGTCGATTTCGGTTCCTCTCTGTTTTGCATTTTCCCATTTTTGCGTTCATTTCTCCGGATTGAGAATGTCTCCTGTTTAAATACATTTTTGTGTGCAAGTTTCCCTAGCACAATTTTTGCACATGATTTTTGCTGGTTTAGGTGTGTTTCGCTGCATGCCTTTCCCTAGCTAGCCTGTGCATATCAGAACACATGACTAGCTGTGCAAAATTCAGAGGAGTGCAATTTCCAAGGGGTGGCTGTGTTTCAATTTGTGTCTCGTTCTGGGGAGTGCAAATGAAGCAGGTTCTCTGTTAAATGCAGACTGAACCGCTTTTCTCCCCGCCCCCCCGCCCCCTGCTTCAAGGATTATGTCCAAAATAGGGTTGCAGAAATAGCCTATCCACAGCCAATAAATAAACTTTGCTTCTTGTCTTCAAAGCAGACGACAAGCATTGCGATGGGAAGCCGAATTCCTGTTTTGATGTCCCATTTCCCAGGCTGACTGTGTTTATTTTGAGAGACATTTGCTGTTCTCAGATCTTGCAATTCCAAAAGGGCTGTGTGTGTTTACTTTTCTCTTAACGCACATGCAAGCCTGTTGGGCTTCCATGCCTGGGATGTTAATTTCATTTTTCGGTTCTAATGATTCATTTCATGGGCTTCATGCATGAAGGAAGACTAAAAAAAAAAGACAACTCCTGGTTCTTGCACTGCCCTCTCCATTTTAACTAACTGCTGCTGTGTTCACACTCCTATTTACTGTGCAGTCCGTGGTTTTAAATCTTTGTTCACATGACATTCTCAAAGATGCATCTAGAATCGTAGAGTTGGAAGGGACCCCCAAGGGTCATCTAGTTTAACCCTCTGCGATGCTGGAATCTCACCTAATTTTAAAGGCCCATCTCCACCAACGTTTGGTTGAAGAGGATGGAGCGACTCCCCAATGAGGAAAGGTTGCAGCGTTCAGGACGTTTTTGTGGCATGATAAAAGTTTATAAAATTCTGCATGGCATGGAGAAAGTGGAGAGATAAACGTCTCTCCCCCCCCCCCCCGCACTTATCTCCTCCATGCATTTGTCTCATATTCTTCCAAAGCCATCTAGGTTGGTGGCCGGCGCTGCCTCCTGTGGCGGTGAGTTCCGTAGATGAACGGCGCTCTGTGTGAAGGATTACTTTCCTTTATCTGACCTGAATCTTGCAACATTCAGCTTTATGAGAGGGTCAACGAGTTCTAGCGTCAAGAGAGGAGGAGGAGTTTTATGAGCTTGTATCATGTTGCCTCTTAGTCGCATTTTGGCTGGAGTGACTGCGTTTTCTCTGAGCCCTCCGCAGCCTTTCCCTGCCCCTGCTTTCTCGCTGAGTCGTCTGCTGACTCATGCGTCCTGCTCCCGAGTGCCATCTTTTTCCATTACTAGAACCAGATGTGCCCCCCACAGGATGTGAGCTCCATCTCTCTCTCTCTTTCTTGCTCGCTAACGAGTTTTGTCAGTCGAGAAGTGCCTCTTCCCCACCCTGGGGGGTCTGCCTTTTCTGTAAAGTGAAAGGATCTGTGCCGAACGGTGGTTTGCTTTAACAACGTCTCCCTTTCCGATGAGGTGGGGATGCCGTCTGAGATCTTAGCGCTTGTTTCCTACAAGCTCACTTGCCCGCCTTGGGAAAACATTTCAAGAGTCTGCTCTCTCTTTGGCAAGGTTTCGTAATATCCATTTATCCTTTTTCCTGGGCCCCTGGCCTTTCATAAGCCTTGCACAGATCCTGGTTACTGACCTCCCCAGCGAGCTCAAACAGTAGACTAAACCAGGCATAGGCAAACTCTGCCCTCCATGTGTTTTGAGACTACAATTCCCATCATCCACTGGTCCTGTTAGCTAGGGATGATGGGAGTTATAGTCCCGGAACATCTGGAGGGCCGAGTTTGCCTATGCCTGGACTAAACTGTTCTCAGCCATTGCATTGGGACGGAGGCCCGGTTCATGCCGTTAGACTCACGGGACTTAGATGATGTCGTGACCCCTTTAAGAGCCTGCAGGATCCGGCCAATGGCCCATCTAGTCCAGCATCCTGTTCTCACAGTAGCCAACCCAGTGCTTGTAGGAACCCTGCAAGCAGGACCTGAGCGCAACACAATTCTCCCCTCCTGAAATTTCAACTTTAGCTGAGATTCCTCCATTGCAGGGGGTTGGACTAAGTAATAATAAAAGTAATAATAATAATTTATTTATACCCCGCCCATCTGGCTGGGCTTCCCCTGCCACTCTGGGCGGCTTCCAACAAACATTAAAATACATCAAATATCACAGATTAAAAACTTCCCTAAACAGGGCTGCCTTTAGGTATTTTCTAAATGTCAGGTAGTTGTTTATCTCTCTGACCTCTGATGGGAGGGTGTTCCACAGGGCGGGTGCCACTACCGAGAAGGCCCTCTGACTAGTTCCCTGTAGCTTTGCTTCTCGCAGTGAGGGAACCGCCAGAAGGCCCTTGGCGCTGGACCTCAGTGTCTGGGCAGAACGATGGGGGTGGAGACGCTCTTTCAGGTACACTGGACCGATGACTCTAGGGGTCCCTTCCAACTCTATGGTTCTGTGATCTCCCAAATGGCAGCTACTCCCCTCCAGGAACGAGGGGGAAGGAAGTTCAACATTGGAATCTGCTGCTCCAGGAAATCCTGCTACCCAAGGCAGCTGACTCCCCTTGTCTCATTGAGTGGGCTGGCCCGGTGTCTTTTGAGGTGCTGTGATCACAACCCTACAATTTATTCCAAGTGTGGTCGCACCATAGATTTGCCGTACTTTTCCGTCTATAGGACATCCCCATCTATAAGGCGACCCCTATTTTTTTTTGAGGGGGGCTCAAAATTTAGAAAATAGGGAGGATTGAGCTTTGGGGGGGATTATTTGGGGGGAGTGCCAAAAATCGCTCACCCGCCAGAACGCAGCACACAACCTCTTGCGTCGCTTACAATTGCCGCTTACAATCTCGGGCTCGCACCAAAAAACCATTCGCCCGCCCCCACTCAGCACTTCCCGTGTATAAGACAACCCTAAATTCTGAACCTCATTTTTGGGTCAAAAAAGCTCGTCTTATACACGGGAAAATACAGTATATTTACATTATAGATATTGGCAGTTTTATTTTCAATCCGTTTTTCCAATTTTCCCTCGCATGGAGTTCGCCTTCCACACACTGAGTCGACAGTTGTCTAACAGATTAGACAACTGGGCCAAAGCAAACAAGATGTATTTTAACAAGGAGAAATGTAAGGTACTACACTTGGGCAGAAAAAATGAAAGGCACAAATACAGGATGGGTGACACCTGGCTTGAGAGCAGTACATGTGAAAAGGATCTAGGAGTCTTAGTAGACCACAAACTTGACATGAGTCAGCAGTGTGATGCAGCAGCTAAAAAAGCCAATGCAATTCTGGGCTGCATCAATAGGAGTATAGCATCTAGATCAAGGGAAGTAATAGTACCACTGTATTCTGCTCTGGTCAGACCTCACCTGGAGTACTGTGTCCAGTTCTGGGCACCACAGTTCAAGAAGGATACTGACAAACTGGAACGTGTCCAGAGGAGGGCAACCAAAATGGTCAAAGGCCTGGAAACGATGCCTTATGAGGAACAGCTTAGGGAGCTGGGTATGTTTAGCCTGGAGAAGAGAAGGTTAAGGGGTGATATGATAGCCATGTTCAAATATATGAAAGGATGTCATATGGAAGAGGGAGAAAGATTGTTTTCTGCTGCTCCAGAGAAGCGGACACGGAGCAATGGATTCAAACTTCAAGAAAGAAGATTCCACCTAAACATTACGAAGAACTTCCTGACAGTGAGAGCTGTTCGGCAGTGGAATTTGCTACCAAGGAGTGTGGTGGAGTCTCCTTCTTTGGAGGTCTTTAAGCAGAGGCTTGACAGGCATATGTCAGGAATGCTTTGATGGTGTTTCCTGCTTGGCAGGGAGTTGGACTGGATGACCCTTGTGGTCTCTTCCAACTCTATGATTCTATGATTTTCATTAGCATCTGCTTTGCCTCCGGAAGGTCCTTGGTTCAGTTGTGGACTAGGAAAAGCTGGTAATGTCTCCTTTCTGAAACACGGGAGAACTTCTGCCGCTGCTAAACAGTGTAGGTAGCATGGGTCTAAGTGGAATAATGATCAAACTCCATGGAAAGCAGACATCCGAGGTATCTTCCTGGTTATCCTGTTATGGATGTTCGGGACTGCAGCTTTTAAAATCCTGCGATTACATACCAATGTATCCCAGAGAGGTGCGTTGATTTGATTTGATGCAACTGACAATAAATCTCTTGTTCATTTTTCCAAGCAACACCTTTGGAGCTGAGTGTCTGCTGGAATTCCTTGAATTCTGACCGGCTTAAAGGCGAGAAGGAAAATGCTCAGGGGTTAGACCACTGGTCACTTCTCAAGCACCCTGTAAATCATCCCTCGGACTCGCTTTTGCATTCCTGTAAGCAAAGCAGGGTTTCTCCTTCCAAGAAAAAAACATAAGCAGCAATTGGAAAAATCGTGGCTCCGCGCTAATCGCTTTTGGGAAAGATAAGGCCGGCTTTTTATCTTTTGGAGCACGCTAACAGATAAAACTGAGTATTACAGGATTTGTTGTGCTGTTCTACCTGCTAGTTAACCTCTTGTGCCACATCAAGGTCCCAGAATTGTAGAGTTGGAAGGGACCACGAGGGTCATCTAATCCAGCCCTCTGCAATGCTGGAATCTTTTGCCCAACTCAGGACTCGAACCCACAACCTTGAGATTAGGAGCATGGGTATGCAAACTAAGGCTCGGGGGGCGGATCCAGCCCAATCGCCTTCTAAATCCAGCCCGCGGATGGTCCGGGAATCAGCGTGTTTTTACATGAGTAGAATGTCTGCTTTTATTTAAAATGCATCTCTGGGTTATTTGTGGGGCCTGCCTGGTGTTTTTACATGAGTAGAAAGCTGCTTCTGGCGAAACCAGAGCAGCACACGGAAACGCTGTTTACCTTCCCGCCGGAGCGGTACCTATTTATCTACTTGCACTTTGACGTGCTTTCGGACTGCTAGGTTGGCAGGAGCTGGGACCGAGCAATGGGAGCTCACCCCGTCGCGGGGATTCAAACTGCCGACCTTCTGATCGGCAAACCCTAGGCTCTGTGGTTTAACCCACAGCGCCACCCACGTCTCCTCGGGGGATAGAGACACGATGATCCATTTATTCACGGCAGCTCTTATGGCAATTAGCGGTAATTGGGAAGCACCCATATTGGAAGATTGAGTAGGTGCAATATGGGAAGTGGTCAAAAGGATGAAGCTGACAGACGCAACGAGGAGAGGGAATTCCTTCTTCAAGAAAGGTCTCCGAGTTCAAACCACTTTCTCTTGTGTGTCAGAGACACAGAGCAACGAAAGACGCGGCCCGGCTAACCAACAGCCCTCATAAATTTCCCTGCAAACTGATGTCCTGGTTTGCTGTGCACCCACAGCATCTCACTAAGGACCAATTTGTCATTGTTTTTGGATCACTGAACACCCCCCCCCCCCAATGACATGAGTACTTGCCCTCAACCGGCCACAGGCCCCATTGCATGTACACAGAGCACCGAAACCACAACGCCAGCCTGCTGGTATAATGAGAGAGGCCTCAGATCTCTACTTCACGTAATTTCCCAAAACTGGAATGACTCGCAATTCATAAGTTCATGGAGAGATGGCTCATTATTATTTTTCTTGTGAAACTGATTCCTTCTCCACAAATGGACCGGGACAGACTTGTGTGGTCTATATTACTCGACATCCTGTCTGAGGGGGTGGCAGTTCTTTTTCATTAGATGATAGGGTAAGGTGGTTCAGGGACAACAACAACAACAACAACAACAACAACAACAACAACAACAACTTTATTACTTATACAGTGGAACCTCGGTTTATGAACACCTCGGTTTACGAATTTTTGGTTTACGAATGCCGCGGACCCATCTGGAACGGATTAATTCACTTTCCATTACTTTCAATGGGAAATAAAAAAAATTCCTTCAGTAGCACCTTAAAGACCAACTAAGTTTTTATTTTGGTAAGAGCTTTCGTGTGCATGCACACTTCTTCAGATACTTCTGAAGAAGTGTGCAAACGAAAGCATGCACACGAAAGCTCATACCAAAATAAAAACTTAGTTGGTCTTTAAGGTGCTACTGAATGAATTTTTTTTATTTTGCTTCGACTCAGACCAACACGGCTACCTACCTGTAACTTTCAATGGGAAAGTTTGCTTCAGTTTATGAACACTTCAGTTTATGAACAGACTTCCGGAACCAATTACACCCATGCTTCGGGTTAAGTATGCTTCAGGTTGAGTACTCCGCGGACCCGTCTGAAACGGATTAATCCACTTTCCATTACTTTCAATGGGAAAGTTCACTTCAGTTTATGAATGCTTCCGTTTAAGTACTCCGTGGACCGTCTGGAACAGATTAATCCACTTTCCATTACTTTCAATGGGAAAGTTTGCTTCAGTTTATGAACAGACTTCCGGAACCAATTGTGTTCATAAACCGAGGTACCACTGTACCCCACCCATCTGGCTGGGTTTCCCCAGCCACTCTGGGCAGTTTAAAAAAACAGTAGTACCTCTGGTTTGGATGACTATCATATCTACTACTGTGGGCAAGAATCCCGTAGAAGAAATTGAGTGGCCCTCATAGTCAACAAAAGAGTGGCAAAACCTGTACTCTGAAGGAAATCAGCCCTGAGTGCTCACTGGAAGGACAGATCCTGAAGCTGAGGCTCCAATACTTTGGGTGAGCTCCCGTTGCTCTGTCCCAGCTCCTGCCAACCTAGCAGTTCGAAAGTATGCCAGTGCAAGTAGATAAATAGGTACTACTCTGGCGGGAAGGTAAATGGTGTTTCCGTGCGCTGCTCTGGTTCACCAGAAGCAGCTTAGTCATGCTGGCCACATGACCCGGAAGCTGTCTGCGGACAAACGCCAGCTCCCTTGGCCAGTAAAGCGAGATGAATGCTGCAACCCCAGAGTTGTTCGCGACTGGACTTAACAGTCAGGGGTCCCTTTACCTTTAGCTAAGCTGTTGTATATTGATTTTATGCCCTGCCTTTTCCTCTTGAGGGACTCAAGGCGGCATACAGATAAAAGAAGAATTGCCAGAACTATAGAAAAAACAATCACTAAAAACAATTAAATGTTCATAGAATTTTTTATATATATATATATAATGTGTATATAAAATGTGTGTGTGTGTGTGTGTGTGTGTGTGTGTGTGGAGAGAGAGAGAGTAGTGTTTAAAACATACACACAGTGCTTTTTTTCTTTAAAAATGTCTAGGGGTACCCTCATTTTCCTACTCATATTGAAATACTGCCCCTCAATGAGGCCAAACTTAGATTCACAAAATGTTTGGGGGTATGCATACCCCTGCGTCTCCCCAGAAAAAAATTACACACCACTACAATAAAAACAGCAGGGCAACAGCCCTTCCATTAAAAGCAACCAGTTCCCACAAGCCTCTTGGGACAAGAAAGTCTTCACCTGCCGGCAGAAGAACAGCAAGGAGGGAGCCAGTCTGGCTTCTCCTGGGAGGGAGTTCCAAAGTTTCCCTGGAGCAGCCACCACCAAGAAGGCCCCGTCATGTGTCCCCACCAAGTGTTCCTGCGAGTGTGGTGGGACTGCCCATGTCTATATGACTATGAGACCCTGCAACTTAGAGGAAATGTTGTTTAACAGAAAACAGAATAGATAGTTGTTTGTATTGACCGATGGTTTTAAATAATGATAGTTTCTTCTGATACGTGACCAGCTGATGGAAATTCAGAAGCCTATCTTTTGTAGTTTTTTCTAATGTTTCTCTGTTTCTGCTTTCTTGGTCCCGGTCCCCCTCCCCTTCTCCTTTTCTCTCTTCTCTCTCTTTATCTCTATTGTCCCTTTTCCTTTTCTTTATCTTGTTTTGTATCTTAGACAGCTGTAATATTTTTTTATTAAGGGGAGAGTTCAATAAAATTCAAGAAAGAAAGAAAAAGAAAAAAAAGAAGGAAGGGAGGAAGGGAGGGAGGAAGGAAGGAAGGAATTTGCCTTGCTTCTGTCCAGCGTTCTAGCCAGCCAGCCAGATATGCCCTTCCTCCGAATACTCCATTCCATTCTCCCTCCCACTGAGGTTTCTGGTTCCCCCAGCTGTGGTTTTTGGTGTTTGTGTGCTCTTTTGTCTCTCCCACTTAAGCTCCCCCACCTACTCGATCATGTGCACTTTTGCAAACTTCAGGGTTCCCCCAAGCCCTGCTGGCAAACCTTCCCTTTTGGGTGTGGGAATTGCTGTTTTGGATACTTTTAGAGATGTCGCTCCCCTCTGAACATTGGAACTCGAGTGGATGGTTTCGCAGACCCGTCCTGTCTGAAGGAGTGGGTTTGGCTTCAAGAGCCCCCCTTGCCCTCCTCGCCGCCACCTCTTCCACAGTTCCCTGGTGCCGTGAAGCTGCTTTCGGACGCTCAATGATTAACTGGTCTAGCTGATTGCTTCACTTAGCTTTTAAATAGCCCTGTTATTAAAAGGAGAATGGAAAGAAGATAAAGGGATAAGTTTCTAGAATTCCGAAACCAGATAAAGATCTCGCTCTCCGAACGGTGTGTTTCTTTGAGAAGTGCAGCCAGCGAGACAATACTTTTCATGAGATTTATTAGTCTCATAAATCAGATCCGTGCCCTCTGTTAAGCCGGTTCAACTGTGATTGGACCACAATGACTAACTTTCTGCGCCAAACGAAAGGTCTGCCTTTCTGTTCCTGACTCAATAGCTGACAAATAAGACATGTTGGGGATAAGTGTCCATTGTTACACCCGGTGTGGAGAAAAGCGAAGCTTTTGCTCCCTCTCTTATCATTCCAGGACCCAATGAAGGCGAATCTTGGAAGATTGAGGACAGGAGGAAGTGAGTAGTTCTTAACGCAGCAGCTAGTTCGACTGTGGAACTCACTGCCAAAAGAAGTGGTGAAGGCCACCATATTGGATTGCTCTAAAAAAGGATTAGACAAATCCAAGGCTGTAGAATGTTATTAGCCACGAAGGCTATCCTCTAACTCAGTATGCTTCTGAGTGCCAATTGCTGGGGGATCCCAAATGGGGAGACATCTGGGTCAGATGCTGTTTGAGGGTTTCCCAAAATGAAAATCTGGTTGACAACTGTGAGAACAGGATGCAGGAACAGATGGGCCTCTGGTTTGATCCAGCAGGAGGTTCTTCTTAAAACAACAACAACAACAACAACAACAACAACAACAACAACAACAACAACAACAACAACATTTATACCCCACCCATATGGCTCGGTTTCCCCAGCCGCTCTGGGCAGCTCCCAACAGAATATTAATATATCATATTATTAATATGCTATAGCATCTTAATAATCATTAATATGAATATTAATATAGCATCTAGATCAAGGGAAGTAATAGTACCACTGTAATCCGCTCTGGTCAGACCTCACTTGGAGTACTGTGTCCAGTTCTGGGCACCACAGTTCAAGAAGGATACTGACAAGCTGGAACGTGTCCAGAAGAGGGCAACCAAAATGGTCAAAGGCCTGGAAACGATGCCTTATGAGGAGCGGCTTAGGGAGCTGGGTATGTTTAGCCTAGAGAAGAGAAGGTTAAGGGGTGATATGATAGCCATGTTCAAATATATAAAAGGATGTCATATAGAGGAGGGTGAAAGGTTGTTTTCTGCTGCTCCAGAGAAGTAGACACGGAGCAATGGATTCCAGCTACAAGAAATAAGATTCCACCTAAACAATAGGAAGGACTTCCTGACAGTAAGAGCTGTTCAACAGTGGAATTTGCTGCCAAGGAGTGTGGTGGAGTCTCCTCCTTTGGAGGTCTTTAAGCGGAGGCTTGACAGGCATATGTCAAGAATGCTTTGATGGTGTTTCCTGCTTGGCAGGGAGTTGGACTGGATGGCCCTTGTGGTCTCTTCCAACTCTATGATTCTATGATTAAAAACACGATAAAACATCAAACATTAAAAACTTCCCTAAACAGGGCTGCCTTCAGATGTCTTCTAAAAGTTAGATAGTTGTTTATTTCCTTGACATCTGAGGGCAGGGCATTCCACAGGGCAGGCACCACTACTGAGAAGGTTCCCTGTAACTTGGCTTCTCGCAGTGAGGGAACCGCCAGAAGGCCCTCGGAGCTAGACCTCAGTGTCTGGGCTGGATGATGGGGGTGGAGACGCTCCTTCAGGTATACTGGACCGAGGCCATTTAGGGCTTTAAAGGTCAGCACCAACACTTTGAATTGTACTCAGAAATGTACTGGGAGCCAATGTAGGTCTTTCAAGACCGGTGTTATATGGTCTCGGCAGCTGCTCCCAGTCACCAGTCTAGCTGCCGCATTCTGGATTAGTTGTAGTTTCCGGGTCACCTTCAGAGGCCCCACGTAGAGCGCATTGCAGTAGTCCAAGCAGGAGATAACCAGAGCATGCACCACTCTGGGGAGACAGTCTGCAGGCAGGTAGAGTCTCAGCTTGCATACCAGATGGAGCTGGTAGACAGCTGCCCTGGACACAGAATTAATCTTAATTCTTTAATTAATTAATTCTTAAATTCATTCAGCTTGCTCATATGTACTTCTTTATCTCAGGCATGATTTGAACACCGGTAGCATTATCCCTGCCATGTGATAATCCCTTGCAGACAACTGCAGAGACGGGCAGTCAAGTTCTGTGTCCATAGCAGTGATCAGAGGAGGGATGACCGCTGGGAGGAGGAAAAAACCCAGCCTGGTGTACCTACAACAGCACAACCAGACGCCTTCATCTGCCCCGGCTGCAACAAAACATGTCTCTCCCGTATCGGTCCTTACAGCCACTGCAAACTGTTTGACTGGCCCATCCTCCATTGTCTCCCGAGACAGATGGATGCCAACCACTGATCTCAAACTGTACAACCAGGTCCAAAGTTGTGAGGAGGAGGAGGAGGAGGAGGAAAAGAAATAAGTACTGCACCACCTTGAGCTCCTTGGAGGAAAGGTGGGATATAATTGTAAATAATAATAATATCAAAAACTCCCTGCGCACAGAAAGGTAGCAAGTCATGGAAAATTCAGCCTAGCTTTCTCCCCACTGGGCTAATCTTCTGCATAGGGAAACACAGCAGAGCATTCCGGTTTCCAAAAACGCCTTCATCCCCAGCCTCCCTGTCCGAAACTTGTGAACACCACAGAGGCCTGGATCCTGTTATTTTTCTGTAGCTGAGCATCTTAATCCCCAGGAATCTGGAGAGTTATAACTCTCTGAGGGGTGGGGGTGGGGGTGGAGAACTTCTCTGCTTGGGATATTTTGCCATGATTCACAGCCTTATAAAACTTTGCGGAATTTGTGATTAACATAACGTTAAGACCAAAGAATCACATCACACGCACGCAAGGTCCACGTGCGACTCACACTTTCCTCATTTTCTCTTTTTTCCTTTCGGGGCGATAGTGAATCAGACACGGCCCCGATTGGTTAAACACTCTCCATCTTACGAAACCACAGCAGCCATGTCCAGCTTTAAACAGCTTTATCGCTCCTCTTCAGATAACCAGAGATAGATAGGACTCTCTCTCTCTGTTTGTGTTGCAAACAGCTCCTCCTTTTTCTAGTGGGTTCGTCTAGCCGTTCTTCCCTTCCCCGCCCCCCAGCACACAACATCGCAGGTGACCTAGAGGTGGTTCTGATGGAGAAGAGCTGGAACACCGACCTGTAGAGATAATTCCTGCTGGGAGGTCCTGGCAAGCTCTCCAGTTAAAAAGTGGCTTCATTTATTTTGCCAGAGTTACGCCATTTGGAAGTTACAGGTAGGTAGCCGTGTTGGTCTGAGTCGAAGCAAAATAAAAAAAATCCTTCAGTAGCACCTTAAAGACCAACTAAGTTTTTATTTTGGTATGAGCTTTCGTGTGTATGCACACTTCTTCAGATACACTGAAACAGAATCAACCAGGTGTTCGTAAACCGAAAATTTGTAAACCGAGGTGTTCATAAAACAAGGTTCCCCACCCCCCCACCCTCTGAATATAAATAAGGGTCTGGTTGATTCTGTTTCAGTGTATCTGACGAAGTGTGCATGCACACGAAAGCTTATACCAAAATAATAACTTAGTTGGTCTTTAAGGTGCTACTGAAGGAATTTTTTTATTTTGCCATTTGGAAGTACAGTGGTACCTCAGTTTATGAACATAATTGGTTCCGGAAGTCTGTTCATAAACTGAAGCGTTCATAAACTGAAGCAAACTTTCCCATTGAAAGTAATGGAAAGTGGATTAATCTGTTCCAGACGGTCCGCGGAGTACTTAAACTGAAGCGTTCATAAACTGAAGCAAACTTTCCCATTGAAAGTAATGGAAAGTGGATTAATCCGTTCCAGACGGGTCCGCGGAGTACTCAACCTGAAGCGTACTTAACCTGAAGCATAGGTGTAATTGTTTCCGGAAGTCTGTTCATAAACTGAAGCGTTCATAAACTGAAGCGAACTTTCCCATTGAAAGTAATGGAAAGTGGATTAATCTGTTCCAGACGGGTCCGCGGTGTACTCAACCTGAAGCGTACTTAACCCGAAGCATGGGTGTAATTGGTTCCGGAAGTCTGTTCATAAACTGAAGCGTTCATAAACTGAAGCGAACTTTCCCATTGAAAGTAATGGAAAGTGAATTAATCCATTCCAGATGGGTCCACGGCATTCATAAACCGAAAATTCGTAAACCGAGGTGTTCATAAACCGAGGTTCACTGTACCATCTCGGGGTTTTAAGATGCATTTCTTGGATCTTGGCATAAAATTGATGGGTGTCCAATTTGAGTTCTAAAAAGAGACTGACTACAGAGGTGAGGACACCTTTTGGCCCCAAAGGGTGTGTTCTCTTGTTGCCAACCCTCTGAAGGCCAAATGCCAGAGATGGGTGGACCTCGAGAGATGGAAAGGACCAAATTTGCCAGTGAGCAGGGTTTCTCTCTCTCTCTTGGACGGCAGGCACAATTCCTCCTATTGCCTTAATTGGCTCCCAGTACGTTTCCGAGCACAATTCAAAGTGTTGGTGTTGACCCTGAAAGCCCTAAACGACCTCGGCCCAGTATACCTGAAGGAGCATCTCCACCCCCATCGTTCAGCCCAGATACTGAGGTCCAGCTCTGAGGGCCTTCTGGCGGTTCCCTCCCTGTGAGAAGTGAGGTTGGAGGGAACCAGGCAGGGGGCCTTCTTGGTGGTGGCACCTGCCCTGTAGAACGTCCTCCCATCAGGTGTCAAGGAAATAGGCAAATTTCTGACTTTTAGAAGACATCTGAAGGCAGCCCTCCTTCATGGATCACTGCCTGGTGAAGGGGCTTGAATAACTCAGAGAAGCTATGAGCTATGCCCGTGCAGGGCCACCCAAGACGGACAGGTCATAGTGGAGAGTTTTGACTAAACGTGATCCACCTGGAGAAGGAACCGGCAAGCCACTCCAGTGTCCCTGCCAAGAAAACTCCATGGACAAAAGCTATGGTTTTCCCAGTAGTGATGTATGGAAGTGAGAGCTGGACCATAAAGAAGGCTGATCACCGAAGAATTGATGCTTTTGAATTATGGTGCTGGAGGAGACTCTTGAGAGTCCCATGGACTGCAAGAAGATCAAACCGATCCATTCTGAAGGAAATCAGCCCTGAGTGCTCACTGGAAGGATAGATCCTGAAGCTGAGGCTCCAATACTTTGGCCACCTCATGAGAAGAGAAGACTCCCTGGAAAAGACCCTGATGTTGGGAAGGATGGAGGGCACAAGGAAAAAGGGACGACAGAGGACGAGATGGTTGGACAGTGTTCTCGAAGCTATGAACATGAGTTTGACCAAACTGTGGGAGGCAGTGCAAGACAGGAGTGCCTGGTGTGCTCTGGTCCATGGGGTCACGAGGAGTCGGGCATGACTAGATAACAGCAAAGAAGGCAGCCCTGTTTAGGGAAGTTTTTAATGTTTGATATTTTATCGTGTTTTTAATATTCTGTTGCGAGCTGCCCAGAGTGGCTGGGGAAACCCACCCAGATGAGCGGGGTATAAATACTACTACTACTACTAATAATAATAATGTGTTGCCCCCCCATGGAATATACAGAAATGGCAAAACTTACAGGAAGAATAAGAAATCAAGATAACAATTTTTCTTGTGTTATTATTTATGCCCCAGAGTTTGCTTAGGTGGCATCCGAGCACAATTCAAAGTGTTGGTGCTGACCTTTAAAGCCCTAAACGGCCTCGGTCCAGTATACCTGAAGGAGCGTCTCCACCCCCATTGTTCAGCCCAGACACTGAGGTCCAGCTCCGAGGGCCTTCTGGCGGTTCCCTCACTGCGAGAAGCCAAGTTACACGGAACCAGGCAGAGGGCCTTCTCGGGCCGTCTTAAGATCATCGGGCACCCTGGTGCAGGGATCCCTCGGGCGCCCCCCTTTAAAAAAAACAACACCTGGGACCGGCCCGCAATTGCCTCTACGCTGCGTTTCATTGGTAGAGCTGCTGCCATGTGGCGTTACCTCTACCAATGAAACGCAGCGCCGGGGGGGAGGGATGACCCCAGCACTGCAGAGCGGAACAGGGTCCTAGTGCCCCTGCTCCGCTCATTTACCTCTCTTCCCCGAGCGGCGCGGCTGGCGGGCGGGCGTCTAGGAGGAGGGAAAGGGAGGCCGCCGCGAAGCTCCCCCACTTGCTGGGGCGCCCCTCAGCGCCCCGCGCCACTAGGGCCAATGGGTGAGCCGCCCCTGATTATTAAAACACCACATGCCCAGCTACAGCCTCTCCAGCACCCACGCTGTGCGACATGCTCTGGCTTGAATTAGCTTGGTGCCCTCCAAACTGCTTCCAGGAACGCTCAGACTTCCTGTCTGGCTCGGTGGCTGTTCCAGCCGAGCAGCCCAACCAGGCTTTAGCATTTTCTGAAGCCAGTGGCAACAGCCTCCAGAGGCACCCCTATAGCTTGCCTCAACCCCACTGTGACCCAGGGAGAGGTAGCGTCGATTTAGGGTGGCCTCGTCTCAAAAAGGCTGCTGGCTAGCTGGGGTCTGACTCACACGGAGAGAGTCTGGATGCTGGGGAGCGAAACCGAGGCGGGAGTAGCTCTGTTGCAATATCATGGCCTTATTCAGTTCTTTTCTCCCTAATTATGTATTCAGACTTGCAATATGAAGCAGGAAGTGAACTAATTCAAGCACTTTATTTGATTGCAAACAGACCTTTCCCCAATAAGAGTCGGTGATGAAAAGATTCTTTCTGGGCCGCTCCTGATCATTGATGAATGATTCCTAGTCCCATCCAAGAAGCCCTTTTTGTGTGATTACATTTGCATCCTTTCCAGCTGTCCCTGTTTGCCTTTTGCATGAGGGACAGAGCTGCTTTTCTGCTCTGTATGCCTCCTAAGTGCCTGTTCTGTTCCTAGATTTGCCTTATGAGGGATGTCTTGGCTACCGCAGGCTCAGGACCGCAATACCTCAAGGGCCGCCTCTTTCCATATGAACCTACCCGGACCCTGAGATCATCTTCTGAGGCCCTTCTTCGTGCGCCACTTCCCTGAGAGGTTCAGAGGGTGGCAACAGAAGAACGGGGCCTTCTCTGCAGTGGCTCCCCGTCTGGGGAACGCTTTCCCCAGTGAAGTTCACCTGGTGCCTTCATTATACACCTTTAGGCACCAGGCAAAAACGTTTCTCTTTAACCAGGCCTTGGACTGATGGACATCCAATGCCCCTTTAAAATGTGTTGGGGAGAAGGGGGGCATTATTGGGTTGTTTTTTTAAAAATTTTATTATGTATTTTGATATTGTGATTTTTATGCTGTGAACTGTCTGGAGACCAGCAGGTATGGGGCAATATACAAATTTAATTAATTAATTAATTAATAATGATAATAGTAAATATATTATTTATACCCATAGCTGCCAAGTACCCCGTTTTCCCCGGGAAACCCGTTTTTACTTACCTTTTCCCGGTGGCCCCCCGTATCACTTCATCTCCCGTTTTTCTCTGTTATTTTCTCCTGCCGGCAGCCATTTTTTTTCCTTTCCAATTTGCCCTTGTATGGGCACCAAAAATGGCCACCGCCGGCTTCAAAAGTCGCATCTACGCATGTCCGGAAGTGCATAGATGCGACTTCCGGTGTCGGCGGCGGCCATTTTTGGTGCCCATAGATGGGCGGAGCGACACTGGAAGTTGCGTCGACGCACTTCCTGACATGCGTACAAGCGACTTTCGAAGCCGGCGGTGGCCATTTTTGGTGCCCATAGAAGGGCAAAGCGACACCGGAAGTTACGTCGATGGAACTTCCGGTGTCACACGGCTGCCGGTCCCGGATTCTGCAGTCTGGGACTTGGAAGGTAAGTTTATACCCCACCCATCTGGCCAGGCCTCCCCAGCCACTCTGGGCAGCTTCCAACAGAATATTACAAACATGATAAAATATCAAACATTAAATACTTCCCTATACAGGGCAGCCTTTGGATATCTTCTAAAAGTCAAATAGTTGTTTATGTCCTTTACATCTGATGGATGTCAAAGAAATTTTAGGCAGTGTATAGAATTTGTATACTCATAACTGTCAGTAAAGTTTGACTATTCAATGACTCTGTTCTTAAGACTGGGGCTCAACTAATTGGCAAACCTATAGCTAAACTGCAATGTTTCAACCTGCAAATGGCTGAATTCTCATCATCATCATCATCATCATCATAAATACCACAAGGTGTAGCGCTGACCCCCAACTTGGACTGAGGATAAGGCAATCATTGGATACTAGTCAGGATGGCTAAGTCAAACCTCCCCTGTTGGAGGGAGGCTATTTATGAACAACACAGGCACTTGTAGGAGGAGAGAGGGCCATTCAGCTCACGTCGTGCTTGGCTCCATGATCACAGCATGAGTTTGCTCTTAATATATTAAGAAGACAGCACCTTAAAAAGCAGAGACATCACCTTGCCAACAAAGGTCCGTATAGTTAAAGCTATGGTTTTCCCGGTAGTGATGTATGGAAGTGAGAGCTGGACCATAAAGAAGGCTGATCGCCGAAGAATTGATGCTTTTGAATTCTGGTGCTGGAGGAGACTCTTGAGAGTCCCATGGACTGCAAGAAGATCAAACCTATTCATTCTGAAGGAAATCAGCCCCGAGTGCTCACTGGAAGGACAGATCCTGAAGCTGAGGCTCCAATACTTTGGCCACCTCGTGAGAAGAGAAGACTCCCTGGAAAAGACCCTGATGTTGGGAAAGATGGAGGGCACTAGGAGAAGGGGACGACCGAGGACGAGATGGTTGGACAGTGTTCTCAAAGCTACCAACATGAGTCTGACCAAATTGCGGGAGGCAGTGGAAGACAGGAGTGCTTGGCATGCTCTGGTCCATGGGGTCACGAAGAGTCAGACATGACTAAACGACTGAACAACAACAACAACAACAACAACAACAACATGCCAAAAATGTCCCCTACACTATCCAATTAGAAAAGGTGGGGGTGGGTTTAGGGAAGATCTTTGGGTAGGGTTTGTGTTTGTGTGTTAATATTCAGGTATCTGAGGGGTGTTTGTGAGTAGAGATGTTGGAGATACACCATCAAAGCATTCTTGACATATGCCTGTCAAGCCTCTGCTTAAATACCTCCAAAAAAGGAGACTCCACCACACTCCTTGGTAGCAAATTCCACTGCCGAACAGCTCTTACTGTCAGGAAGTTCTCCTAATGTTTAGGTGGAATCTTCTTTCTTGATTTCTAAGACACTCAAATAGGGGCAGGTGAATATGTCAATTTCAGTTTCTCTCAGTTTCTCATTTCTCCAGTTGAGTTCTCCACATTTCCACATCAGTTTGCAATTTTTTAAAAGAAAGTTCTCGTGGAAACCCATCAGTATCTTTGTGCAATTGTCTCCTACTATACACAATTGTATATGTAATTTTGCCTACTATACACATTTTTTGCAGAGCAATTACCCCAAATATAACTCGATCTTTGCGTGCAGTTTTTAGTTTTCAGTTCATGTTTAGGCACCCTTTACTCTAGGATATGCATATTGTAATAACTCGGCGGGAGAACCTGCATCACAAAATTCAGGGAGGTACAAATTTCTAAGGATGGCTATGCTTCTTTTCATGTGTTCCTTAGGAAAGTGCAGGTCAGTTTGCCATTCAATGTGAAAGGAACTTATTATTATTATTATTATTATTATTATTATTATTAATAATAATAATAATTTAACACCTATTAAATACAATGCCTCAAGCTGACAAGTGCTATCATGCCCTCTTGAAAGGTGAATGCTAATAGAGTCTGAGGGTATTTTTTCTTCCTCTTCTTTGGTTATCACTCGTAGCTGAGTAAGATTGTCTTCTATAAACATGGTTTATGGTAAACCAATTCTGGACCCACACGTCCTTCCACAGTGGGGACATAGGTTTCCGGGCGGGAGGTGATCACGGTGTGGATTTGCCAAGCGTGCCTCCCTCTTAGCACGTTTCTCCCTTGCGACCTGAGATCGAGTTTCTTCAAAGCCCATGACACCTTTGGTAAAAGGCTGTTCTCCAACTGGAGCGCTCGCAACTCCAACTGGGCACCACAGTTCAAGAAGGATACTGACAAGCTGGAACATGTCCAGAGGAGGGCAACCAAAATGGTCAAAGGCCAGGAAATGATGCCTTATGAGGAACGGCTTAGGGAGCTGGGTATGTTTAGCCTGGAGAAGAGAAGGTTAAGGGGTGATATGATAGCCATGTTCAAATATATCAAAGGATGTCATATAGAGGAGGGAGAAAGGTTGTTTTCTGCTGCTCCAGAGAAGCGGACACGGAGCAGTGGATTCAAACTACAAGAAAGAAGATTCCACCTAAACATTAGGAAGAACTTCCTGACAGTAAGAGCTGTTCAACAGTGGAAGTTGCTGCCAAGGAGTGTGGTGGAGTCTCCTCCTTTGGAGGTCTTTAAGCGGAGGCTTGACAGGCATATGTCAAGAATGCTTTGATGGTGTTTCCTGCTCGGCAGGGGGTTGGACTGGATGGCCCTTGTGGTCTCTTCCAACTCTATGATTCTATGATCTCTCAGGTGCTCTACACTCTGCAGCCATTTGAAGTCTACCTTTACCATGAACTCACCAAGTGGCTTTAGGTGAGCCTCAGACCTCTCGCCTTCAATGCGGGGGTAACAATTGCTAGAGCACGGTGTGGGTAAGGATGATCAAAATGATGTGGCGAAATGCTTGGAACAAAACGCTCAAGTGTTGTTGTTTGTTGTTATATGATCGCAAGGAAATCGTCTGGCTGGCAACATTCCCTTTAATTGGAACAAAGAATGTTTTCTGCCGCCACCGTCCTCGTTTCCAAGAGAACAATTCAGACCATATGCCATTTCCACCACCCCCATCCGTCTGCATCCGGTTTGCTGAGAAACAATAGCGGGATATACAGATCATAAACTGTGCGTGTGCTGGGCTCAGATCTCGAGATAGGCCCCACGTCTACAGTGATGCTATCGGGCTTGCATGGAAAGGCACTTCCAAAATACTTGCTAATTGCTTTGTTGGGTTGGCCGTGCATTGCACAGCCAAGGCTCAGCTCAAGTCCTGCAAAACTTCGAAGGCCTGGTGCAATGCAACTGCGGCAAGCTTCCTTTGAGCTTAAATTGTGCAGTGTGATTGAAAATTCAGCACCTTTGCGAAGAGGCCTGTTGCCCTTTGCTCTGCTGTACCTTCCTCACATTCACCTTGCAGGCTCAACTGACAAAGTGTTTGGCCATCTTTATATTCAAAGTGTTGGTGCTGACCTTGAAAGCCCTAAACAGCCTTCGTCTAGTATACCTGAAGGAGCATCTCCACCCCCATCGTTCGGCCCGGACACCGAAGTCCAGTGCCGATGGCCTTCTGGCGGTTCCCTCACTGCGGAAAGCAAAATTACAGGGAACCAGGCAGAGGACCTTCTTGGTAGTGGCGCCCGCCCTGTGGAATGCCCTCCCAGCAGATGTCAAGGAAATAAACAACTATCTGACTTTTAGAAGACATCTGAAGGCAGCCCTGTTTAGGGAAGTTTTGAATGACTGATGTTTTAATGTACAGTGGTACCTCGGTTCCGCGGAGCTGGTCGCTCCCCGATGCGTGCTTCTGCGCATGCGTGAAGCGCCGATAGAGTGCTTCTGCACGCACACACGCTGCGTAGATCGCTTCTGCGCATGCGTGCGCTGCACAAATAGCTTCTGCGCATCTGAGCACCACGGAACCCGGATGTAAACACTTCCGGGTCCGCGGTGGTTGGAAACCGAAGTGGTCCCAAACGGAGGCGGTCGCAAACCGAGGTTTGACTGTAGTTTTAATCTTTTGTTAGGAGCCGCCCAGAGTGGCTGGGGAAACCCAGCCAGATGGGTGGGATATAAATAATAAATTATTATTATTATTATTGTGCCGACCCTGTGAGGTAGGCCACAGAGCCTATCTGGTGCCTGTAACGCTCTGGACATCCATCATCATGTTCTGTTCTGTGCTGCTGCAGGCCACACCACGGGCATTTCCCAAAAACTTTCAAAGCCCTACTTGTCATCTTAAGGGCTAGAAGCTTGTTTTGCTTAAATGAAAGGAGAGAAAGGGGCTTTTTGAGAGAGAGAGAGAGAGAGAGAGAGAGAGAGAGAGAGAGAGAGAGAGAGAGAGATGCACAGTTTCTTTCTTTTTCTTTCTTGTGACTTTCCAGCTTGATCTATGAATCTGAACACAGGAGATCCAGTTTCAGAAACGCTTTTTCAAATACTGGAGCCCATAGGATGTTATTGAGTCACTCTCTCTCAGCCTGGCTTCCCTCACAGAAACGCTCTGAGGATTTATGAGTTACATTGCACAATCTGTTCCGCACAATCCCTTTGGGATTGGCTGCTCTCAAAAAACCCCAAAAACATTCCCCCCTAAACCCATGTGCCATGTAGGTGGGAGGACTCAGCAAGAGCCCAGTGAGGGCTGAGCATGCTCAGACACTGTGGAATGCTTGACGGTGGGGAAACTGAGGAACAGGGAAAGGAAATAGAGTGGTTCCAATCGGGGAAGAATGGCAAAGCATCTGCTTTTTTATTTCAATAATATTTTTTTAACAGAAGGTCCCAGGTTCAGTCCCTGGCAACTCCAGGTTGTTGTTGTTTAGTCGTTTAGTTGAGTCCGACTCTTCGTGACCCGATGGACCAGAGCACGCCAGGCACTCCTGTCTTGCACTGCCTCCCGCAGTTTGGTCAAACTCATGTTCGTAGCTTCGAGAACACTGTCCAACCATCTCGTCCTCTGTCGTCCCCTTCTCCTAGTGCCCTCCATCTTTCCCAACATCAGGGTCTTTTCCAGGGAGTCTTCTCTTCTCATGAGGTGGCCAAAGTATTGGAGCCTCAGCTTCAGGATCTGTCCTTCCAGTGAGCACTCAGGGCTGATTTCCTTAAGAATGGATAGGTTTGATCTTCTTGCAGTCCATGGGACTCTCAAGAGTCTCCTCCAGCACCAGAATTCAAAAGCATCAATTCTTTGGCGATCAGCCTTCTTGATGGTCCAGCTCTCACTTCCATACATCACTACTGGGAAAACCATAGCTTTAACTATACGGACCTTTGTCGGCAAGGTGATGTCTCTGCTTTTTAAGATGCTGTCTAGGTTTGTCATTGCTTTTCTCCCAAGAAGCAGGCGTCTTTTAATTTCGTGACTGCTGTCACCATCTGCAGTGATCAAGGAACCCAAGAAAGTAAAATCTCTCACTGCCTCCATTTCTTCCCCTTCTATTTGCCAGGAGGTGATGGGACCAGTGGCCATGATCTTGGTTTTTTGGATGTTGAGCTTCAGAAAGAAAGACCGTTGTAAACAGCTAAAGTTGTGAGCAGGATTGGAATATCACTCGTAGTTTTAGGGTGAATTCTGGACACAATGGAGATGTAAAAGATTTGGATCATCATAAAAGATGCAGGAGGAGATGATTAATAATAGGACCCACAAAGGGGAGGAGAGAAGTCCAGGAGATTCCTTGGAATCTTGTTTTTATGATTTATGTTTGATATATCTCTGTAAAAGTTTAATTAGAAAAACCAAATAAATAATATTTTTTAAAGTGATGTCCCCTGCTTGAAACCTGAGCTGCTGCGAAGCAATGCAGACAGTACTGAGCTGGATGAGCCCATGGGCCTGACTCTGTACAATGCAGCTTCTTTGGTCCCTAGGCTCTTGGACAGAAGCAGTCCTCCCCGCAACCTTTGGTTATGGGTCTCTCTCATGCATACATAAAATCAGGCACCCCCAAACTTTAGCCCTCCAGATGTTTTGGACTACAATTCCCATCATCCCTGACCACTGGTCCTGTTAGCTAGGGATCATGGGAGTTGTAGGCCAAAACATCTGGAGGGCCGCAGTTTGGGGATGCCTGCATAAAATACTTGGAACTCTTAATGCAGCCTCATTTGGAGTGTTGCTGCCGACTGGTAAGGTATAAAGGTAAAGGAAATGAAATGTAAAAAAAAAAAACCTGGACGGCTAAGTCCAGTCAAAGGCAACTATGGGCTTGCTGCACTCATCTCGCTTTCAGGTCGAGGGAGCTGGCATTTGTACACAGACAGCTTTCCACATTGTGTGGCCAGCAGGACTAAACTGCTTCTGGTGCAACGGAACACTGTGGCGGAAGCCAGAGTGCATGGAAACGTTGTTTAGCTTCCTGCTGGAACGGTACCTATTTATCTACACGCACTGGTGTGCTTTAAAACTGCTAGGTTGGCAAGAGCTGGGACAGAGCAACAGGAGCTCACCCCTTTGTGCGAATTTGAACCGCCAACCTTCTGACCGACAAGCCCAAGAGGCTCAGTGGTTTAGACCACAGCGCCACCCACATCCCCCTGCTGCCAACTGGAATAATGGAGGAGCTGGGGGAAATGCCTATCTTTTTGGTAAAGGTAAAGGGTAAAGGGACCCCTGACCATTAGGTCCAGTTGTGACCGACTCTGGGGTTGCAGCGCTCATCTCGCGTTATTGTCCGAGGGAGCTGGCGTACAGTTTCCAGGTCATGTGGCCAGCATGACAAAGCCGCTTCTGGCGAACCAGAGCAGCTCACGGAAACGCCGTTTACCTTCCCGCTGTAGCAGTACCTATTTATCTACTTGCACTTTGACGTGCTTTCGAACTGCTAGGTTGGCAGGAGCTGGGACAGAGCAACGGGAGCTCACCCCGTCGCAGGGATTCGAACTGCTGACCTTCTGATCGGCAAGCCCTAGGCTCTGTGGTTTAACCCACAGTGCTACCTGCGTCCCTGTCTTTTTGGTATATGTGCAAAAAGTCCCCATCTCAAAGAATTTCAGGAAGCAGGGATGGGAAAGAGCTCTTTCTGTCTGTCTGAAACTAGGGCAGCAGAGGACTGCTGTCAGCTAGCCATAAACCCAAGTTGTCGGCATGGCCTGTGCCAGAAGTAGGTCAAGGCTGGCCTACCTGAACTGTTTCCATCCCAGCTGGTCTGTATAAGAACTGTGACTTTAAGACACTTGCTGTTTTCTTTCCCCTCCCCACCATTCTTTCCTTGTGTGCCACATCTTTTAAGCTGAAGGGCAGCTTACCTTACTAGAATCATAGAATCATAGAGTTGGAAGAGACCACAAGGGCCATCCAGTCCAACCCCCTGCCAAGCAGGAAACACCATCAAAGCATTGTTGACATATGCCTGTCAAGCCTCTGCTTAAAGACCTCCAAAGAAGGAGACTCCACCACACTCTTTGGCAGCAAATTCCACTGCCGAACAAGCTCTTACTGTCAGGAAGTTCTTCCTAATGTTTAGGTGGAATCTTCTTTCTTGTAGTTTGAATCCATTGCTCCGTGTCCGCTTCTCTGGAGCAGCAGAAAACAACTTTTCTCCCTCCTCCATATGACATCCTTTGATATATTTGAACATGGCTATCATATCACCCCTTAACCTTCTCTTCTCCAGGCTAAACATACCCAGTTCCCTAAGCCGTTCCTCATAAGGCATCGTTTTCAGGCCTTTGACCATTTTGGTTGCCCTCTTCTAGACACGTTCCAGCTTGTCAGTATCCTTCTTGAACTGTGGTGCCCAGAACTGGACACAGTACTCCAGGTGAGGTCTGACCAGAGCAGAATACAGTGGTACTATTACTTCCCTTGATCTACATGCTATACTCCTATTGATGCAGCCCAGAATTGCTACTACTACATTGTGACATAAAGGTTAGAGTGTTGGACGAAGACTTTGAGAACCAGGGTTCGAATCCCCGCTCAGTCATGAAGCTTGCGGGGTGTGACCTTGGGCCATTCAACCTCATGGGGTTGTTGTGAAGATAAAGTGGGGGCAGGCGGGATTCTATGATTCTATGAGCTGCTTGGAGGAAAAGGTGGCACATGCTTGTTATACGAAAGTTCACTGATCCAAACGTAGGTAGTTAGAGCCCAAACCTTGCCAAACCCACAGTAGATTCAGCTGAACTTGCATGTAGCACTTTATAAGCAGCCTTAAACAAGGTTTTACTCTTTTTTTGTCTTTTGCTAATCTGCAAAATGGGTGCCCATGACACCCATCGCTGGAATCCGCAGGTGGGGAGAGTTGCTCTGGTGCACAGGTCATCCTTGCGGTTTTCCCAACATGGGAATCTGGTTGGCCCCTTTGAGAACAGGATGCTGGACTAGATGGGCCTGATCCAGCAGCCTCCTCTGACATTCTTAGACACTAGATAAGCATTGACCAATGAGAGGTAAAAAAAAGTCCATTGTGTTTTATTGCTTCGAAGCGTCAACAAACATTGCTTGTTTTTATTTTTCACCCTCCGGCTCTCAATTTTGCAGGATCAGAAATGTGCAAAATCTTTGACGAAACATGCTGGTCAACCCACCCAGCAAGGGTCTTGATATACCGGGGGGAGGGACCCCCAGCCTGTGGCCCCTCAAAGCTCTCTCTATGGCCCTTGAGACCATCTCAGGCATAGTCTTCACTGGCTATGCTTTGTATCAGCCTGGTGTGTTTTTGCCTGCCTCAAATGTGTCCTTCAGCTTGGATAATTCCTTGCCTGGGTGGGGGATAGAGAGCAGTTTGTGTGTCTAGGAAGCAACCTACTCTTCCAAGGCAGACGTTTACATTTGTTGCTCTGTCCACTTTTGCCTCTGAGCCCCCTAATGCCCAACATTGGAATGTGGCCCCCAGGTGGTTTCCCAGAAGAGAAAGTGGCCTCTCTCCTCCATCCAGGCAATCAAGGAACATTCTCCGAGTTCAAGGACAAATTCCAGCCTGGCAAAAACAACCGAGGAAGGTGTGGAGCAGGGCATGGCCGGTGGGGGGGAGGGACAGCTGGAAAGTCTAGGAATCATAGAGTTGGAAGGGAACTCTCTTCCACCAAAGGCAGTGATGATTTTAAAGGTGAAATGGACCAATTCATGGAGGAGAAGGCTATTCATAGAATCATAGAGTTGGAAGGGACCCCAAGGGTCATCTAGTCCCACCTTCTGCAATACAGGAATCTCAGCTAAAGCATCCTTGACAGACGGCCACCCAACCTCTGCTTAAAAACCTCCAAGGAAGGAGAGTCTACCACCTCCCGAGGGAGACCATTCCAGTGTCAAACAGCTCTTACTGTCAAAAAGTTCTCCTCAATGTTTAGCCGGAATCTCCTTTCTTGTAACTTGAAGCCACTGGTTCGAGTCCTACCCCCCCACCCCCCGAGCAGGAGAAAACAAGCTTTCTCCATCTTTCATGTGACAGCCCTTGAGATATTTGAAGGTAGATGGCTCTCATCTAGTCCAACCCTCTGCAATGCAGCAATCTCAACTAAAGCAACCGCAGCAGGTGGCCCTCCAACCTCTGCTTTAAGGACTCCAATGAAAGGGAGCCCGCAACCTCCTGAGAGAGTCTGGAAGCATTATTGCTACTCAGCAGGCAGCACCCCAATCCAATCTGGCCCGGGCAGAGGAAGGACGGAAGGATTAACCAGGGCATCCCATCCTTTGCAAGGAGGGGGCCTGCCTGCAATTCCAGGGTCTGATAGTGCAGAGGTGGGGAGAATGTATTTCAGGCTGAGGGCTGCCTTCCCCTCTGAGCGACCTTATGGGGGCCATTCCAGAGGTGGGCAAGGGCCAGGGGCCAGAATGGGTGGAGCAATTAACGTTATACAGTAGTCCAGATTCTCCACATGCTCCACATGCTCACCCACCCCCCACCCCAGTCTTCATCCAGACAAGCAAGAAGCATCTCCAGAGTCCGAGGACACATTCCAGTGAGGCAAAATTATTAGATGATGGTGGGAAGCGGGGTGAGTGCGCTGGGTGGAGTGGCCTTGTGTCTCAGAAGGGTGTGCGGCCTGGAGACGGTTCTGAAGACCAGGTCCCTTAGCCTGGGATTTCCCACCCCTGTGATAGATGGGAGAGGAAATACGTTTGGTTTTTAATTATAAGAATGATTGATACACCTCCCATTCTAATTCAGGAAAAAATGGGGTCCCAGGTGTCAACAGTTTGAGAAATGTGGGTAGTTCATGGCTTGGTTTCTCTTCACGTGTGGAGGATCCCCGAATGAGGTGGGTTTTTTTTGGGGGGGGGCTGTTTCTCAGTAACCTGGTCACCAAATGAGGACTTGCATGTGTGAATGAGTCATCACAGAGTAATCCCACAGACCAAGCTTTCATCTTCTCACCTCCCACGTTCTTCAGTAGGGTCCGTTCACGCCTTTGGATGTGAGTCGTCCAGTGGCGAGGGATGGAGGGATGGAAGCCCACCTTTGATGTAAGATCTATGCCTTAAAGTGCCGGCCAAACATGTTCCTGCGATAGCAGCAAAACACACCCACCCCGACGATGACCAGGGACAGAGCCAGGACGGCTGCCACCAAGATCAAGACGCTCATCTTCTTGAGGTCCTCCTTCTCGCAATCTTCTGGCCTGATGTCCCTCACCGCCATCTCTTCTTCGTAGCCAAAGCTCTTGGCGTACTGACATTTGGTGAGGTCCAAGTTGGGGATCTCCACAGTGGCCCTGTGGATCATTTGGGAGAGCCAAATGTTCCCGCAGCAACTGAGCGGGTTGCCCGCCAGGTACAAGTTCCGCAGGTTCTTCTCCAAAGTCGGGATCTTGCTACCTTTGAGGTCGCTGAAGCTGTTGTTCTGCAGATCCAGGACTTCCAAGGCACAGCAGTTCTCGGACCAAGCAGGCAACCAGCTCAATCGGTTGTCTGACAGGTTGAGATAGACGAGGTGTGGGAAAAGCGAGAAGTCGGTGCTCAGAGATGTCATGCCGTTCCCGTGCAAATCCATATATTTTAGAGACATCTCCAAGCCTGAGAAAGATTTGGCCTCTATGTGGAGTCCCCAGTTCAGAGAGAGGTCCAAGGCCACAAGTTGAGTCCTGTAGAAAGCATGCATGGGAATTCTCTTCAGCTTGTTGTCGGAAAGGTACAAGTGCTGGAGTTCAGGAAGGTCAACGAACGAGACGCAGCCCCGGTCCTCCCCGGCGAGCCTTTTCCTGGCTAACCCTGAATAGAAGCCACAAAGACAGAGGTTGTTGCTTCGGAGGTTCAGGAGTGAGAGGCGAGGGAGGCTGGCGAAGATGTCTGGTGGCAGTGCTTGGAGACGGTTGCCTTGAAGGAAGAGCTTCTGCAAGTTAACCAGGGTGCCGGAACCCCATTCCAGATGCTGCAAAGAGTTAGAGCTGAGGTCGAGGACGGACAGTGAGACCAGCTCGGCACTTGCCATGAAAGTCTGGAGGCAGTTTTTGCTGAGGTTGAGAACCTGAAGGGCAGACATGGAAGTGAAGAACTCGCTAGGGATGGCTTGGATCTCATTGTAGCTCAGGTCCAAATACAACAGTCCAGGCAGATGTGGAGAGCTGGTGTTGTTCTTCTGAGCCTGGTCCTGAAGACCAAGAGATGTGTCCATCCAGCCGTAGTCGCCATCATCATCATCATCACGTGGAGATTCCACCATAACAAACTGCATTATGTTCTTGGATAAATTCAGGTAGGCCAGTTTGCTTGCCTGAGTGAAAAATGGGAAGCGGAGGAGCTTATTCTCGCTCAAGTCCAGCCAAACCAGGTTGAACTCCTCCTCGGACTTGGTGGAATGGAAGGTCTCGATGCTGTTCCGGCTGAGATCGAGAACTCTCAGCTGTTTCAGGTTGAAGCCAGCAATACAGGTGAGGGAGTTCATAGAGAGGTTGAGCTTGGAGAGGTGTGGCAGGATCTCAAAGGCTCCTTCTTCTATCTCCATGATCATATTGCTGTGAAGGTTCACTTCAACCAGACCTGGAGACCCCTGGAATGTCCTTTGTGAAATTTCTATAATGCTGTTCTCCGCCAATGAAAGGTACTGAAGCGACGGAGCTTTGTGGATGAAATGCTCAGCCATCCCAGTGTAGAGTCTGTTGCGGGACAAGTCTAGCATTCTGACTTGGGGGAGCGAGCCAAGCCACAGGTCGTGCTGAGCCAACTGGTAGAGCTGGTTGCCAGCCAAGTTGATCTCCTCCAAATTCCTCATATCTCTGAAGATTTCAGGCTCGATGAAACCGATATAATTGGAACTTAAGTCTAAATGGCGGAGGGAGGTGTAAAAGGCCAGGGGGCTCTCTGTGATGTTCAGGAGCTTGTTTTTGGAGAGGTCGATTTTACGTAAATTTGGGTGAAGCTCTGGAGGTATCTGGTGAAGATCTTTGCCGTGACAAAATGCCTCCATACTTCTCTACAGAAAAGGAGAGAGAGAGAGAGAGAGAGAGAGAGAGAGAGAGAGAGAGAGAGAGAGAGAGAGAGAAATGAATACCGTAGTAGTTAGGATGACATTCACATTGCCTACAGCTCAGAGCCATCCAATGAAAATAAATGTTGGAAGATTCCGGGCAGATAACAGAAGGAACCTCTTCACACTGCACAGAATTATGGGGACCATAATAAATAAATTCCAATTTTTTATTAGGAATGGTAGGTACCGATATTCCAAAGGAGCAGAAAATACTTTTTATGTATGCGACAACAGCCACATGGATGCTACTAGCCCAGAAATGGAAAGAAGATAAAGACTATGCCAAAATGGCAAAACTGACCGACAAAAGTTCCAAGAAAGAATGGGGAAAATTTATAATTGATCAACGAGACCACTGTAAGCAGATGAAAACACTAGCAGGATTGCAATGACACTTGTAATGTAGCAAATGCTATGGATAAAATGGAGAGACATAAAACATGGATTATGAAATAATATGCAGTTGAAAAGGATGACAATAGGACCCATGGAGGGGAAGGTGGGAAGTCCAGAGATTGGGAAAAATCTCTAAATAAGGATGTGTATTTTTGTAATGTATTGTACTGTTACAGTATGATTCTATACCTGTGAAACCAAATAAAAATTATTTCAAAAAATAATAATTATGGGTGATCATAGACTTGTAGAATTGGAAGGGACCCCAAGGCTTTTAGATGGGTTTAAAAGAGGATCAGACAAATTCGTGGATACAGTGGTACCTTGGTACTCAGATGCCTTGGTTCTCAAACGCCCCAAACCCGGAAGTGAGTGTTCCTGTTTTCGAATATTTCGGAAGCGGAACATCCACTGCGGTTGTTGGCTATTGTTTCCGGGATGCCTGCGCCAATCAGAAGCTGCGCCTTGGTTTTTTGAACATTTCAGAAGTCAAACGGACTTCTGGAACGGATTAAGTTTGGCACTTTTGTTTTTGCTATTTATTTTGCGTTTTTGTTTTTGAGGCTTTTTCGGTTCATTTGTTTTTGCGACTGTATGGAACCCAGTTCACATTGATTGATTGATGGTGTGACTGCCAGCGCCGTCTTAAGCGCCCCTGTCGCCATGGTGCGCCGGATCTCTCCGGCGCCCTTCCGCCCCGTTTCCCAGCGCGGTGGGCGGGTGGGCGCGGCGCTGCTGCGCGGCGGGCGGGCGGGCAGGCACAGCGCGATCTCTCCGGCGCCCTTCCGCCCCGTTTCCCAGCGCGGTGGGCAGGTGGGCACCGCACACAGCTGCGCAGCGGACCGGCGGACCGGCCGGCCAGCGGGCAGGCCGGCACCATGGTGCCCTGCGCCACCGGGGGTCTACGACGAGCCGGCTCTGGTGACTGCGTAAATGGATAAAAGCCCCCCATCCAAACAATGACTATCATCAGTGCAAGTAAGGGGGAAAAAGTAATTTTAATTTTTATCATCTACAATAATGTCTTCTTTATTTTATAGTACAGTACATTGATTATTGCTTTCATTTTATGGATCAGTGGTCTTGTTAGATAGTAAAATCCGTGTTAAATTGCTGTTTTAGGGGTTGTTTTTAAAAGTCTGGAACGTCCTGTTCAGCCATCCCATGAGGAAGCGTTCTCTGCATTGGGTCGCCTTCCACCCCTGCTCCTCACCCTTCCCTTATTGTTTGCATCTATCAGGGGTAGGCAACCTAAGGCCCGGGGGCCGGGTATGCAGCCCAATCGCCTTCTAAATCTGGCCCACTGACGGTCCGGGAATCAGCATGTTTTTACATGAGTAGAATGTGTGCTTTTATTTAAAATGCATCTCTGGGTTATTTGTGAGGCATAGGAATTTGTTCTTTTTTTCTTTTTTTCAAAATATAGTCCGCCCCCCCACAAGGTCTGAGGGACAGTGGACCGGCCCCCAGCTAAAAACGTTTGCTGACCCCTGATTAAGAGTCTCGCGCTCTACCTACTGAGCTATGAAGGGGCTGTTCTGGCCTTCCTCGGGGAATAAAGGGACCCCTGACCATTAGGTCCAGTCGTGACCGACTTTGGGGTTGCGGCGCTCATCTCGCTCTATTGGCTGAGGGAGCCGGCGTACAGCTTCCAGGTCATGTGGCCAGCATGACAAAGCCACTTCTGGCGAACCAGAGCAGCACACAGAAACGCCGTTTACCTTCCCACCGGAGTGGTACCTATTTATCTACTTGCACTTTGATGTGCTTTCAAAATGCTAGGTTGGCAGGAGCAGGGACCGAGCAACAGGAGCTCATCCCGTCGTGGGGATTCAAACCGCCGACCTTCTGATCGGCAAGCCCTAGGCTCTGTGGTTTAACCCACAGCGCCACCCACGTCTCCTCAGGGGATAGAGACACGATAATCCATTTATTCACGGCAGCCTTCTAAATCTGGCCCACTGACAGTCCGGGAATCAGCGTGTTTTTACATGAGTTGAATGTGTCCTTTTACTTAAAATGCATCTCTGGGTTATTTGAGGGGCATGGGAATTCGATAATCCCCCCCAAAAATTATAGTCCAACCCACCACAAGGTCTGAGGGGCAGTGGACCGGCCCACAGCTGAAAAAGGTTGCTGACCCCTGGCATCTATCATTGGAGATATTGCTGAGCACTCTCCCCACCCATCATAATTCCCAAACAAAGCCTCTATATCTCTTTCCACATTTGGGGGGGGGGGAGAGGAGGCTTCTCTTTCACCACCCTCTCCTTTCCTGTCCAGACATTACTTCTGAATCCTGTCCAAGTTTCTCCATAATCTCTTCTGCTTTGCAAATATAATCTCCTTTCTTACTTGGCTCCGCGACCGCAGTCTATTCGGGGGTATTCCATATGGAATAGGAAAGAATGCCAAAGGAAAACAGGATGCGTGGCGTTCGCACGGGCTCCAGCCCTCGCAGGAACGGCGGAGGGAACTATTTGGGGGCTAGGCAATGCTCCGGACCTCTCTGAGGGGCCCATCATTTTTCCAACTTACTCATGTTCCTTTGATCAGCAGCTTTGTTCTAACACTTCCCATGGGGAATGTTCTTCCGAACTTGAGAAGCTTCCTTCGTACTAAGACAGACCATCCACTAAACGAAGCTCAGTGTTGCCTGCACTCACTGGCAGCAGGGTTTCCTGCATCAAATCTCTCCCAGCCCTTCCTGAAGATGCTGGGGAATGAACCTGGGTTTTCTGCATGCAAAGCAGATGCTCTACCCATTAGGGTACGGAAGCAGGTAGCTGCTAGTTAGGTTAAGCAATGCCAGGCCAGATGCACTGATGGCCTCACTCAGTGTAAGGCAGCTTTGTTGCTGAGCAGATAGTTGAATCCTGCTGGGGTCTGCTCCCCCAGCCTGTTCCCCATGGGGGGGGGCAATCCTAGACTGCCTCTGCTTCTTTCAGATTGCTCTAGGTCAGGCTTCCTCAAACTTGGCCCACCAGATGTTTTTGGCCAGGGGTCAGCAAACTTTTTCAGCAGGGGGCCAGTCATAGCTGCCAAGTCTCCCATTTTCCCCGGTAAATCCCCGTTTTCCCAGCTGTGCCTAGCTGAAAAAACGGATTTTTTTGTTTCCCCCCAGTTTATTCTGGCGTGGCGGCCATTTTGGAACTGGGCGGAGCATGCTCAGAAGCGGCTTTTGATGCTGCTCTGCCCAGTTCCAAAATGGCTGCAGCGCGACTTCTGGCGTGGCGGCCATTTTGGAACTGGGCAAAGCAGCATCAAAAGTCGCTTCTGAGCATGCTCCGCCCAGTTCAAAAATGGCAGCAGCGCTACTTCCGGTCTGCTATTTCCGGCCCGGTCCCTTATTTCTCTGACAGCAACTTGGCAGGTATGGGGCCAGTCCACTGTCCCTCAGACCTTGTGGGGGGCCGGACTATATTTTGGAAAAAAAATATGAACGAATTCCTATGCCCCACAAATAACACAGAGGTGCATTTTAAATAAAAGGACACATTCTATTCATGTAAAAACATGCTGATTCCCGGACTGTCCACGGACCGGATTTAGAAGGCGATTGGGCCGCATCCGGCCCCCGGGCCTTAGTTTGGGAACCCTGTTTTTGGCCTACAACTCCCATGATCCCTAGCTAGCAGGACCAGTGGTCAGGGATGATGGGAATTGTAGTCTCAAAACATCTGGAGGGCCGAGTTTGAGGAAGCCTGCTCTAGGTGGCTTCATCCAGGACAACCCGGGGCTGTCTACACCGATCTAGGGCAAAGCCCGGATTCCCTCAAATATTCAGGAATCCTATAGTTCCCAAGAAGAACTGAGCGATAGTTCTTCAGAATGACTGCTCTCTGGGGAAACCCTCCCCAAAACATCTGCTGGTGCTTCAACGTGGACAAAATCAGACAGGCAGAACTCTTTCGAAGGAGCTGAGCAATGTCCAGCTCACTCGTGCCTGTGAGTAATGCAAGATGTGTACAACTCCAGATGAACATGCCGGGCAAAGCACAGGCTACACCCAAATGGCACATTCCCCCAGAGGCTTGGCTCACTGACTCCAGCGACAACTCACAGTCGCTTCTGCGCTAGAGCCCTTTGGCACTGTGAAGGGATTACTCTTCCACCATTACCAGGGATTAAAAGGGTGGTTCCACACTTAATATAGCATGATAGGGACCAGCAATGCCCTTTTCCTTGGCCCAAATCCTGTTGTAACATACATCCTATTCGGTTAAGGTCTCCAGCAATGTTAATTAAAAGTTTCCTGTTGGCAGGTTGCCCCTGAATTAGTCCTCTTCCACCCGGGTGTATATGTGTGTTAATTATTACTAGCCCCCAGCCGTTCTTGTTATAGTGTAATAGGAAGCAATCAAATGAATCTGAAAAAAGGAAGCTTTTGATTAAAGGTACAGTTGCTCTTTAAAAGCCCCGGCAGCTCAAACCTTGCGCACGCCAGATAGTCTGGCACTAGAAATGCATTTTCAAGCTCCCCTCTGGCCAAATCAGGTCTGCAAAAAACAAGGGAAGACAACCCAGCAAACACTGGAACGCAACCATTTGGCAGCAATGCCCATGGATTCCCTTTCCAACAGGAACAAACAAAAGATGGGATTTCCAGAGTTTGTGTACAACTAACTCTTCAAGCAGGGACTGGTTTAAGACAATTCAGCGGACCCCTAAATTCCCTGATCAACCTGGGGCATAAATTCAACAGGAAATTCTTCCGAAGGAGCTTTGTGGAAATGCACAGGAGAGCATTTGCATGATTTCAAGATCTGCCAACGGAGAGGGTTGCCTCTCCTTGCTTCATGTTACAGCTGCCTCTCTGGCTTGAAGACAAGACGGCTTAACGAAACTTGAATCTCCTGACCTCCCCACGTCCTCGCAGAGCATCCCAATCAACAATGATGGGAGAACAAGAGCTTTGCTCGGTCTTCGATTCGTTCCAGCGAAGAGACGCTAGACTCACTTGGCCAAGAACGGAGCATTAATAGGGCATAACTGCCTAAACCCCGGATAGCAGCTGCCAGCCAATGTAGCCTATAGAAGGGATGGACGCCCAACTCCCAATAGATTGTGATCTACTCACAGTATTAAAAAATTGGCAATTGACCCATTGTCTTTGGATGGACCAAAGTTGTTCTTTCCCCCTTTTTTGGAGGGGAAAATCAAGGGGTGAGATGGCTAAAAATAGCTTTTTCCTATATAATAAAGTGCAAGTGTCTCTGCGTCCAGATTCCCTGTGTCCCTGTGTCCGCACTACTGCGCATGTGCCCCACGGACACAGGGATTGGACGCAGAGACTTGACGCACACACACACACACACACACACACACACACACTCTCCCCACCCCACCCCTCTGCCTACCGTTTCCCTCGCAGTCCTCAGAAGAATCGCGGCCTTCTCCTGGGCGCCCGCCGGCCAGCTGGGCTCAGCGGAGCGCCCCGATGAAGCGGCAGCAGTGGGAGGGGCCAACCGCCCCCCCCACGCGCCGCTGCCGCCAAAAAAGGCTGAATACTCTAGCGCCCGTTTATTAAACGGGCTGAATGACACTAGTCATGTATAATGAGATAATAATCCAATGTCTCTATTAAGACCAGGTCTGTCCATGGTTTTAAGCTTGGTAATAAGTTGCAATTCAGCAACTTCTCTTTCCTGCTTTTTCCTGTAAGACCAATTGCAGTCGTTAACAGTCGTCCACAGGTTTACCACACCTATCAGCCAATCACCCATTCCCACCACCCTTCTGAAGAATACCCCTCCCCACCTTCTCACTATACATAGGGGTCTGGTGACTTCTGTTTCAGTGTATCTGAAGAAGTGTCCATGCATACGAAAGCTCATACCAATGACAAACTTAGCTGGTCTCTAAGGTGCTACTGGAAGGATTTTTTGTATTTTGTTTCGACTACTTTAAAGGTGTGTTTTTCCTCTGCCAGGCTTAGCTACAGCCCTCCCAATTCGCTGTCATCTGCAAATTGGATGAGCATCCCCTCAGCTCCTTCATCCAAGTTGTTTATGAAGAACAGGATGATGAGGAACCATTCGTGAGTACTCTTTGCATCAGTCAACCAGCTACAAATCCACCTGACAATGACCTCATTTGACCCACATTTTGCCAACTTCCTTGAGAGAATATCATGGGGGATTTTGTCAAAAGCCTTACTGAAACCAAGACATTACACCAGCTTCTTGCAGGATTTGCCCTGCTTGCGTTCGAACCCTTTGCCAAAGGTCTTACAATTTCACAGGGCAACCGTTCCATCGTTGAGAAGGTTGAGATGTCTCCGTTCAGCGCTGCGAGGAAGAGAAAGAGGTAGAATTTCATGGCTCTGTAGAGTGGGAGAAAAAATGGAGTCCAAAGTTAGAGATCAAACCAGTTGTTTAAGGTAGGGGTTGGAAGAAACGGGGTTTTGAAAGCTGTGATAGGCATAATGAAAAACAAATAGTGGATATAGATGGGGGAATCGGTCGGTTTCAGTTTCTCATTTTTCCAATCTTAAATTCAGTTCTCCACATTTTCATATCAATATCCAAAACTGTTTTTTAAAAATTCCTCATGGAAATTCATCCAGATTTTAGTGAGAACTGAACACACACATTTCTATGTCACTTTGTCTTTTACGTGCATCTTTGCAAAGAAACCTCCTTCCAAATAATGCCATTTTTCTCTGCTATCTCAACTACTATATGCATTTTTAAGGTACTACGCTTTTATGCCTTTTAGCACACGTCACTTGGCTAGAACTGTACTGCGAAATTCAGAGAATTTCGAATTTCAAAGCCTCGCCATGTTTCAGTTCGCATATTGTTTCTGAAAGTGGCTTTGCTTTTAAATTTGAGTTACTTCGAATGTCTCTTCCATCCCTTCCTGTGGTAGAGGATTGGGTAGGATGCCAAATTAATGCCTACTAAAGTACCCTATGCTTTTTGGTTTGTTTGTTTTCCAATGTATTTCTTATCAATCAAAAATGAGGTGTAGCGTGAACAATTTTTTTATTCTGAAAGTGTGGCCCAGAGAAAAAAGGTTTGAGAACCAACACTCTAAATCTAGTGCTGGTCAGGGGGTGGCAGCGATGGTGGAGCCTGGCTGTTTGGGGTAGGTTTGGGGCAAGCTCTAAAAAAGATATACAGTGGTACCTTGGTTTAAGAACAGCTTAGTTTATGAACAACTTGGATTAAGAACGCTGCAAACCCGGAAGTAGGTGTTTTGGTTTGTGAACTTTGCCTTGGAAGCAGAACATGTTCCGCTTCCTGTTGAGTGTGTTCCGTTTGTAAATTGAGTCCCCCGCTGCTATGGGAAAGCGTGCCTTGGTTTAAGAACATTTTGGTTTAAGGGGAGGAAATCCCCAAAAAGGACACTACAGTGGTACCTTGGTTTACAAACACAATTGGTTCCGGAAGTCTGTACTTAACCTGAAGCGTACTTAACCGGAAGCAAACTTTCCCATTGAAAGTAATGGAAAGTGGATTAATCCGTTTCAGACGGGTCCGCAGAGTACTTAAACTGAAGCGAACTTTCCCATTGAAAGTAATGGAAAGTGGATTAATCCGTTCCAGGAGGGTCCGCGAAGTACTCAACCTGAAGCGTACTTAACCCGAAGTATGAGTGTAATTGGTTCTGGAAGTCCATACTTAACCTGAAGCGTACTTAATCTGAAGCGAACTTTCCCATTGAAAGTAATAGAAAGTGGATTAATCCGTTCCAGGAGGGTCCACGAGTACTTAAACTGAAAGTACTCCAACCGAAGCGTACTTAATCCAAGGTATGACTGTACATTCTTTCTGTATGCCACAACTGCTGTGAGGCTACTATGGTACTTGCGAAGAATTGGAAGAGTCAGGACATACCATCAATAGACAACTGGCAAATGAAGATGATGGACTTTATGGAACTCACCGAAGTGACTGGGAACTGACTCCGTGACCTGGAAGAAAAGAAGGTTGAGGAAGATGGGAATAAAATTAATTTATATCTTGGAAAATATTGTAATATTTAATATCCTTTAGTGAAAGTGTTAAAGGGAGTCGGTGTAAATATAGAGAATCGGTTAATTTTAAAGAATCCTTTTTTACAGGTAGATTATGATGAGGTATTGAATTTTGGAACTGCCAAAGATGATTTGATATGAAATTCAGATGGAGGGGATTGGGGGAAGTCACACACCATTGCCAAAAATATATATGAATTTGTTTGTTTTTATGTTTGTTTGTTTTGCTTGTAAAATGAATAAATATCATTTTCTTAAAAAATAAGAACATTTTGGTTTAAGAATGGACTTCCGAAACAGATTAAGTTCGTAAACCAAGGTACCACTGTAGACTCATCTCCTGGTTAGCTGACTTTGCTATTGGGGAACGATTGACATCATCCATAGGTTTTATCGGAAGGGATCAGTCAACATGGATATTTACTTTAGGTTTTTCTGCGTCTGCTTGAAAAATCCCCAAATATCTTTTTGAAGCAACCCGAAGAGTGAATGGTATAAACCTCAAAGGACTGAGGGGTGGGGGTTGCTGTAAAATCACTCAGCATAAAGATTGGAGATAGACTTTTACGGGAAGTTGTGATATGACGGAGTCCTTGTTGCTCAAAGTCCGTATACACTCATTATTTTTTCCTGTCTCACTGTTGTATCCAGTAAAACAGGCTTTGTAGGTCCCCCCCCCCACCTCAAGATCCTTCAAAACTGTGAGTTAAAATAACTCAGAGTGTTGATGATGTGCAATGGTGATTGTCAGTTTCAATGTCTCTCCATTTCTTATTTGTTCAGGTCTCCACATGGTCTTCTTTTTTCATTATTATTATTGCATTTGTATCCCACCTTTCTCTCCAAGGAACTCAGAGTGGCAAACATGCTTTCCCTCCTACTCATTTAATCTCCTCAACAACCCTGCGAGGTAGGTCGCGCAGAGAGATAGTGAGCGGCCCAAGGTCAACCAGCAAACATCATGGCTGAGAGGGGATTTGAACCCTGCACCTCCTGGGCCATAGTCTGATACTCTAACCACTAGACTTTAAAGGTTTTGACCTTTAAAGCCTTATGCGGCTTAGGACCCTCGTACCTATGGGACCGCCTCTCCCGGTATGCCCCGCAGAGGACATTAAGGTCCACAAATAATAACATACTGGAGATCCCGAGTCACAAGGTGGTTAGGCTGGCCTCGACCAGGACCAGGGCCTTCTCAGTACTGGCCCCGACCTGGTGGAACACTCTCTCTCAGGAGACTAGGGCCCTGCGGGATTTGTCATCTTTTCATAGGGCCTGCAAGACAGAGCTGTTCCGCTTGGCCTTTGGACTGACGCAGTCTGACCCCGGGGTTACCCTCCCCTAAGGTTTTATCTTATAATGGTTTTATCTTACTTGTAGATTTCTAATTTTAAAATTGAATTTTAACATTGTATTAATCTGCAGTTTAATTGAATTGTTTCTTTTATACTTGCATTGATATTTTTGCTGTTAGCCGCCCTGAGCCCGGTCTTGACTGGGAAGGGGGGGGTATAAATAAAATTATTATTATTATTATTATTATTATTATTATTAGTCCACACTGTCTTAACAGCTCATGAATATTCATCATTTTTAAAAAAAACAACCTAACATACATATGTTTCTATGCGATTCTGCCTTGGATCCATATATTTGCAAAGCAACCTTCCTGAACACATTGCATTTTTGTACGCTACTTCCACCAGCGTATGAATCTTAATGCGCATTTTACCCTAGTAGATGCATTTTGGTACGCATGCCTTGGCTGGAGTGCCGCATTGCAAAATTTGGAGAAGTGCAAATTTCAAAGGATAGCTTTCGTTCTCGTACTGTTTCAGGAATTGAAAATGAGGTAAGTTTGCCTTTAAATGTGAACTGAACTGAATTCGCCCCCCCCCATCCCTAGTGGTGACTTTTAATTAAAAATAACAATAAGAAAGCCTTATGTGGATCAGTTGAAGGAGTTGGATTTGTTTAGCCTGGAAAAGAAGAGGCTGAGAAGAGATTTGATAGCCGTCTTCAAATGTCTCAAGGGCCGTCACACGGAAGATGGAGCAAACTTGTTTTCTCCTGCTCTGGAGGGCAGGATCTGAATGAACTTTCCTAGTGTATGAACTGTTTGACAGGGGAACAGATTCCCACAGGAGGTGGTGGACTCTCTTTCCTTCTAGGTTTCTAAGCAGAGGCTGGGTGGCCATCTGTCATGGATGCTTTAGCTGAGATTCCTGCATTGGAGGGTTTTTGGACGCTTCCAACTCCATAATTTTATGTGCTGGCCTGGTTGCAGCCAGTTCCTGGATGGGAGACCTAAGTAGCCTTCACCTACTGCCTTGAGTGGTCCCAGGTCCAATTCCTGGTATCTTCAGGTAGGTCTAGGAGAGACCTTTGCCCTAAACCCCCGGAGAGTCGCAACCGTTCTGTGACAGATAAAAACACTGAGCCGGATTGGCCCAACTGCCAGACTCAGTAGAAGACAGCTTCTTCCTATTTTCCTCGGCAATAAATAAAATAAGCCATGCACCAGCTTGAGGTTATAAATGTGTCAAACAACGACCGTTGCCTGGAGGACAGCAAAGACCACATTTACCATCCATTCTCCAAACAGGAAATAGCTGTGGTAGCCCACAGAACAACAGCAAAGGGGACTCTTCGGTCAAGGATTAGCCAAAAAGGGAGGCCGCCTGGGGGGTGACACAAAGAAACCAAGTGAAGCAACTATCAACTATTTCATGGGGGGACCCCCATCTTCCTATTAGGAAAGGTTCGTTCCATTGACCCTTCTGCCCATCTTTCCAGAGCCATTCATAGAATCACAGAGTTGGACGAGACCCCAAGGGTCCTCAATTCCAACTCCCTGCATTGCAGGAATCTCAGCTAAAGCATCCATTCCTTGTGGGCTGCATCAAATGCCTTGTTTACAATGCATCTCCATACTTGTCTACTCAGGGGTAAACAACAACAACAACAACAACCATACACTTGAATGGGATTGGTTCCATGTCAATATGTATAGGATTGCAGCCTTCACATAGAATCATAGAATCATAGAGTTGGAAGAGACCACAAGGGCCATCCAGTCCAACCACCTGCCAAGCAGGAAACACCATCAAAGCATTCCTGACATATGGCTGTCAAGCCTCCACTTAAAGACCTCCAAAGAAGGAGACTCCACCACACTCCTTGGCAGCAAATTCCACTGTCGAACAGCTCTTACTGTCAGGAAGTTCTTCCTAATGTTTAGGTGGAATCTTCTTTCTTGTAGTTTGAATCCATTGCTCCGTGTCCGCTTCTCTGGAGCAGCAGAAAACAACCTTTCACCCTCTTCTATATGACATCCTTTTATATGTTTGAACATAGCTATCATATCACCCCTTAACCTTCTCTTTTCCAGGCTAAACATACCCAGCTCCCTAAGCCGTTCCTCATAAGGCATCGTTTCCAGGCCTTTGACCATTTTGGTTGCTCTCCTCTGGACACGTTCCAGCTTGTCAGTATCCTTCTTGAACTGTGGTGCCCAGAACTGGACACAGTACTCAAGGTGAGGTCTGACCAGAGCAGAATACAGTGGTACTACTCAACTCAAAACCGTTTATTGTGAGGACCATGCCTGTACACAAATATCAACACAACAATAATTAAAAACAATAATTAAAAATGTTAAAGAGCAGAATACAGTGGTACTATTACTTCCCTTGATCTAGATGCTATACTCCTGTTGATGCAGCCCAGAATTGCATCAAATTTCCGCCTGTGGTTATGTATTTTGTGAATGATGAGAGCCAAGTCGGCAGCTGAAAGCTCATTTCTTCTTTGCATGTGAGATGTTTCGGGAGCACACCTGAAGCCCATGAGATGTTTGGACATAGAAATTGCGGAGCTGGAATGGCAAACACTTCTTTGCAAGTACACACACACGCACGCGCGCGCACACACACATACACACACACAGCATTGGCTCATAAGAACATAAGAATTAAAAAGTGAAGGTTTTATACGATCTGAAGAGAAACCAGAGTGTGGTCATGTAAGGTGATAAAAGCTTTCTGGCAGATGATACAGTGGTACCTTGGTTCTCAAACTTTATCTGTTCCGGAAGTCCATTCCAAAACCAAAGCATTCCAAAACCAAGGCGTGCTTTCCCATAGAAAGTAATGCACAATGGATTAATCCATTGCGGACTTTTAAAAACAACCCCAAAAACAGTGATTTAACATGAATTTTACTATCTAACGAGACCATTGATCCATAAAATGAAAGCAATAAACAATGTACTGCAGTCACACAATCGTCAATCAGTAGCTGCTGAACTGGGTTCCGCGCAGTCACAAAAACAAAAGAGCCACAAAAACACAAAATAAATAGCAAAAACAAACAGACCTCAGTCTAAATCAAAACGTCAGCGTGGCACTCTAAACGGAAGTGTAACACTAAAAACGGAGCACGTTTGGGTTCTGAAAAAAGTTTGCAAACCGGAATTTGCAAACTTCCGGGTTTGCTGTGTTTGGATTCCAAGTTAGAATATGGATAGAATATTCACATTTGTGTCCGGGTTTTCACTTCTTGAAATATGGCAAGCCTAGCATATCCCAGTAGCTACGGTATTTGGCAGCCAGTGAAGTTCCCCCAGCGCAGGTGTGATATTTGCCCATCCAGCTACTCCATTCAGCAACTTGGCTACATCATCCGGACCAACCCCAGGGGAAGCCCCACAATGAGCACTTTACAGCAGTCTAATCACGAGGCTTGATGAATCACGGTGTAAAATAGCCATCAGCATGAATAACCCTACACTTCCCTAAGAGTTGAGCTGAGTCGTCCTAACTATGACATCACGCTTGTTTAGTCCATTCTCCATCCCATTCATACAAAGCACAGGATGAGACCTGGCCGAGTTGAACAACCCTGTTAGTGCAATCTCGTGCATGTTTACTCAGAAGTAGGGATAGGGAAGAAATTCATTTTTTTAACCTACCTAATTTGTACTTCCCAAAGGAATGCACCAAGCACCAGACAGATAGCCCTCAAAATTTGCACTTCTCTGAATTTTTCAGCATGGTTCTCTCCAACCCCCAAAAATTGTGTCCCCAAAAAAGTGTGTGTTAGGGGAAAGAGTATTGGTGAAAAGTAACATTCCTGGGGAGGGGGGGAATCTTATGTTGTTTTATATTAGGAGAGGTGTATGCTAAATTTGCCTGAGAATTTTTGTGAGTTTCTTTTATGTTTCATTCGCAAACTGATGTAGAAGTGTGAAAGAATGAACAATCGACAGATTTGTCCCTCCTTCCTGAAAAGCAAGACTCCCTGCTTTCAATGGAGCTTACTCCCAGGTAAACACATGCATAGAATCCCAACCCTGACCCTCTTGAGGCATCCAATACAGCCATAAGTGTGTTTACTCCAAAGTCAGTTCCTTTGAGCCAAATGGGACGTTCTTTCTAGGAACTGCGCCTGAGAGCGCAGCTTTAAGCCAATGTTCAGCTTCCCCACGGTGGGAAATAAATCGGTTGGCAAACTGCTGCCCTCTGCTTTGATGGTGCCCCAGAGTTTGGTTTTATTTTTCCTGCTGTTAAAACAAAAACAGAAAGGGAGCAACAAATGTTTCTCTTACGCCGTGCTGTGAGAGTATCCAGAACAAGTCGGAAAATTCCCAGGAGTTCCTTCCATCAGAGAGAGACGCCTGTCCCGATTCCCCTTCCCCCTTTGATCCTATTAAGATCAATACTCTCCCATACCCACCTAGTGTTGTGGCAAAAGTGGCCGCGGTCAAGTCCTCCCTCTCCGCTCTTCGCCAGAGGTGCTCCGCCAGTGAACCGCGCTGGCGCTCCTGACAGGGGGTGTCTCGCCGTCCTGCGGCATTCAAGCAGACTGAGGACCTTGGAAAGCCAAGAGGAAAGTTAAGTCACTGGAGGAGGGGTGGGAGAAGAGAGAGAGAGTTCACGAAGGAAGAAACTCCTCACAGATCAGCCTGCAATAGATTGGATTCCTTTGCACTCATCCTCTGAAACGCCTCCAAAGCATGGAATGATTTTGAAGCGTGCGTCTCTGTGCGCGCCCGCTCCTCTGGCGCTCTTTTTGTTCCAAACGCTCATATTTTTTACGGCGGCCAGTTTCCTGGAGCGCCTCGTGTGGGTGTGAGGACTTCTTCTCTCACATTGACACATGCAGACAATCCTAAAAATGCCAGCTGAAATTCCCTGCTTGCAGATATGCGTCCGGAGCAAACGTTGCTGCTTGGAGGCGGCAGAGATCGCTCGCCTGAGATACAGATGTGTGCGGCTGTGGATGTCTCTGGGTCAAGTCGTGTTCGTCTTAAAGCGTGGTGAGGCCGAGGGAGTCAGGGTCGGGGAGAAGGAACAGCAGCCCCGCTGTGCAATAGCGCCCGAGCATATGGTCCAAAGGGGGATGTGAATTAGCGACAATTCGTGCCTTCACCCACGCAGCGCAGAAAGAAAGGGAATCTAACACTGCAACAGTTGTGTCTGGAATTTTGTTGTTGTTGCTATTCAAACTAGCACCACAAGCGTAACAGTTTAGTCTGTAGTAGCAAAAAAATAACAAAAGGCAATTCCAGAGTCCAGACTGCCGCTGTTTGCAAGAGGGATTCGAACACGAAACCATCAGAATCAGATTGCTTGATGAGAGCTGAGTTGGAGTTTTTGTGTAACAAACGGGCTCTCCGCCCCCACCCCAACCCCCTGCTCAAAGATCTGGCTTTTTGCATGAAGGGAAGTTTGCAAAAACTCCACTAGATAAGTGTGGGATAGCAGTTGCTCAATGCAAATGATGTTAAACTATGGAACTCCCTGCCACTGGGGGCAATGCTGGCCATCAGCTTGGATGGCTTTAAAAGAGGCTCTGCCCTGCCTCCATACCTGGAAGCAGCAACACTGATGCCAGTGGCTAATACCCCAGAGGACAGGATCACACTTCAAAATGACCTAGGTGGGGAAGTGGTCTGACTCTGTGTAAGGCAATCCCACAGGAACATTGGTTTTGGTTGGAGGCAGAGTCGGTTTTAAGAGTCAAACGTGGCTTGAGCGAGGCTCTGTTTCACACGACCAGCAATGGAGCATCTCGACCCTCTAAGGCAGGCATCCCCAAACTTCAGCCCTCCAGATGTTTTGGACTACAATTCCCATCATCCCTGACAACTGATCCTGTTAGCTAGGGATCATGGGAGTTGTAGGCCAAACATCTGGAGGGCCGCAGTTTGGGGGTGCCTGCTCTAAGGTTAGGCTGGCACCTCTAGTCAGTGGGTCAGTTTTGTCCCCACCAGGGGTCCAAATTTGGCCCACCCGGCCATCCCTGGCAAACTATGCCCACCTGAATGTCAGGTGTGGGTCAGTTACCAGCATCCTGTATCTTCAAAGGCCTTCAATACACGTTTCTTTGGCTCCTTTCTTTCCCAGGTTTCAAAGAGGTTTCTGAAGGAATATCACAGCCTGCACTTCATCTTTGAGATAGGCAAAGGTGGGACAAATTTGCACTCTGGGAAGAGCAACTCCCCTTTCAAATTCTCAGCGTAGAATCATAGAATTGTAGAGCTGGAAGGGGCCCTGAGGATCATCTAGTCCAACCCCCTGCAATGCAGAAACACGCAGTTGTCCCTTACGGGGATTGAATCTGCAACCTCGGTGTTATCAGCACCACACTGTAACCAACTCCAGAGAGCTCAGGGCAGAATGCTTGACGTGTTTCCATTGATCCTTGCAACAACCCTGTGAGGTAGGCCAAGCCGAATGATAGTGAACTGCTGGCTCACAACCATCCAGCGAAAGTCTTTTAGAGCTTATCCTTATGAGTTCTGTTATGCTGATTTTTTTTGTAAGCCCAGTCATTTTCTTCTTATTCGCTATTCTGTTTATATCCCATATCCCCCCCCCCAAGGAGATCAATATATCCCATATTCCCATATTCCCCCCCCAAGGAGATCAACCCCCCCCCCCCCCGAGTAGCTGGCCTAAGTGAGCTTCAGATGCATAACCTAAGACACAAATTCTTTTTCATGAACACCACTGGTTCATTTTAATGCATGAAGCAATTCTGCAGTTTGTGGAGTTTTCCAACCAATGGGGTTCTTGCTTTGCATTATCATTATCATTTTGATTGTTTGCAGGGCTTCGGTCTTCTAAGTCTTCGCTCCATCTCAGACTCCTGACCTCTGACCTCTGCCCGGACGATATCCTCTGCCTGACCCTCCAGCTTCTGTTCTGTCCTCCTCAGTGAACTCTGCTGTGGACAGACTCCAAGCCATATTCCTGGCACACTCCAGATCGTCACACACCCCTTTCCAAATCCCAAACAAGTCATGCACCTTGCGATTCTCTCTGTGTTCTTAACCCAGGTGTTTCCATCTGCGGTCCCAGCAAGAAATCTTTGCACCACAGTCGTAGTGAGTGTGAAAGTTCGGGTGTACACTTCCCGGTACCTAACAATGGTTTCTCCATTTATTTAAATAGAGGAAACTGTTATACAAGTGTTTGTGTGCTTATGTGTAAAGATCCAGGTCCTTTGTTTACTGGGAAGATCTATGTTTACTTTGGGACCCAATGTTCTATCTAAATCCAGTTTATTATTCAGAGGAAGTAATAGTTACCCCTCTGTTCTGCCTTGGTGAGACTGCACCCTGCAACGCTGTGTCCAGTTGCGGGCACCACAATTTAAGAAGGATATTGACATGGTGGAAGGTGTGCAGAGGAGGTCTGGAAACCAAACCCTATAAATTAACAAGCAATACACTAGTAGCTCTTAAATAGCTTCCTATGCAGATCAGAGGAATAAAATGTAAGCGACTATCAGGATTATAGCATTTGCACTGCAACTTTAAACATTTCATCTCAGGAATTCTCCCATTTAGTTCAGTGGGGCTTCTTCCTTGGCCAATGGGCATACGATTGCATCCTTCAATATAATGAAACCTTTTGATCAAGGAAAGTCTCCCTGACGAATCAGCTAGGAGATTTTTATCTATATATATAAAAATGTAAAAAAAACGTGAAAATGTGGGCTCCACTTTTTCCCGAAACCGCTTGACCGATTGTCCTGGAATTTGGACACAACGGTCCATGCCACTACTCGAGTGTTTGCACAACCTCGGATTGCTCACATCTCATACCTGCGCAGGTAAAAACCTGTTTTTCCACAAACTAAAACAGCGCCCTCAAGTGGCATAATTCTCACAGCTCCTCCTCCCTCCCCATGGAGTCTAGCCCACACCCACAAACCCCACCTCCGCCACGAGATCCTGTAAAACAGGGGGACTCTAAGACTCAGGGGGATCTGAAGGGGGCTATTACAAGGGCGTACCCACCATGCGGCAAGTTAGGGCAGCTGCCCTACTCTAGAAGCAGGGCTGGTGGGCAGAGGCGGAGCACAGCCCGGCGGAGCGCGAGTTCGCCATTCCCGCCGCACCGCGCCGCACCCTCCCTCCAGCTCCCCGGCGCGCCCTCAGGCAAGGCCAAGCGCGGCGGGGAACCAGAGAGCGCGGCGCGGCGGGCGGGAACGCTCCGCTGGGCTGGGCTCCGCTTCCGCCTACCAGCCCTGCTGCTAGGGAGGGGCACAGCCCGGCGGAGCGCGAGTTCGGCGTTCCCGCCCGCCGCGCTGCGCCCTCCCTCCAGCTCCCCGTCGCGCCCTCTGGCAAGGCCAAGCGCGGCGGGGAACCAGAGAGCGCGGCGCGGCGGGCGGGAACGCTCCGCTGGGCTGGGCTCCGCCTCCGCCTACCAGCCCTGCTGCTAGGGAGGGGCACAGCCCGGCGGAGCGCGAGTTCGCCGTTCCCGCCCACTTTGTGGCCCCTCCCCTTCCGTGCCTTGGCCCCTCCCCTTGCCCCCCCTAGTTTTGATCCTGGGTACGCCCATGGGCTATTACCCTCCATTTGACAGACTAACGCACAGCAACGCGTGCAGGGCCAGCTAGTTATTTATATATTTTTAAACCAGACATTTTAATTATTTGTAATACATTTCATACACATACACATGAAATAACACCCTGCATAAGGTAAGCTCCTTTTTAGAAGAGGCAATGCCTGTCTCCTAAATTGTGATGTGAGTATCATCAAATGCCAAGCAAGTGAGTTGTTCTCTTAGGAATTATTTCATGCAGATGGATGGATTCAAACTAATACAATCAATCAACTCTGGGTGTTGTTGTTTTTTAATCTGCTGATGGTCTTAATATGAAGAATTAATGAATACAAATTGATCAGCCCAGGTTTTTCCCCCTTCTTCTAATCAAGCATCCATTACAGGAAAATGAGTCTGGCTGAAAGCGAGCCAATAAATGACCAATTGATGGCCCAGCACTGCTGAAGAAATGATCTGAAATCGAACTCGGATGCAACTGAGAGAGAAGCAGAGATTGGTTGGCAGCGTACATAACTGGGTGTCTGCATCTGCCTTGACTCAGTGAGATATATATGCCAACTGCAAACGAGCTAATGGCCTGGTCCCCAGCAGATTACGATTCGGCAGAGAGTAAGCCCAGTCTCCCAGACTTTGGTGTCCATATGGCGTTCGCAATTCCAGATGTTTTACAGCTTGGAAAGACGTTTCTCATCCCCGAGAAATGTAAAGAATTTCTAAATAGGATTTTTTAAAAGGGTTCAGCCTGCGTTACTCAGCAGGCAAAGTTAGCGAGGGATGTGATTGGGATGAGAAAAGTTGGAGGGGGGTGGAGGGGAGGATCTAAAAAGGAAAAAAAAAAAGGCAGCTGAGCCATTTCCACCCGTTCGGAAGTCACAAATGTGAGCCTTGTCTACATGTGAAACACACAAGATTTAATGTGGATTTTAATAAGTGCTTCATGCCTGCCCCCTAGTGGAAAGAGATGTGCCTTCCTTTGCTATGTTCAGGTAGATCGGTGTTTCCCAAACCTGGGTTTCCAGTTGTTTTCAGACTACAATTCCCATCGCCCCTGGCCACTGCTAGCTAAGGATGATGGGAGTTGTAGTCCAAAAAATGGCTGGAGACCCAAATTCAGGGGTAGGTGGACAGCATGGGCCATTGGCTTGATCCAGCAGACTTTCCTTAGGTTCTTAACAGGAGATCTTTTCCTTCTCAGTAGCTTCTCCCAGATGCTGACCAGGTCCACGCAGGAGGCAGGACGCAAAATCCTTCAAAGATGTCACACGTTGATTGCAAGATGGCAAACCGGTCAGTCAAACGGTGTCAAAGAACGTCAAAAACCGTCAAGTATTTTAACACATTCATTTTATTAGAGCGGGATCTGAACATACAAAAATTCAGGGACATAGGAAGTTGTCTTATCCCAAGCCAGGCTACTGTTCTGTCTAGCCTGTCTACACACTGTCTGCTGTTCTCCAATGTGCCAGGTGTTCTACCACTGAGCTATAGGTCTTCCCCAAGGGAAATCTGTCGTCACCTGAGGGCTGGGACCATAGCTCATGGTTTAGGCTCAGCTTCAAGACGTTCCCAGGTTCAATCCCAGGCATCTCCCATTAGAAGGATTGGCAGGGGGTTGGACTGGATGGCCCTTGTGGTCTCTTCCAACTCTATGATTCTATGATTCTAGGTAGCAGGTGGGGTACAAGGACTCTGGCCAATATCTCAGCAGGCCATTGCTTGCCAAAATAGACATGACTGAATTAGATGGGTAAATATCCTGACCTAATGCAAGGCAGCTTCCTACTGTGTATGTTCAACAGATCAGCACCTGCCATTCTACATGGTTAAATACCTAGAAAGCTTCTTGAGGCAGGCATCAAGGTGTCTTATAGCTTTTGTATTTTCTTCTAAAAGTGATAGTGCTCTACAAATAATGGCCCATTGTTTAGGTTTTCTGAAATGAATGTTTATAGACCTCACGGCCACAGAGATATGTCTGGAACAGACAGGCTGGTAGGGATGATTTCTCCTCCAGCAGCTGCCATAGTGCAGCACTGCATTCCCCAAATTGCAGAAATACACCACTGTGGCACATATTGGACAATTTTGGCCCATAGCTGCCAAGTACCCCGTTTTCCCCGGGAAACCCCCGTTTTTTCATACCGTTTCCCGGCGGTCCCCCGTATCATTTCGTCTCCCATTGTTCTCCCTTATATTCTCCTGCCGACGGCCATTTCCCCCCCTGCTTTGCCCATCTATAGGCACCGAAAATGGCCGGCGCCAAAAGTCGCATCTACGCATGTCCGGAAGTGCATAGATGTGACTTCCGGTGTCGGCGGCGGCCATTTTTGGTGCCCATAGATGGGCAAAGCGACACCGGAAGTTGCGTCTACGCACTTCTGGACATGCGTAGACGTGACTTCCATTGCCGGCGCCGGCCATTTTTTGTGCCCATAGATGGGCAAAGCGACACCGGAAGTTGCGTCTATGAAACTTCCGGTGTCACGCGGCTGCCGGTCCCGGATTCTGCAGTCCAGGACTTGGCAGGTATGTTTTGGCCCCTCCTCTTCTCTCTTCCTGGTCTTAGCTTTTAGATTCACAGTGCTCAGTCCAGCTGGCTGGGAGAAAATGGTACAGAGCTATGGTAGCTGCATGTCCAAATCTCTCTCTCAGTCACTCTCTCCTAAAAGGACTACAGGTGGAACACAGAGATCTCGTTCTCACTGAGGTGCTAAACATGGGCCTGTGGTCTTTCCCTGACAAATTATTGCTTCTACGTGGAAGGATGTTATGGACTGGTTGGACGCAGAGGAATAGTGGGAGGAACCAGCTGGGGAACCACCAAAGGAAGAAGGCTCAGAGCCAGAAGACCGGTGGTGGGATGACAACGAGTGGTCAGAAGGAGAAGAGGTGGTGGGATGACAACGAGTGGTCAGAAGGAGAAGAGGGAGCAGACTGGGTAGAGGAGGTGTCGGAAGATGGAGGTGCAACAGGGCTTAGTGAGCAGGGGGAGTCGGTGGCAGACAGCAGTCCAGAATCAGAGGCAGAAGGTGAAGTAGGCTAGAGGGTGGAGGGAGGCCAAGAGGGAGAGAGGAGTCAGGTTAGTGAAGAAGCAAGGGTGTCTCCCTCTCCTGCTACAACAAGCGCCCCTCCCTGCTGGTCTCCCAGGACCCACCCAAAGAGGCATGAAGAGGGCAAGGCTGGGATTGAAGGGGGCATGTCTGTTGCGTCCTCCTCACGCTTCCCTACCAGCACGGGCTGGAAAGCTGACATGAGGAGGAAGCAACAGGGCAGGCAGGAGCCCTTCCAAGCATTCCGACCGGACTGATTTGCCACAACGCTTTGCAAGACGTGGACCCCGGACCCCTATGGGTTGCCACTGGGGTCATCTAGGTCAACCTCCTGCAATGCAGGAATCACAACTAAAATCGCATCATTTCCCCAGCCCACGAAATCTAAATATTGCCACGGGGCTAGAATCCTGCACACAGATTTCCATGCTGGTTCCATCCAGGCCTTTCTCAGCAGCAGCAAAAGCGAAGCAGGCACAGAGGTGGTGCCCCGCTTTCCTTGGTCCAGATCGTGGCGATCAGCCATGGCTTTAAAAGAAACAGAATTTACTGCATGGTTGTTCACTATTTTCCCCGCAGTTCTTATTTGCCTTCTGTCTCTTCAGGACTGTTTGCTGAGCTTGTTAGTGGACTTTCTCTTGGAATCCCTCAAGGCGACTTTGATTTCTTGAGTCACTGTGTCCTGCCACGGCTGGCTGTAAAAGATGAGCGGCAAATATGAGACCGCCTCTCTGGTTGGGGGCGGTGGGCGATAAGGACTGTGCCAAGCTGAAGCTCGTTTGTTTCTTTGTTTGTTTACAATGCATAAATGTTAATAATTAATTAATTAATATTTCACTCATTCCGGGGCTACCTTTGAAGGTGACCCAGAAACTACAACGATTCGAGAATGCAGCAGCTAGACTGGTGACTGGGAGCGCCCGCCGAGACCACATAACACTGGTCCTGAAAGACCTTCATTGGCTCCCAGTACGTTTCCAAGCACAATTCAAAGTGTTTGGTGCTGACTTTTAAAGCCCTAAACGACCTCGGTCCAGTATACCTGAAGGAGCGTCTCCACCCCTATCGTTCTGCCCGGACACTGAGGTCCAGCGCCGAGGGCCTTCTGACTGTTCACTCGCTGCGAGAAGCCAAGTTACAGGGAACCAGGCAGAGGGCCTTCTCGGTAGTGGCACCCGCCCTGTGGAACGCCCTCCCATCAGATGTCAAGGAAATAAACAACTACCTGACTTTTAGAAGACTTCTGAAGGCAACCCTGTTTAGGGAAGTTTTTTATGTTTGATATGTTTTATCGTATTTTTAATATTCTGTTGTGAGCTGCCCAGAGTAGCTGGGGAAATCCAGTCAGATGGATGGAGTATTTATATATATAATTAAAGCCCACAACCGTACTCACCCTGGTTTCACTTCAGGAGGACGCGGTAACAGCTTGGTGAAGCCTTTCTTTCCTACCAGCCAATAGGTTTCTTCTAACCCTTTGCCCTATAAGCATGGAAAAAGGAGACCATCAAAAACTCACTGGAAACGTCAGTGCAATTTTGCAAATAATAACCAGAAGTTTTCAAACTGGGAAGTGCAGATGTGTTGGGCCTAGCGAAGTAATTGCCCAAGCTCAACAAATCATGCATGTGCAGCAGAATTTTCCCCAGTCCCCCTGTACACCCGGGAAACCCCAAAATCTGCAGATCTTCCCTGGGGATTCCCCAACCCTCCAGATCAGATTTGGAGGAGGAGGAGGAGGGCACCTTGTGTGTTGCTTAGGAAGGGGCAAGTCCAACAATATCACTTTCTTTCAGATCCCCATTTCTACATCCGCTTGCAGATATATATTTTTTAATGTCATTGTGAAAATTCATCAACCTTTTTGTGCAAATTTCCCCTGGCAGAAATACGTTTGTGCGCAATTTGGCCCAATAGACCCATTTTTGCAAAGCCATTTCCCCATATTATACGTTATGTTCACTATTAGATGCATTTGTATGCGCACTCTGGCATACGCATCTTTGCACACATTCTATGGCTGGAGAACTGCGTTGCAAAATTTGGAGAAGTGTGAATTTCAAAGAACGGCTGTGTTTTGGTTCAGGTATCATTTCGGCAAGCAAATATTCAGTAGGTTGGTCTTCAAATGCAAACTGAATTGAATTTCTCCTCCATCCCGAGTGGAATGAGAGGAAGTCATTCCACTTGTATATTTCGTGCTGAGCAGCCTTCCCTCCAGCCGGTGACCTGCAGATGTCTTGGACTTAGATCTAGTTCCCCCTCCTTCTCCTTACATCTCATTTAAAGCTGCTTTCTACCAGTCCAGGGACCTTTCGGTCCACCAACCTGAGTGTTGCCTCCTCTGGCTGGCAGAAGCTCCTCCAGGTTCTCCAACAAACCTCTTCCCCATCATCTGCTTTCTAAGACCATCAAACAGATGCTGGAGATTGAACCTGAGACCTTCTCGGTCCTATTGCCTAGGGCTGCCATACACCTGGAATTTCCTGGACTTATCCGGGATTTATCTGTCGGAAATAGCGCCTGGGTGGAATTTCCGAAAATCGGTAAATATGTCTGGGGAAACCCGGGCGTATGGCAACCCATGTCACAAGTGTTGGTTTTTTGGGGCGTATTTCCTTTAAAAAAATATCTGGGAAATGAACCTTCTGCATGCACAGCAGGTGTCCTGTCTTCAACCCGTGGCCATTCTCTATTTTTGATGGTCGGTGTTTGCGCAGATGAGGAAGGGAAACTGCCTTCTAATAGTCAGTCTAGAGTCAGCCCACACTGACTGGAAGCATCTCTCTAGGGTGTTGGCTAGGGAACATGTGAAAATGCTGGGGATTGATCCTGAGACCTTCTGCATGCCAAGCATATGTTCTGTCACTAAGCTACGGCCCCTCATTGCTCTATCACTCCCCTGAAAGCGAAAATGTTGTCTTTGGCAAAGCAAGAGGGTTGGCCAGGATACAAGAGCCTTCCAGCCAGATGTTTCCCTCCAGCTCAGATTCCTTACCTTCAGCTCAGTCTTCCCCCTGAATTCTACTTTGTAACCTTCGCTCAGGCTCTTCAGGGTTTTCATTGTGCTTCGGCTGATGTGGATTCTGTACGCTGCCATTTTTATTTTTTTTTAAAAAAAGGAAAAGGGAGAAAAGTTTCAACTTCAGATCTTTGTCACGTCTCCAAGTGTCGGAGTCCACCTGTCAGGGCCGGCCCACCCATCAGCCTCGCTGAGGCAGTCGCCTCAGGCGGCAGGCTGGGAAAAGCTGGGTGGGGTGTCAGATCTGGAAAGAGAGGGGCGTCCTCACATGTCTTTGGTGGTCCTCTTTTGGCTGTGGAAAGGAATCACCACCATCCTAGTCCCTGTTCGGTTTCTGTTAATTGGTTCTCATGGGAAACTTACAGATTCTTGCTTCACACAATTAACTCAAGGCAGTGTCAATTTACTCTTGGCAGAAAGCCAAGGTCTGCCTGACCTGGAAACTACTCTCTGATTGGTTAATGACCAGCACTGAACTCTGTTATCTAGGAATGCTAGCACAGTTGTTCCTTGTTGGGTGTTAGGAGTAGGAGTGCTGCATATGGTTGGAGAGAGAGAGACAGAGAGGATTTATTTTGCTTTGCTTTGTATGCAGAAACTCTGCTGCTTTTATTTTCTTTCAATAAATCCTGTAAATAGTTATTCTGCGTCTAGCCGACTAGTCATTTCCACCTCAACTAGCTTCTGCGCTGTGCAGGAAAACTCTGCTACGTTTGGGCTAAAGCCACTAGAGCTATGCCTGACACTTCAAAATTCTAAGAGTCCCCCCCTAAGGGGGAAGGTTCCTCCACCAACTCAGAAAGGGACACCTGCCCTCCAAGAATTGTCGCCTCCTCCTCTGCTTCTCTGAAGGTCCCTGAGGAGCACACGGCTGCTCCTTTCCACCCTCCATTTTCATACCCCTGAACCGTATCGAGAAAACATCCCTTTTTTCACGCGAGATCTTGGTGCCCAAAATGGCCGCTGCGGTCTTGCCCCAAGAAAGCTTTTTTTTCAGGGCCACAATCTTGTATGGGGTAACATGACTTGTGTAGGAGTGCTGCCCAAGAAGATGGCATCCTGGTTTTCATTCATGACGTGTTGGAGGGTGTGAGGGTGTGTGCCACTGTGACAGAGGGTTTGCTATTTTTCCCCCCTCCCCTGCATAGCTGCCAAGTTTTCCCTTTTCTCGCGAGGAAGCCTATTCAGCATAAGGGAAAATCCCTTAAAAAAAGGGATAACTTGGCAGCTATGCTCCCCTGCTGCCTTCAGCATGCAACTGCTTCCCTGGGCTGCCTCCAATCACCTCGGCTGGCGACGGAGGAGGCAGGGACGCCATCTTGTTTTGCCTCAAGCGGCAAAATGGCTTGGGCCAGCCCTGCTGTTGATGCCTGCTTTCGAAAAGCGCCAATAGAGGTGGGGCAGGAATTAGTAGGAACTTCAGAAGCTGCTGTTTACCCAGTCAGACCATTGCTCCATCTCTCTCACTACTGCCTGCACTGACTGGCAGAGGCTCTCTAGGATTTTGGGCATGGAAACTTTCTCATCACTTCCTGGGGGTTGCCAGGGAAGGAACCTGGGGCCTTCTGCAGAAAAGCAGGGGCTCCACCACTGAGATAAGTAGGCCTTTCCCCAACCAAGAGAGGCCTAGTCTCTCCGAGGACCTTCCACTGGCAGGAAGAGCTGCTTATTCAATCATTCAAACAGGCCTTTGGCCAATAAGTTGAAATGTGTTTAAAAAAATGGTTTTAACATCGTTTTTATGCATTGGTTTAATCAGTTTCTATCCCCAACTTCCTCCCCAAGGAGCGTAGAATGGCCAAAGGCCAGAGAACAATATAATTACGATACAATGAAAATATTTAAAACATTCTAAAGCAGTTAAACTACACAGCTAATTACTGCAGCTTACTGAGAACATTTTTCGATTCTCCCGGAGTGATCTACCTCAATTATACATAAGAACATAAAGAGAGCCTGCTGGATCAGGCCAATGGCCCATCTAGTCCAGCATTCTGTTCTCACAGGGCCCAACCAGATGCTTGGGGGTCATAGAATCCAGAACTGCCCAGAACTGGACACAGTACTCCAGGTGAGGTCTGACCAGAGCAGAATACAGTGGTACTATTACTTCCCTTGATCTAGATGCTATACTCCTATTGATGCATAAACAGGATCTGAGCACAAGAGGAGTCTTCCATCCTGTGTTTTCCAGCAACTGGAATTCAGAAGCATCGCTGCCACCAGAAGTGACTACCGGTAGTAGCCATCAATGGGAGGAGCTGGGTATGCTTAGCCTGGAAAAGAGGAGACTGAGAGGAGATAGGATAGCCATCTTCAACTATCTCAAGGGTTGTCCCATGGAAGAGGGCACAAGCTTGTTTTCTCCTTCTCTGGAGGGTAGGACTCGAACCCATGGCTTCAAGTTAAAAGAAAGGAGATTCCAACTAAACATCAGGAAGACCTTTCTGACAGCAAGAGCTGTTCGACACTGGAACAGACTCCCTCGGGAGGTGGTGTGGACTCTCCTTCCTTGGAAGTTTCCAAGTAGAGGTTGGATGGCCAACTGTCATGGACGCTTTAGCTGAGATTCCTGCATTGCAGGGGTCTGGACAAGATGACCCTTGGGGTCCCTTCCAACTCTACGATTCTATGAATAGCCTTCTCTTCCATGAATTGGTCCAATCCTCTTTTAAACTCATCCAAGTTGGTGGCCATCACTGCCTTCGGTGGAAGCGAGGTCCACTCGTAATTTGCTGCCGATGGGCTGCATGTGTTATGTGTCGTTGCAGCCTTGGCCAACCTGCCATTCTCCAGGTGTTGTTGGACTACAACTCCCATCAGCACTGGGAAGTTGTAGTGCAGCAACCTCTGGAGGTTGGTAGTGAAGGCTCTTTTTATTGCATTTCTCTTGCCGCTCAAGTCCCACTGGTGGAAAGGCAGGATACAAACGTCAACTGAGAATCAGAAATATTGTTTGTTGGCTAATTGAGTCTGCCACGCCGGTCAGGCACCAAAACAAAAGGCTTACCGAGGTTCTGGTGGATTATGGCTTACATCTTGCCTCCTGGGCAGGCCTTGCACGAGAACGTTTTCAGTACAGTGGTACCTCGGTTTTTGAACAGCTTAGTTCACAAACAACTTGGAACCTGAACGCTGCAAAACTGGAAGTAGGTGTTCCGGTTTCCGAACTTTTTTCAGAAGCTGAACGTGCTCCGCTTTGAGTCCCCCTGTGTTTCCTGTTGCGCTGCTAATTTGCGTCCCCCCCCCAATTGTAATTCAAGCCTTCCATTCCAGTGTTCTGAGGTGATATTTGGAGTTTATATTTGGTGCTTTTGTTTTTGCTGTTTATTTTGTGTGGTTTGTTTCGAGGCTTTTTCAGTTAATTTGTTTTTGTGACTGTGTGGATCCCCGTTGAGCTACTGACTGACTGATTGATTGTGCGACTGCGGGAATGGATAAAGCCCCCCCCCCCCAGCCAAACAATGACTATCATCAGTGCAGGTAAGAATTTTTATTTTTATCACCTACGATACTGTTTTATTTATTTTATAGTACAGCACATTGATTATTGCTTTCATTTTATGGACCAATGGTCTCACTAGATAGCAAAGTCTGTGTTGCATTGCTGTTTTAGGGGTTGTTATTAGGGGACCCAGGTGGCGCTGTGGGTTAAACTACAGAGTCTAGGGCTTGCTGATCAGAAGGTTGGCGGTTCGAATCCCTGGGACGGGGTGAGCTCCTGTTGCTCGGTCCCAGCTCCTGCCCACCTAGCAGTTCGAAAGCACGTCAAAGTGCAAGTAGATAAATAGGTACCGCTCCAGCGGGAAGGTAAACGGCATTTCCGTGCGCTGCTCTGGTTCGCCAGAAGCAGCTTTGTCATGCTGGCCACATGACCTGGAAGCTGTCTGCGGACAAATGCTGGCTCCCTCGGCCTATAGAGCGAGATGAGCGCCGCAACCCCACAGTCGGACACGACTGGACCTGGTGGTCAGGGGCTCCTTTACCCTTTACCCTTTATTAAAAGTCTGGAACGGATTAATCTGTTTTGCATTACTTTCCATGGGAAAAAGCGCGCCTTGGCTTTGCAGCGCTTTGGTTTTGGAACAGACTTCCAGAACAGATTATGTTTGAGAACCAAGGTACCACTGTGCTTGTGGCCAAGCCAGCATTTGCTTAAAAAACAACAACAACCAAGAAGACTTACGCAACCCGGTCGACTCTATCCGCGAAGCTGTGTTCACCGTGTCCCCAAAGAGACAGTAGCGTGGCATAGTGAGACCCACCACCCCAGCAGCACAGGGACCTAGAAACAGAAATGCATTGGGTGAAGGTGGAACAGATATTGAAACACGGGAACCTTTGGTCCATCTAGCTCTCTAATGCCAACACTGACTGACAGAAGTTCTCCCTGGTTTCAGACACGGGCATTGGTGTCAATTCTATGGGCCAAGGTGTCTTTGGCCCCCTCAATATTGTTTTTCCCTTTAAAACAAATTCTTTATTTGAATCATTAAAACAAAATAAACATTAATATAACATCATCATCATAGAAAATAACATAACACAACATATTATAATACCGTATAACGAAATATAACAAAACATCATATAACTTAATGTGGCATATAACTTAATATAACGTAACACAAATGGTCAAACAAAACATAAAAAAAACCAAATTTCCCAAATAGACATATCTTTACATAATTATGTAAAGCTATCCTTTTGGTATCCTCAAATATCAGAAAAATTAATCAAATACAGAAAAACGAAACGAAATAACAGAATCAAAAAGAAAAAAATAAAGGAAGAACAAGTAGAAAAAAGGAAAAGAAAGAATTTAAAATTAAGATCTAAAATACTTCCGATTGCCGACTTGTCGTTTATCCATCTTTTTCTTCATTTACTTGTTTTCGCCTTGATTACCTAATATTGGTATAACTTCTCCCTATACTTATTATTTTTTTCTCTTCATGCATTCTTTAAATTAAGCAGATCACCAAATCCGTTCTTATGCCTTCTTTTTTTAAATAATCTTCCACTAATTTCCATTCGTTTGGGGTCTTTTGCCTAGGTACATTTCTAATTGCTGCCATCATTTTAGCCAGATTCATATATTCTACCATTTTAATTTGCCACTCCTCCACCCCTGGTATTTCTTCACCTTTCCATTTCTGAGCTATAAGTATCCGGGCTGCCACCCCACCGTACAACAATATATTTCTCCTATCTTTGGGCATACTTTCCAGGATCATACTTAACAGGAACAGCTCAGGTGTTTTTCGCAAATGTTATTTTAAACATGTTTTTCATATATTTTGTTCCAGAAGTCCTGTATACCTTTGCACCACCACCAACAATGCATATATGTACCTATTTTATCATGGCACTTCCAACACTTATTTGATTCCAGTTTGTAAATTTTCCCTATTTTCTCGGGTGGCCCCATCAATATTTGTGGGGAGGGGGACGGGTCCCCCTCAATCTTGGGCGCAAGTCGGCACCTCTGGACACGGGTCTTTCCAGTCGTGCCCAGCAACCCCAAGGATTGGAATCGGGGCCTTTTGCATGCAAAGCATGGGCTCTAAGACCAAGCTAGGTCCCTTTCCCCTAAAAATAAAGCAAGAATCCATGGTTTGGAATAAAGGGCTGGATAAAGGATGTTGTGAACCGGCCTGTGATCTTCTGACAGAGGTTTCTCCCAGCCCTACCTAAAACACCAGGAATTGAACCTGGGACATTCTGAGCTCCTTGTTTGTTACATTTATAGACCACTCCCCACATACTTCCCCCCCAAATATCAGCCAGGGAGTCATTTTGGACTCACAGCTGTCCATGGAGGCACAGGTTAATTCTGTGTCCAGGGCGGCTGTGTACCAGCTCCATCTGGCATGCTGGATGAGACCCTGCCTATGCACAGACTGTCTAGCCAGAGTGGTGCATGCTCTAGTTATCTCCCACTTGGACTACTGCAATGCGCTCTACGTGGGGCTACCTTTGAAGGTGACCCGGAAACTGCAATTAATCCAGAATGCGGCAGCTAGACTAGTGACTGGGAGTGGCCGCCGGGACCACATAACACCGGTCCTGAGAGATCTACACTGGCTCCCAGTACGTTTCCGAGCACAGTTCAAAGTGTTGGTACTGACCTTTAAGGCCCTAAACGGCCTCGGTCCTGTATACCTGAGGGAGCGTCTCCACTCCCATCATTCAGCCCGGACGCTGAGATCCAGCACCGAGGGCCTTCTGGCGGTTCCCTCATTGCGAGAGGTGAGGTTGCAGGGAACCAGACAGAGGGCCTTCTCGGTAGTGGCACCCGCCTTGTGGAACGCCCTCCCAGCAGATGTCAAGACAATAAGCAATTATTTTACTTTTAGAAGACAACTGAAGGCGGCCCTGTTTAGGGAAGTTTTTAATGTTTGATGCTGTACTGTTTTTAATATTCGGTTGGAAGCCGCCCAGAGGTGCTGGGGAAACCCAGCCAGATGGGCGGGGTATAAATAATAAATTGTTGTTGTTGTAGCACAATTATAAGATGATTGTTTAATCTTTGATGGTTGGTTAATTTTAGACGGGCCCATGGCTGTGGGGGGGGGGAGTGGCTGTGAATTTCGTGAAGGCACCCTGCGCTTCTGAATTTTTGTCCCTACTCTGCTGTCTGTCACACATCGTGCATGTCACCGGTTAAATGTTCTCAGCTGCTAAACACCGCAGCTCTTAAATGCTCTCCAATGCTAAACAGCGTCACATGCCAAACTGCCAGCTTTCGGATATCAACTCAGATTTCATGGAATGTCAAATGCAGACATCAGCTGTTCAGAGTGTGTGTGTGTGTGAATGTTCAAGCCGCCGTACACATTCCCACCGCTGGCTGGAAGTCAGACTCAAAACTCTTTACAATTCCTGGCAAGTCTCAGACCACCCAACTTTCCCCCCCCCCTTTGGGAACTTGAGATCTGATTGACTAATCCACCAGACAAGTTGTGTTTTTCTGTCCGTTATCTTATCCCTGAGTGAAGGCTTCATCCCTTCCAGAGGTAGTCCAGAAAACAGAAAATCCAAGCCATTCGTCAGGGTTCCCTCCCCACCCCCATGTTGAGAAATATAGTGATTATGAACACCCACACAACACACATGGCAGCCTGAAAATTATACTGCCATTATACAAATCTATGGGGTGACTGCACTCAAAACATTGAATACAATTTTAGAGGTTGGGTGGCCATCTGTCATGGGTTGAGTTTCCTGTATTGTAGGGGGTTGGGGGGGTGTCCCTTCCAGCTCTATGATTCTAGGAAAACAGTGATCAAGGGGCTGGATCAATCCCTTGTGAGGAATCCTCCCTAACAAGAGGGCATATGTTGTGGTGGGACCTGGCAACCAAACCCTGTGTTGTGGGTGGGAACGTTTGGATGACCACAACACCCGATTGCTCACAATGGCGGCCGCTCGAGCACTAACCCTGCTGCTGCTGGCACCAACAAAGCCCAGCCCCCTTCCTCTCGGCTCTAGGCAGGGTGGGGAGAAGCCAGGAGGAGGGAGGGAGGAGGCGCCGCCGAACATGCACGCTGGCACAACCCAAACGATCAGATCCGCGGCGATTCCCGGACCGTCCACAGGCTGGATCCAGAAGGCAACTAGGCCAGATCCGGCCCCCGGGCCTTAGTTTGCCTTCCCATGCACAAGATGGACCAAAAATCTGACTTCCTGTTTCCCCCAAGACTGACAATTCCTCTCTTTTTCCCCACTACAAGCAAAGGTAAGGCAGAGAGAGGGTTAATGGCATTACCTGAATGCAGCCCCATCCGTATCCTGATGGGCACGTGGGGGAGGTGTTTGGCTCGAAACGACCCCACGGAGCTGAGGATGTCCAGGGACATGTTGGCGATCTCGGAGGCATGTCTGTGGCCGTTGCGTTTCGGAAGCCCCGAAGCCACCATATAGGCGTCGCCGATGGTTTCCACCTGGAAATCAAAGGGTATTGCTTTTCCCCAAAGGGCAATTAGAACTGCAGATGGGTTGACTAGGAGCTGATGGCTAAACGAGGCTCACTTCTTGTGCTGGTTGTCATGGAGCAGTAGGATCTGTGTCAAGCAAGGCTCATAGGCGACCAGGCCAGGTTCAAAGTTCTTGTGATGCTACACAACTTGGGCCCAGGATACCTGAAGGACACACACACACACACCCTGGAGCCCTTATATCCCAGCCTGAACACTCAGATCATCTGGAGAAGTGCTGTTGGCTCTTAAGACTCCACCGTCCTCTGGACCCTTCTCTAGAACTTCATGTTTCCCTCACACACACACACACACACACACACACACACACACACACACACACGTCCTCCTCCAAAGTTTGCGAGCTAAGACCTTACCTTGTAGACGTCATGATGGCCAATGATGGCATCAAAAAGAGTGTAAAGGTCATTGAGAAGGTCCACGATCTCGATGGGCTCGCTGAGGGCGGAGATGGTCGTGAAGCCAATGATGTCGCTGAAGTAGATGGTGACCTCGTCAAAATACTCAGGTTCAACGGTGGCGCCGGTTTTCAGCGTTTCCGCCACTGACCTGAAATGACATGAGGATGTGATGTCAACCTGAGCAGCCGGAAGTGCAGAATCTTCTAAGGCTCAAGACACTGAGATGTCTTGGCAGGCAGTTTATGGATTATTTAATTATTGCATTTGTATTCTACCTCCATAACTCTGAATGTCAGTGGCTGAGAACCGTAGGAGGGAAGAGAGCTGTTGCGTTCAGTCCTGCTTCTTGTTTACCCACAGGCATCTGGTTAGAACAGGGTGTTGGCCTAGATGGGCCATTGGCCTGGTCCAGCAGGCTCTAGTTACCTTCTCATGTTCTCACAAGACCTGGATTCCAGATCCCTCACCATGCTGGCCACCCTCCTTTGGACATGTTTCAGTTTGCCAATGTCCTCCTTAAAATGTGGTGGACAGAGCTGGACAAAGTATCCCAGTTTCGGGAACGTGGCAGAATCGAACGCAGAGTCTGACTCTGGAGACAAAGGAATGCCAGTACAGAGGGAGCCAGAGTCTGACTCTGGAGACGAGGGATTGCAGCCACAGACAGAGCAGGAGTGGGTTAGTTTGGGGCCCCCTTCACCGAGAGTTCCCAGGCTCAGATAGAGCAGCAGATTCGGAAAGCTTGCAGGCAGGGGGAGGGGAGGAGATAGATGACATTGAAGGGCTTGCTACGCAACCAGGAGGGAGGCAGCTTTTAGAGGGATCTTAGTTTGATAGCAGGTGGGGGGAGTTCACTCACCTTCTCCCCAAACCAGAAGAGCTGAAAGGGTTAAAATGAAACGGAAGCACAAGAGAGGAAGGACTGGACTTTGGCGCCCTTCATGCTGCAAAAGGGGCGGAGACTCAGGGTGACCAACTCGTAGCAAAGAGCGGCAGGCTCGGAGCCATGCTCTGGATGTAGATTGTAAATAAACATGCCATAAAACTGCCAGAGACTCATTACAGTGGTGCCTCACTAGACGAATTTAATTCATTCCACGGGTCTTTTCTTATAACGAAAAATTTGTCTACCGAATCCCATAGGAATGCATTTTAAAAAAAATGAATTTTTTTTTTTGCCCATAGGAACGCATTAATTGAATTTCAATGCATTCCTATGGGAAACCGCGATTCGCTAGACGAATTTTTTCATAAAACGAATTCGTCTAGCGAGGCAACCTCTGCTAGAAAAAACCTTTCATTAAGCAGAAATTTCGTTAAGCAGGGCATTCGTTAAGCGAGGCACCACTGTAATTCTTATTGGGGCTTGCCTGCCTGCCTGAGATCATTACACTCAGCAGTGGCAGTTGGCTTTAATATCTCAGCAGAGCCCTGTGCGATGTTCAAATCCGGGCACTCCTAACCTTCCATTCTACATTAATGTTACAGCACCCTCTTGGCTCAGTGCCCAGTCCGGACAAACCAGTTGCACTCCCCTAAAACCACCTGTGACTCCAGATCTGACTTGACCAGTGCAGAAGATACTGAATTCTTGGAGGTCATTCCCATTTCATGCAAAGTTGAAGTGACAGAGTTAAAGCGGCAGTGACCAATATTTGTCACTTGCTTCTCCTTCTGCTCCCCAATCTGCAGCAGCAGCAGCAGCACTTTTTCCCACTTGGAAGCAGCTTGGGGCAGAGCCTACATGTGGCAGGGTTGTTGCCCTGACATTTCGACTTACAGGGGAAGCATCTGAGACAGGAGTTTATCCGTCTTCTGCTTTTCCATTTCCAGCTCCTCTGTCCGCTCTCGGATCAAGTCTTCCAGGTTGCTGGAATACTGCTCCAGCATCCGCAGCATGGAGTCGATGATATTGGTCCGTTTGCCTTTATTGATGGATTTAAACTGGGGTTGGAGAATTAGAACAAGGTTCTTTGGTGCTCAGTTCTCCAGCTGACTCAAGAAAACTAAGTTACGCACAATAATAAGTTACACACAAGTAAGAACATAATTCTGGGCAGATGGGCGGAAAGCATAAGGTTTTTATCCAACCAAGTTATACCCAGAGCAGTCCTGTTGAAAACAATGGATCAAAGTTCACCATGTCCATTATTTTATTCATGCATTCATTCTTTATAAAAAAAAATTATATACTGCTATTCGTTAAAAAATATCAGCATGGTTTGCAACAACTGCACATTAACTCAAACTTAATCCATTCCGGAAGTCCATTTGACTCCCGGAACCATTTGAAAACCAAGGCACAGCTTCCGATTGGCTGCAGGAGCTTCCTGTACTCAAGCAGAAGCCGTGTCGGACGTTCAGCTTCCGAAAACCATTCGCCAACTGGAACACTTCTGGGTTTGCGGTGTTTGGGAGCCGATTTGTTTGGCAGCTAAGCCATTCGAGAACCAAGGCATAGCTGTCAAGTTTTCCCTTTTCTCACGAGGAAGCCTATTCAGCATAATGGAATTTCCCTTTAAAAAAAAGGGAGAACTTGACAGCTATGAACCAAGGTGTTACTGTAGAACAGGGGTGGCCAACTTCGAAGAGACTGCGATCTACTCACAGAGTTAAAAACTGGGAGTGATCTACCCCCTTTTGGGGGGGTTCAGGTAAAAGTTGTTGCGCTTTTTTTAGGAAGGAGGAAGGCCCATGTTGGGGGGGGGGGTCATGTAAAAGTTGTTGAGCTTCTTTAGGAAAGAGGAAAACAACATTGAACTTTTTTTTTAGGAAGGAAAGCCCTGTTTTTGGTGGTTCAGGTCATTTTAGGGGTGCAGGGCAAAGATGCTGAGCTTTTTTAGGGGCGCCAAAGTTTTTTAGCTTCTTTGGGGGGTGCCACTGATCTACCGGTGATCTACCACAGACGTCCAGTGATCTACCGGTAGATCACAATCTACCTGTTGGACATGCCTGCTGTAGAACAAAAAAACACCCCAAAATATTAAACTCAGAAACCAGCTGTTATAGAAAGATGCATTCTCAAGTGCATAAGCCGGATGGAATGGGAACAAGGTATGACCTCTTGAAAGATCTCATCAAAGCTTGGCCTTCGATCTGGTCCCTCGCTCCAGCACTGTTTCATGAGCTGAATGCATTCCAGGGGGGCATTTTCTGGAGAAACACTCGGGCGATACAACGGCGGAGGCTTCTTAAGTTTGCAGATGATTTCTGGAGCAAGGAGAGGGTTTCACAATGACAGCATGCCCTAACATGGTGCCCCACCCCCCAGTCCCCAGGACTACATACAACTCTCTGCTGGGCAGGGCCGTCTTAAGCCCATCCAGCGCCCTGGCGCTAGGTCCCTCCAGAGCCCCCCTCCAGAGCCTCTCCAAGGGCCCGGGAGTGCCAAGCGGACCACGGCAGCAGCGGGAGGCCACCTCCGAGGACTCCGCGCTGCGCCTCCTTCTTGTTTCCCCAGCGCTGGGTTCCGCTCAGTCAAGCTTCGCCACCAGCGCGCACACCGCGGGACCAGCAAGAGCAGCTGGTGGCGAAGCTCGACTGAGCAGAACCCAGAGCTGGGGAAATGAGAAGGAGGCGCAGCGTGGAGTTCTCGGAGAAGGAGCGCAGTCCTGGCCAGATCGCCGGAAACCTGCGCTCACTTGGCGCCCTCCAGCGCCCGGCGCCGTGGTTCTCCGCACCACTAGCCTCTATGGCTAGGACGGGCCTGCTGCTGGGGTTCTCTCACCAAAGAGTACTTGTTCCAAATCTAGATCTTCCATCCTATATTCTTTTTTCATTGCCACCACCACCTTCGAAGTCATCCCATGATGTCATAATGATGTAAAGTAATTGACAGGTGGGTGGCTCCACCCACCTGTTGCAGTCGACCCATGAGTGCTGTTGGAGGGGGTGGTGCAAGGATCTGGTTGACTGGCCTGATCCAGTTCTGCACCCCTACCGATGAGCGCACCGCTGTTATGATTTTGTCCACCGAGCTACTGAAGAACGGGATGGTATGAAGTGTGTGTCTGACTTTCCTGTGGGAAAGGAAGCTGTGTTTATCTTCCTTTCTCCCAAGTGATGTTATTGTCTTTTTACTTTCGCTTCTGGCTCTAGATGCGACTGGAAGCAAGATGCCGAGCTCTGTTTTTATACGCTCAGCAGCAGTTATATTCTGTATACAGTGGTGCCTCGCTTAACGAATGCCCTGCTTAACTAAATTTCCGCTTAATGAAAGGATTTTTCAAGCGGAGGTTGCCTCGCTAGACGAATTCGTTTTACGAAAAATTCGTCTAGCAAATCACGGTTTCCCATAGGAATGCATTGAAATTCAATTAATGCATTCCTATGGGCAAAAAAAAAATTCAATGCATTCCTATGGGATTCGCTAGACGAATTTTTCGTTATAAGAAAAGACCCTTGGAACGAATTCAATTTGTCTAGCGAGGCACCACTGCCCTAAATAAAATAGTTGCAAATCTACTTTATGGCTCTCTTTATCTGTGTGTGCTGTTTTTCATGGACACGGAGGACAGTCACATATCATCACATCGACGTGCCTGGGGGTAGACTCACCGCTAGCCCCCGCCCGGCATTCCGACAACCACCTCATGTGAACAAAACAACACTGCCTCTTTGGGATCAGTATTGTCATGGAAATTCTACTCAATATTGACCCAGAGCAGATTCCAATGTATAGTTAGCAGAGTAAAAACTTAAACACGTTGCAGGATTCCCCCCAAAATAGACCAGAGGCCATTGATATTTCATCCAACAGAGCTTTACTGCTACTGAAGACAAATGAGCATAATGGTCACAAATCCAATACAGTGGTACCTCGGTTTATGAACACAATTGGTTCTGGAAGTCTGTTCATAAACTGAAGCGTTCATAAACTGAAGCGAACTTTCCCATTGAAAGTAATGGAAAGTGAATTAATCCATTCCAGATGGGTCCGCGGCGTTCGTAAACCGGAAATTTGTAAACCGAGGTGTTCATAAACCGAGGTTCCACTGTACTGTACATTCAGGATTGGTCCTGTCCATAAGAAATCCAGTTGCAGCAGACTTAACTTAAACTTACAATAACTTATAAGTCTAAACCTTAACACTAAGCATACTATGTACAGAACACCACACCAGAAGGAAGAGAGATAGAAAGAGTGAAACCCAGGCTCCTTCTGGCCCTATTTTTATAGTCAGCATCACCTTAACAGAAGAGATAAGAGAACCAGTTTAAACCAGCTACACTCAGCTTCTCAGAAGGTATAACCCAAACACCAGGAATCTCCTGCTTGTTTCTTTCACACAGAGAAGCTTCCTGAACCCTCTTGAATTAAGTTGAATAGGAAAGATCTCTACACATCAGATCAATACTTTCTGCACTAAGAAATGCAGACTGACAGGTATCTAGCTTAGTCTTCAACACTGGCCGGCCAAATCAAATGAGTGTGTTTGTGTCTATTTTGTGGCACACAATCTGTTGCACAGATCTTGCTCACCTTCAGCTGACATTTCAGACATGCAGTATGGGGGCCCCCGAAGAACAACTTCTTGCAGGATAATAGCAAAACTATAGACGTCTCCTTTTATGGTGCCTTTCGGGGACATCGCTGGATTTCTCAATATCTCAGGAGCTGTCCAGAGCAATTCTGGGAGAGAAAAAAAGATCAATTTATCCAGATCTAGGCTTGCAGGAAGGACCACTGTGTTAGACTGCAAGTAGTGAAGTCTCTTGGCACCTTTAGAGACTAAGTCCCTATCTGTACTGAAGAATTTCATTGGGTTTTACCCCCCAAATTTTTACTGCCATGGCTTCCTTACAGAAACCTAGGGACTGAGTTCTCTTAGGTGAACTCAGAGCTGTTAACAGCACAGAAACAGAAAACTGCCAAGCAACACGACACAACATTACAGTACTTGAATAAGCAGTTAGATCAGTGGCTCTAAAAAATAATAATTCTCGCCACACCCTTTGAGAACCACTGAGTTAGATGAATGAATCAGTAGTCTGATTATTGGCTCAGCCTCTCCCAAAGGCCTCCCTAACTAGCCATACAGTAATGGGTCCCTGCAGGCCTCTCTAGGTAGGGAAAGTCAGACTGTCTGTGCCACCACTGAAAAGGCCCTGTTCCTTGTGCTGAACCTCAGCTGACAGGGAGGCCTGACCTCAGAGGTGAAAGGGGATCCAGAAGAGAAAGTGATCCTTTAAGGTTCCAGATCCTAAGCCAAATCAGGGCTGGATGGCGAACCTCAGACCCAGGGGGCAAATGTGGCCCTCCAGACCTCTCCTTCTGGCCCTTGATAGTGTCCCCAGACCTTGACTTCTCACCTCATCCTACATCCATCACCGGTCTTGCTTCACGCTCACCTTGAGTGTTTTTGCCTTGACTTCAATATGTCACTGAACTCTGAAAAAAAGCCCTTGTTTGCCTGGGTGCAGGACAAAGAGGAGTGTGTTTGTAGAAATCAGCCAATGACATTTATATTCTTTGCTCCACTTACTATTGCCTCTGGCCCCACCCTTCACTGCTGGGTGGCCCTTGGAAGGCTGCTCAGAAGAGAATATGGCCCCCAGGCTAAAAAAAAGGTTCTGTGCCCTTGATTTTGAGCTATTAAGGTAAAAATCAACACCTTGAATTGAGCCTGAAAATCAGTGGGTAAGCAGTGCAATGCAATGCAATGCAATGCAATGCAATGCAATGCAATGCAATGCAATGCAATGCAATGCAATGCAATGCAATGCAATGTGGATAGAACTAGGGTTATGGCTGGGCAGCATCATTTTGCATCAGCTGAGTTTTCTGGACTCTTTCTGAGGTCAAAACCCACAAACATACAGAGCATTACAGTTACTCCTTACCTTCTGCAGGGGGCTGAACGTCTAAGTCACTCAGTGCTGCCAGGAGCTCGCCGTAGCTGTAGTCGGTGATCTTCAGCATAAACCGCCCATCCACAACGCAGTTGCGAGACTTGAGACGTCCGTGGGGGATCTCCTGATGGTGCAAATATTTCATTCCCTGAAAAGGAAAGTTCTTCAGTCTGGGCATCGCCAGAGCCAAGGAACATTAAACCCCAGTTAAAGACCTGCCCAGTCCAGCATTCTCTGCCGGCGAGATTCAGGGCTCGATAGTGAAGACTGGTGATTGCAATTTCACTGTGTTTCGCTTGTGGTTTCCATTTTTAGCTGTTTGGGCTAATCTCTCGAGACATGGATAGACCTAGCCTCCTTGAAGTTGCCCTGGTGCGATCAAGGCAGGACTTTGGGGCAGTTGTCTAGGGCCTCCCATCAGCTATTCCTCCTTGGCCATCTCCCACTGTTGGAGAGGTGTCCTCTGAGACACCCCCTAAATTAGCTTGCAGTTCATCCGTTCCCACGATGCATAAGAGGGTGCTCTTCCATTGACACAGTAATAATAATAATAATAATAATAATAATTTATTATTTATACCCCGCCCATCTGGCCGGGTCTCCCCAGCCACTCTGGGCGGCTTCCAACAGAAAAATAAAACACAATAATCTACTAAACATTAAAAGCCTCCCTGAACAGGGCTGCCTTCAGATGTCTTCTAAAAGTCTGGTAGTTGTTTTCCTTTTTGACATCTGTTGGGAGGGCGTTCCACAGGGTAGGCGCCACCACCGAGAAGGCCCTCTGCCTAGTTCCCTGCAACTTGGCTTCTCGCAACGAGGGAACCGCCAGAAGGCCCTCGGTGCTGGACCTCAGAGTCCGGGCAGAATGATGGAGGTGGAGACGCTCCTTCAGGTATACTGGACCGAGGTCAGTGATTCAACTAGCACTCCAGCCAACGACCTTTGGATACAAAGGCTTTTATCCAAAATTAGTCACACTCGGAGGGACCCACTGAAATGAGTGGACATGAATAACTTAGATCCATTAATTCCAATGGGCCAGAGTTAATTAATTAACCCAGTGCACTAGCGAAAACCAGAGCAAGAATTTCCACTAGTGCAATGGGGCTTTCCCTATTTCTCTACACACCTGTGCCCCCCCCCCAAAAAAATCCAAGATGGAGGGGCAGAGGAACCCTCAGAATAGTGTGCAAGGAAGGGAAAGGGGGATGGAACCATTACCGAAGCCTGACATTGAATTCCACTGAAAGCATCTACTAAAAGCAGGACTTCGTTGGATAAAACTCAAAATGTCTTGAGCTGGCTCTGCATAAAGGACCTTTGTAAGTCTTCCAAGGATCTGGCCAGAACCCAAGGCTCATTTTCAGAGCTGAGAACAGAATGACAGCAAAGATTATCTCCCTTTGTATGACCCATTGTGTTCAGTTTTGCATCTTTGATAGAACAGCGTTTCATCCTTCCATTCCATCCCCAGCGTAAGAAGAGAACTTACTTTAATCAAGTCCATCAGAAGAGATGATTTGAACATCCAGTCCAGCTTTATGTCTGCGTTTTGCAGCAAATCCTCTAGGCTCCCTCTGGAGCAAAACTCCGTCACGATGGCAGAGAGACCCCCATCAGATAAAAGGCCTAAAAATGGGTTCACATTTTCATGGCGTACATCCTTCATCTGGGGGCACAAGAAGCAAATCGCAAGAGAGACTGGGGATCTGTGACTTTCTTTTCTTTGATATTCAGGTCGTGATGCCCACAAGCAAAATAAAGGATACAGAATGCAATATGCTCCACAATCTTTCTGCAAAGTTTTAAGGGCACTTCCGAAGTTGCATGCGATATTTATTTTGTTGTTCATTCCATTTGCTTCCCACCTTCCCATTTCAGAAAAATCAGCAATGCATAATGCAACTGAACCAAAACAACACAAAATAATGCGATAATCCGACAGGAAATTGAAAGTTAGTCCCACTGTCTGCTGATGGCAAATGATAAACTTGAGTGGTCACAACACAGATTAAAGGCTGGCTACCCTCTCTCCTGCTCGCAGTAGACCAGGTCAAGTGGCTGCAGTATGGACCTCCTCTAAGACCTATCTCTATATTTAATTGTGAACCCAAAGATGGGCTTGGGTAATGTTTGGGGGCTGTTACATTGGGCAAAGAGATAAAAATAAAGTACAGTGGTACCTCTACTTATGAATAACTCTACTTATGAATTTTTCTACTTACAAATGGAGCTCCGTCTGCCATCTTGGATGCGGTTTAGATAGGATTTTTTTCTACTTACAAATTTTTAGATAGCGTTGCTTCGACTTACGAATTTTTTCTCCCAATGCATTCCTATGGGATTCAACTTACGAATTTTTTCAACTTACAAATGTGTGTTCGGAACGCATTAAATTCGTAAGTAGAGGTACCACTGTAAATAAGACCTAGAGCTGCAGTAAAATGTTGGGTTTGCCCCATCAAAAGTGTTCGCTGCAAAATAACCTGCAGCTTCTGAAAATGCCATTGGTATTATGTGTGGGAGTTCTTGTTTCGGTTTATTGGAATGAGATCTTCCTAGCCATTGGGCTCAGCTGAAGCCGTGTTGTGGGATGTTTATGAAAATTCTGCTGTTTTGAGGTGTTTAAAACTCAGTTCCGTAATGTATAGGGACGGAGGGTGTGGTGTTCTTTTAGTGGGAAAGAGCACACACAAGAGGATGAAGGACATGCAGGCTAGCTCCACGACGACACCTTCTACTGCCCCTGCAGCAGACACTCCCCCCCCCCACATACATGCATTGGCTCCATGTGGCAAAGAGCTCAGAGTTTTCCCATGTGGTTGGGCTAGAGGAGCTCTAAGCATGGATACCAGAATGCACATAGAGGTGTTTTGCACACTGGCCGAATGCACAGACTGGGTGGAAGTGCTTCCACTGGGAGCAGCTGGGGCAGGGCAAGCATAGACACGGCAGGCATCATTACTGGGAGTGGGACTAATCCCGTGACCCCTCCTTTTGCATTTCCCCCCCAAAGCATTGAGGGAAAGTGTCATATGAACCTCCTTAAGAGCAGCCACGGAAGAGACACAGAATATATGCAGTTCTGTGTATACATGTGAGTCGCCTTGACAATCCCTACCTGGCTTAACAAGCTGGCAGTCCTCTGTCTCAGGTCACTGCTTGCTCCAGATTCCAGTTTCTTCAGCCATACCCAGTCGCCCTGGCCAGAAAAGGTATCAGTAAATGATTGAGAAAGGCCCTAGGCTAATTCTAGAATTGAAACACAAGTATGCACCCCTTTGCAATGTTTACAAAACATGACGATTCAGATTCACACGTTGCACGTTTCCAAATTTCACAAATTCCAAATGGTTAGGGGCTGATTTGAAAAGAGGGGGTTGTTGCTTGAAAATATATCAGAATAAAAATTGTTTTTCAGACATCGTGGTGGAATGTCGGAAGAAGTGTTCGCTTTGGATCCCTGATGAGCTGGAATCATTGATTTGAATTGCAGGTGAAGCATTGGCCTTATTTGAAATTTGCTTCCTTTGTCCTCAGTGATATCAGCAAATAGCCAATTCACAGAATCATAGAACTGCAGCGTTGGAAGGGACCCCTAGGGTCATCAAGTCCAACCCCCTTGTAATGTAGGAAACTCAACTAAAGCACCCATGCTAGATAGCCCTCCGAAACTAAAAAAGGTCCCTGCACCCATTCCCTTTGCTTCCCTTAACCTAAACATTGTTTCCCTTCATAATCTCCCCTTCCCCCCCAGGACGAGTGTAACCTTTCACTTGCTACCCAGAAACCAGGCAACATCCACAAATAGGCTGCAAGTATTCACTGGGAAAGATGTCATGACCAGTATGTGGTTCCTGATTGCCTGGGATCACATGATTCCTGCATTGCGGGGGGTTGAACTAAATGACCCTCATGGTCCCTTCCAACCCTACAATTCTATTCCTCACCAGACATAATTTTAAACCCAGTGTTCAATGGCCATTTGGAAGGGACTAATGCAGTGAGAGATTTTACTTTCTTGGGCTCCTTGATCACTGCAGATGGTGACAGATGTCACGAAATTAATAGACGCCTGCTTCTTGGGAGAAAAGCAATGACAAACCTAGACAGCATCTTAAAAAGCAGAGGCATCACCTTGCCAACAAATGTCCGTATAGTTAAAGCTATGGTTTTCCCAGTAGTGATGTATGGAAGTGAGAGCTGGACCAGAAAGAAGGCTGATCGCCGAAGAATTGATGCTTTTGAATTATGGTGCTGGAGGAGACTCTTGAGAGTCCCATGGACTGCAAGAAGATCAAACCTGTTATGTACTGAGCTGAATCCTAGAACAATAGGATTCAGAATCAGCGGGAGCTACCCAATCCAACTCCAGGTGGAAGTGAATCCGCAACCTGATTGGCCTGCTGGAGCAGCCAATCAGGCGGCTGGCAGAAGTGAATCTGCTACCTGATTGGCCTGTAGGAGCAGCCAATCAGGCTGCAGGCAGAAGTCAATCCACAATATAATTGGCCCACAGGTGTAGCCCTGAAGTAGCCAATCACGCAAGGCCCATTGTGTAAATAATGTATATAAGCAGATGGTTTTGGGAAAAGAGCCATTCGTCTTCTCTTCTCCTCCTTGATGACTATGAGCTGAATAAAGAGCATGAAATTCACTCTCGACTCCGAGTATATTTCACTGGCGACGAAGGTGGGATCCTGCTGAGCTGACCGCCACCACGCACTGCACCGCAGCACCGCCACCTGCTGCACCGCTGCATCGCACCGTGCATCCAGGCTTCAGCTCCAGGACCCAAGGAACCCAGAATGGCAACCGACAGCAGCTTCTCGCCATTCAAACCAGCATCAGGAGACTGGGAAGGGTACGCCGCCCGTTTCAACTTCCTCCTGCAAGCGAAAGAAGTCACCAACGATGCCATGAAGAGGGCGACATTCTTCAGCGTCTGTGGAGAGGAGACGTTTGAAATCGCCCGGGCTCTCCTTGCACCTAGAGATGTCGCTACCGTCTCCTACAAAACAATAATGGATCGGCTGAAGGAGCACTTCTCGCCACAGCCCTCAGTGGTGGCTTGCCGAAATGCCTTCTACGCAAAGCGGCAAGCCCCGGGGGAAACCATAACTGGGTTTGTGACCTCCCTCCGCCAAGCCGCCCGGCTATGCAACTTCTCAGAATTGGAGAACATGCTTCGTGACCGCCTCGTCGGTGGCCTGAGGGACGAGATGTTGCAACGACGCCTCTACGCCAAAAAAGACCTCACGTTCCAGATTGCTCTGGAGGAAGCCCTGGCAACCGAAGCCGCCGAGAGGTCAACACAAGAGGCACGACCGGCCCCGCCATCCCAACCGAGGGTCTACCACGAAGACCTCACCGACGAATCCGAATCTGACAGGGAGGAAGTACACAGAGTACAGCGGCGCACTCAAGCAGCACACACACCACAGCAGCCTCGACGAGAAGGAGGGAACTGTGCAAGCTGCGGGGAGAACCACGAGAGGAGGACCTGTCGTTTCCGCAACGCAGAGTGCAGGCAGTGCAGAAAATTGGGACACATCGCCCGGGTGTGTCGGGCTCGACTCACCCGTCGACAAGCATCAGATGACCGACCCAGGAGCCCCAGGTCACACGGCACCATGCACCAAGGCAACTCGACGGAGATCACGGACTACCAGGTATTCCAGTTGCCCCATCCCAGCACAGAGAAAATTTATATAGAGGTACAGATAGAGGGAGCCCCATGCCGCATGGAGCTGGACACGGGTTCAACTCTATCCATAATCTCGGCCCGAACATTAAGGGAACTGTGCCCTAATGGGGGTCCCAAACTAAGGCCGGCCCCATTCACCCTCCGGGACTTCCAGAAACGTAAGGTCCCTACTATGGGGGTGGGGACCTTCAGGGTGCAATATCGAGGGCGAAAGCAACAATTGGACTTGCTGGTAGTTAAGGGCCCCTATGTTAGCTTACTGGGACTGGCATGGTTTGGACCTCTGGGGCTAGCCGTTACCGGGGTGAACCGCACTAGCTTACAAGTGGACGTGGACGCCATATGCAAAGAGTTTCCAGGGGTTTTCGATGGGGCATTGGGACGATATACAGGACCCCCCATTGCCCTACAGCTAGACCCCGCTGTACGACCCATCAGGCACAAGGCCCGCCGGGTCCCGTTTGCCCTGAAACCCCGCATAGACGAGGAATTGGACCGGCTCGTGGAGCAAGGAGTGCTGGAGCCGGTGCCCAACGCCCCCTGGGAAACTCCAATTGTCACACCCGTCAAGCCTAACGGTTCGGTCCGCATCTGTGCAGACTACAAATGCACCATAAACAAGGCTCTCACGGCCCATGCATACCCAGTGCCAGTGGTCAGCCATGTCCTCGCCACCCTGGCTGGGTCAAAAATCTTTGGCAAACTGGACTTGGCCCAAGCGTATCAACAGTTGCCTGTGGACGAAGCCACAGCAGAGGCTCAGACGATTGTGACGCACAGAGGGGCATTCAGAGTAAAGCGGCTGCAATTTGGCGTTAGCGTGGCACCAGGCATATTCCAGAATCTAATGGACTCTCTCCTTAAAGGGATTCCTGGTGTCACCCCCTTCTTCGATGATGTACTGATCGCCGGGCCCACACCAGAGGAATTTGAGGACCGCCTCCGCTCCGTCCTGCACCGTTTCCAGACGGCGGGCCTCAAGGTGAAGCGGGAAAAGTGTTTACTGGGAGTGCCGCAGGTGGACTTTCTGGGATTTAAGGTGGACGCAGAAGGGGTCCATCCAACCGGTGACAAGGTACGGGCCATTTGTGAGGCCCCAGCGCCCAAGAGCAAGCCCGAACTTCAGTCATTCTTGGGACTATTGAACTTTTACCATGCCTTCCTTCCCCATAAGGCAGCGGTAGCGGAGCCCCTACACAGACTCCTAGATAAAAGGGCCCCTTGGGTGTGGGGCCAGCGACAAAGGGCCGCATTCCAGGCAGTCAAGGACTTGCTCGTCTCGAACTTGGTCTTAGCACACTTCGACGAGAGGCTGCCAGTGGTGCTGGCATGCGACGCCTCTCCCTATGGCATCGGCGCTGTCCTGGGACACCAACTCCCGGATGGAAGAGAGGTGCCGGTGGCATACTTCTCCCAGACGCTTGCTGCAGCCGAACGAAACTACTCACAGATTGACAAGGAGGGTCTGGCAATCGTGAAGGGCGTAAAAAAATTCCATGATTTCTTGTACGGGCGGCCCTTTACCATAGTGACTGACCACAAGCCGTTGCTTGGCCTGTTTGCCCCTGAGAAGCAGACCCCCCAAGTGTTGTCTCCACGTGTCCTCAGGTGGTCAATTTTCCTTGCCGGCTACCAGTATGCACTAATCCACCGCCCTGGGAAGGCGATGGGCCACGCAGACGCCCTCAGCAGGCTACCACTACCAGAAACAGGCCCCGACCCAGCACCTGCGCAAGAGGTTATGACCCTGGAGCTGCTTCCCGACCGACCCATTCAGGCACAAGAAGTTGCGCACCATTCCACAAAAGATAGGGTCATCTCCCGGGTCCTGAACTGGGTGTGGCGAGGATGGCCCAGCAGCAGCCCCGGGCCAGAATTCGCTGGCTACACAAACCGCAAACACGAACTGTCGGCCCACAAGGGGTGCCTGTTATGGGGAAGCAGGGTTGTTGTTCCCCAGCCCCTCCGCAAAAGGGTCCTCACAGCCCTACATGAGACACACCCAGGGGTAGTGAGGATGAAGGCCCTTGCCAGGAGTTATGTGTGGTGGCCGGGGATTGACAGAGAGATAGAGGCCTGGGTCCAACACTGCCAGACCTGCCAAGAATCCCGCCCGGATCCCCCAAGGGCCCCAGTCCAGCCCTGGGAGTCCGCCCGACATCCATGGTCACGCTTGCACGTGGACTTCGCTGGCCCCTTCCAGGGAAAAACATTCTTCATAGTGGTGGATTCCTACACCAAATGGCTGGAGGTCGCACTGGTACCATCCACTTCTACGGCGGCAGCCATCCGGGTACTACGTAAGCTGTTTGCGACCCACGGGCTCCCTGACACCCTCGTCTCGGACAATGGAACCGCATTCACGTCAGAGGAGTTCCAGACCTTCACAGCGCAGAACGCCATCCGCCACATCCGCTCAGCACCATTCCACCCTGCTACCAATGGCCAAGCGGAGCGCATGGTGCGGACCACCAAGGACAGCCTCCGCCGCATGACACAAGGGGACTGGGAATACCGCCTTGCCACATTTCTTCTAGCACAGCACAGCACCCCAAGCACAACGACGGGCCGGAGCCCAGCTGAATTACTAATGGGCCGGCGCCTTGCAACTAGACTGGACCGACTTCACCCCGACAGAGCTCAGGATGAGGTAGTGGTGGGGAAAGGCAGGAACCCCCGGACATTTGTGGCCCAGGACCCAGTGTATGCAAAGAATTTTGGGGCAGGCCCAGCATGGGTACCCGCCACAGTCACCAAGGTGACCGGTCCCGTGTCGTACGAGGTACTAACGGAAGGGGGGCAATGTTGGCGCCGCCACTGCGACCAGCTACGGCAACGATTCCCAGGAGGAACCCGGGAGGAGAGCGGGACAGAGGGGTCCCAAGGGGACAGCAGGGCAGTGAGGCCTGTAGAGCGAGAGGGGTGGGCAGGGGAAGCAGAAGCAGTAGGCACAGAGGGGCGCCCCGAGGCTGGAAGGACACCGGAACCAGAGCTACAACCTAGTGGTTCAGTGGCGCCAGACCAGACAGCCCCGGCACAGCCAGCAGCCTCGGAACACGAGCCAGAACCAGAACCCCTGACCAAGGAACACCCCAGGCCACAACGCACACGGAGGCGGCCAGCAGACCTTGGGGACTACGAATGCAACTTCCCGGGCAGGACTGGAACTTAGAGGGGAGGGGTGTTATGTACTGAGCTGAATCCTAGAACAATAGGATTCAGAATCAGCGGGAGCTACCCAATCCAACTCCAGGTGGAAGTGAATCCGCAACCTGATTGGCCTGCTGGAGCAGCCAATCAGGCGGCTGGCAGAAGTGAATCTGCTACCTGATTGGCCTGTAGGAGCAGCCAATCAGGCTGCAGGCAGAAGTCAATCCACAATATAATTGGCCCACAGGTGTAGCCCTGAAGTAGCCAATCACGCAAGGCCCATTGTGTAAATAATGTATATAAGCAGATGGTTTTGGGAAAAGAGCCATTCGTCTTCTCTTCTCCTCCTTGATGACTATGAGCTGAATAAAGAGCATGAAATTCACTCTCGACTCCGAGTATATTTCAAAACCTATCCATTCTGAAGGAAATCAGCCCTGAGTGCTCACTGGAAGGACAGATCCTGAAGCTGAGGCTCCAATACTCATGAGAAGAGAAGACTCCCTGGAAAAGACCCTGATGCTGGGAAAGATGGAGGGCACTAGGAGAAGGGGACGACAGAGGGCGAGATGGTTGGACAGTGTTCTCGAAGCTACAAACAGGAGTTTGACCAAACTGCGGGTGGCAGTGCAAGACAGGAGTGCCTGGCGTGCTCTGGTCCATGGGGTCACGAAGAGTCGGACACGAATAAACGACTAAACAACAACAATGCATTTCTAGGGCCATTCTATGTCATTTTAAAAATGTGTCTTAATAGCATCACTTTGGGATCCTGATATACCCACCCCCTTAAAAATCCAACAATGACTAGTTTTAATCAGTGTTTTCACTACCTTGTATATTGCCACATTGGAGGATTCGTATGTCACAGTTGTGCTTTTCACCGACAAAGAATGTGTTGCAGATCTCAGACTTCGACCTTCCAAGTTGCTCTTAGAATCGCTCAGGCTATCCACTGCCAGTCTCTGTGAGTAGGAAACACAGCCAGGGATGAATCAAGCATCCTGCTTTTTCTGTGTCCAGGGCAGCTGTCTACCAGCTCCATCTGGTACGCAGGCTGAGACGCTACCTGCCCGTGAACTATCTTGCCAGAGTGGTGCATGCTCTGGTTATCTCCCGCTTGGACTACTGCAATGCGCTTTACGTGGGGCTACCTTTGAAGGGGACCCGGAAACTACAACTAATCCAGAATGCGGCAGTTAGACGGTGACTGGAAGCGGCCACCGAGACCACATAACACCGGTCTTGAAATATCTACATTGGCTCCCAGTACGTTTCCAGGCACAATTCCAAGTGTTGGTGCTGACCTTTAAAGCCCTAAATGGCCTTGGCCCAGTATACCTGAAGGAGTGTCTCTACCTCTATCGTTCAGCTCCGAGGGCCTTCTGGCGGTTCCCTCATTGTGAGAAGTGAGGTTACAGGGAACCAGGCATAGGGCCTTCTCGGTAGTGGCGCCTGCCCTGTGAAATGCCTTCCCACCAGATGTCAAGGAAATAAATGACCACCTGACTTTTAGAAGATATCTGAAGGCAGCCCTGCTGAGGGAAGCTTTTAATATTTGATGAATTACTGTATTTTAATATTTTGCTGGAAGCCACCCAGAGTGGTTGGGGAAACCCAGCCAGATGGGTTGGGTATAAATATATTATTATTATTATTATTATTATTATTATTATTATTATTATTATTACACTGAATATCTCGTTCAGGTTCAGTGTTGACACAATGGCAAGTCAATGTTTCTCCCACCTCAAAGTGTCATGATTTCCAGTGCAAACTGCCCATATGACACCACAATCTTCTCAGAATTGTTGGAGAAGCTGTGAAAAAAGGAGGCACTTTTTTCACATATGGTGGGACTGCCCCCAGATATTTTGACAATGGCTCATCAAGAATTGACCAATATACTCAGTTATCCCATTCCAACTTCACCACAGCTTTGTTTACTAAATCTATGGAACAATCAACCGAAATATTTCAGCTCTTGGGAACTCTTGCCATGGATGAGGGCAGCTGCCAAAAGTTCAATTGGTTCCAAGTGGAAAACCTTGCAGGATTTGCAAATTTTGCTTTGCTATAAAATTATGTGCAGTTAACATTTAGCTGAAAAGATAACTCGTGACAAGGAGCTCCTGTGACGGTGTAAGGAAAAATGGTGGGAGGAAACTCCTCCCCGTGAACAGATTTCACTTAGGTGCAAAGTCAGCGCCAGCTGTTGCACAGCTTGGATTGCCTACCATTCTGCTGAGTTTGGTGTTTACAAAAGTGAGGTCATCCAGAGTCAGCAGTAACTTCTTAGGCCCTTTGATGACTTGGCGGTAGAGGGCGCTGTGCCTGGAAAGGAGCCAGGAGAGCATCGTTATATTTTGTAACTATACAGATCATAGCAAATCGTGTCACCTTTACATGGGTCTGTTGGCAGTTGCGTGACGAGGCTGACCGAAATCCCCCAAATAACTCACAACAGACACATATTTTAGGTTTGGGTTTTTGGCATTGTTTTGGCCACAACTTTATTTAAATACAATTTAAATTGAGTGTTGGCTTAGGCTTTTGGTTAAACCATCTGCCCCCCCCCTCTTTGGAACGGGACCAATTTCCATCTGGGACAGGACCACCAATTCCATCTGACCACTTGGGCCAGGACAATCTCCATCTGTCCACTAGGGACAGGACCAGCTCCGACTTTCCCATGGGATTGGGGAAGTCAAGTAAACACCCCATGGGAAAGGAGGTAGCTGTGCCCAGGCATTCTCCCCTCTCGCCAGGAATGTTCCCCAAGGCTCAAACCATATCTGCAAGTTGCTGTCAGAGAAATAAGGGACAGGGCCGGAAATAGCAGACCGGAAGTAGCGCTGCCGTCATTTTGGAACTGGGCGGAGCATGCTCAGAAGTGACTTTTGATGCGGCTTTGCCCAGTTCCAAAATGGCCGCCGCGCCAGAAGTCGCACTGCAGCCATTTTGGAGCTGGGCAGAGCAGCATCAAAAGTTGCTTCTGAGCATGCTCCGCCCAGTTCCAAAATGTCCGCCGCGCCAGAATAAACCGGGGGGAAACAAAAAAATCCATTTTTTCAGCTAGGAACAGCTGGAAAAACGGGGATTTCCCAGGGAAAACGGGAGACTTGGCAGCTATGGCTCAAACTCTGTAATGGCCCTTCAGCCCCACCTATGGTGGGAATGTAAGGACTAGAGCCGAGAATCCCAGGATTCCTTTAACGGAATACTTCTATGTGGAGCAACGTTAGGAAGAGGGTAGGCATGTCGATGCCACACACCCCCTAAAACAAAATTAATTAACCAAAAGCCTAACCGCCAACCTAACAAGTTGTGACAGTTTGCTAAGCAGTAGGCAAAAACCAAGTGGCAAAAGCCAATCAGCCAAATGGCAAAATTCCTACTGGGCCCCTGAATACAGGCGACCCCGTGAGAGGCAAAGCAACGTCAGGCTAACACCTTCTTAAACACGCGGCGGGTGGGAGGGAGATTCAAAAACGCCAGCCAGAGTGGCCAATAACGAAAGGGACTGAGAATATATAGGGGCCCTTCTGTCAATCAACTGGACATTTGTTATTGTCACGCCCACCAGGCTATTCAGCCTGCCTCAGCCAGCCCTCCCCCAAACCAAAAGGACTTCTCCCAGCCCTTCCCCAACCCACATTCTGAACTTTTATAAGATAATGCGCTATGTCTGGTAGGCAGATGGCCCAGTCAAATTATGGAACCCTTTGAGTGAACAGAGTCTATAATTCAGGATAACTACCTTTGAGTTGGGGTTTGAGGTCTTTTTTTGGTGAAAAGCGGTACATAAATACTGGAAATAAATAAAGTAAGTAAATAAGTAAGTAAGGTCCGTATAGTTAAAGCTATGGTTTTCCCAGTAGTGTTGTATGGAAGTGAGAGCTGGACCATAAAGAAGGCTGATCGCCGAAGAATTGATGCTTTTGAATTATGGTGCTGGAGGAGACTCTTGAGAGTCCCATGGACTGCAAGAAGATCAAACCTCTCCATTCTGAAGGAAATCAGCCCTGAGTGCTCACTGGAAGGACAGATCCTGAAGCTGAGGCTCCAATACTCATGAGAAGAGAAGACTCCCTGGAAAAGACCCTGATGCTGGGAAAGATGGAGGGCACTAGGAGAAGGGGACGACAGAGGACGAGATGGTTGGACAGTGTTCTTGAAGCTACGAACATGAGTTTGACCAAACTGCGGGAGGCAGTGGAAGACAGGAGTGCCTGGCGTGCTATGGTCCATGGGGTCACGAAGAGTCGGACACAACTAAACGACTAAACCACAACAAGTAAGTGTCAGGAGTCCAGGTTCCCCACTTGATAACACAGTAAGCGTAGGTAATTAAAAAGGAGGGTATATTGCAAAAACAAACAGATAGCTCCTGATGGCTTCAACCAAGACTGCAGCATCATTACACAAGATGACCCTTCTGAAGACCTCTTCAGGCGATGACAGAAGATATTGAATTTACAACCCTTACATCTCTTGTTTTGCTTCCTATTTTGCCATTTCTGTACATTCCATAAGTTTTTGAATCCATTCCTCCTGTGCTGGGATTTCTGCTTCTTTCCATTTGGGGGCGAGTAACATTCTTGCCGCTGTAGTCGCGTGCATAAATAAGTTTCTATACAGTTTAGGTAGTTCTGTCCCTATAATTCCCAAAAGAAAGGCTTCGGGGTTTGTTTGTTTTTACAAAGGTTATTTTAAACATCATTTTCAATTCAATTCATGATAGATCATTTCCCATGGGAAATTGTATCCCATTCTGGGTAGTAGGTAAAACTCCTGGGTGGTTAAGTCCAGTCCAAGGCGACTCTGGGGTTATGGTGCTCATCCAGGGCCAGTGCTAGGGCTTTTTGCGCCCTAGGCAAAATCACCTTCTAGCGCCCCCCGGCACATGTGACATGCCCCACACACAATGCTGCTGACGACCCTGTGTCCCCTCCATAGGCGGGAGGAGCGCAAGCCAAAAGGAGAGCTCAGCGCCTTCCCGCCTATGGAGGGGACGCTGTGAGCTCCTCAGTGGCTGCAGTGAGCGAGCGGCGTCGGCAGCAGCAGCGCCCATATCTGAAGGATTCAGCTACGGGCGCTACTGCCGCTCACTTGCTGCAGCCGCTGAGCGTCACCTCCATAGGCGGGAGGGGCGCGAGCACATGCCGTGGGAGGGCGGCGGTGGCGCGGGGAGCGTCACCTCCATAGGCGGGAGGGGCGCGAGCACATGCCGTGGGAGGGCGGCGGTGGCGCGGGGATTTTGCGGGGCAGGCTGGTCAACGCCCCCTCCATTTACGCGCCCTAGGCGACTGCCTAGTCTGCCTAAATGGACGCACCGGCCCTGTGCTCATCTCGCTTTCAGGCTGAGGGAGCCGGCGTTTGTCCACATGCAGCTTTCTGGGTCATGTGGCCAGCAGGACTAAACCGCTTCTGGCGAACGAAAGCAGCTCATGGAAACACCATTTACCTTATCACCACAATAGTACTCTGGCGCTGGCCACAGGCAGGGAGAGGACAGGAAGGAGGCAGGTGAGCAAACAAGTGGAGGAGGGAGGGAAGGAAGGAAAGAAGCAAAAGAGTCCTGAGTTGAGGGAGCTTTTCCTTCCTTCCTTCCTTCCTTCCTTCCTTCCTTCCTTCCCTTCTCCACTTGTTTGCTCGCCTGCCTCCTTCCCGTCCTCTCCCTGCCTGCGGCCAGCGCCAGACACTGAATTTATTATTTCGGTCACAGACCAGTTCCAGCCCACATACAATATCAAGGAAGTCATAAAACGCAATAGGGATACATTTGAATTTGCAATTCGGTATAACAGGGACTATACAGATATAGCAACAGTTTAAAAATATATAAATTAAAACTTAGTCAGCAGCAGACACTGTTCTGTGGGGCTTTCGGCGTGGCACCTCCTCCTCAAAAGAGACCAGAGGAGACTCCCAAGTCGGCGGAGGGCGGCGGACCTGCTGCTGGGCGCCCCTGCTGGGAGTGTGCTGTGGCGCATGGCGCCACTCAGCCAAATGGAAAAGACAGCTCTGAGTACCTATTTATCTACTTGCACTTTGGCGTGCTTTCAAACTGCTAGGTTGGCAGGAGCTGGGACAGAGCAATGGGAGCTCACTCTGTCGCGGGGATTCGAACTGCTGACCTTCTGATCGGCAAGCCCAAGAGGCTCAGTGGGAGTGGCTGGCTCATAGGTACCTCATGTCATCATTCCAATTCATAAATCAAATCCAAAAGCCAGTGTAAGGGGGAGGGATTATAGAGAACCCCCCCCTCTCATCCGGAGCAGCCCGTCTCCAAGCAGTCATGAAAGCGCGGGGTCTGAAGGGGTGAGTCAGGAGACGGAGAAGGAGTTCCAGGGCTTTGGCAGCATTGGAGAGCCCCTGCTCCACAGGCAGGAAGAGAGAGAGGCGGGAAGGGTGGACAGGGAGAAGGCAGACCGTAGACCCTTCCCCCTGACACCGGTATTGAGGAGGAAGAGAAAGGGGAGGAGGTTCACTGTCCCGAGGCTTTTATGTTGGTCAAAGTCGCGAAAAGGGGCAGTGCCGGATTCTGATACGGAATGAGAAGACATGAAACCTACGGCTCACTACACTGTAAATAATGTGCACCAATAAAGACTTTTGAAAGACAAGTATGTGGAAGGTCGTTACTCAGGAGTAGTCTTAACAACCCTGACAGCCAGTTACCCATTTACATTACCCTGATCAATTTCACCTCCACCCATGGCTGATGAAGATATCTGGCTCATTCACTTGAGCAGGCTGCAAGGACCCGAATGAATGAACGTGGAGACGTCAGAAGGTCTTCGGACAGCTTTGGTCATCTTGATGCAGGTGGAAGGGTCATCCCTCCCATAAATCAGAAGGTGATTTCATGGTTCCCCAGAGAGCATTTGATCCGCATTGTATTGACTCTGGAAGCCAGCCTCTTTCTGGCATGCTGGCTGGACCACCCTCACTCTGAACAAGCACGCACCATTCTTGGGCCAAGAAGCAACAGCTGCAACAACAGCAACACCTTCTGCACACACACCCTACATTTCGTAACCATCACCGGGGGTGGCTGGACAAGGCGGGAGACCGTCTGGACCGCGATTTCCCAAGCTTCATGTAAAGGCGTATTTATGAACCAGAGGAGGAAGGGGTCAGAAGTTTGGGAAGAGGCACTAGATGCTGATGGGGAGAACGGGGTTTAGTGAGAGCCTGTGACAGGAAGCAGTTCAGACTTTGATGCTGAAATGGGGGTGGGGGGTCATAGGACTGCTGGAGAATCCTGGGAGCCTCTCTCTCCTGTTGGGACAAGCTCCCACACTCTGGTCTCCAAAAAATTACAAAGTAATGAGAAGGTCAGAGGTGCGCAGACACTGTTTGAAACTGCTTGGGAAACATCCAGGAGAGGAGGCGCCTTAGAAAAGGGTGGAAGGCAGAGACCTTCAGTCCTGGCAGCTGCTCCGGGGTGTGTGTGTGCTGAGACCACTAGGCTGAGTTGTATGTTCCTTGAATAAAGAGTTAATTTCATTGACAACGGAGATCTATTGACTTGTGACCGACTCCAGTGCTGACACCCCTGTTGTTGTTGTTGTTTAGTCGTGTCCGACTCTTCGTGACCCCATGGACCAGAGCACGCCAGGCACTCCTGTCTTGCACTGCCTCCCACAGTTTGGTCAAACTCATGTTCGTAGCTTCAAGAACACTGTCTAACCATCTCGTCCTCTGTCGTCCCCTTCTCCTAGTGCCCTCAATCTTTCCCAACATCAGGGTCTTTTCCAAGGATTCTTCTCTTCTCATGAGGTGGCCAAAGTATTGGAGCCTCAGCTTCAGGATCTGTCCTTCCAGTGAGCACTCAGGGCTGATTTCCTTCAGGATGGATAGGTTTGATCTTCTTGCAGTCCATGGGACTCTCAAGAGTCTCCTCCAGCACCATAATTCAAAAGCATCAATTCTTCGGCAATCAGCCTTCTTTATGGTCCACCTTCATGGATCAATGCCTTGTCGTGGCGAAGGGGCTCGAATAACTCAGAGAAGCTATGAGCTATGCCATGCAGGGCCACCCAAGATGGACAGGTCATAGTGGAGAGTTTTGACTAAACGTGATCCACCTGGAGAAGGAACTGGCAAGCCACTCCAGTATCCCTGCCAAGAAAACTCCATGGACAAAGACAACAGGCATATAAAAGCTGACACCCCTACCCTCTCCCAAAATAGTCCCTCAGAGAGGAGGCTGCCCATCTTGTCTCTGCATGATCCACTTCTTCCTTCCAATCAGCCTAGGAAGGGGAACTTCGTCATTCCTCCGTCATGGGTGCGACTAGGTCATTCAATCAACCCCAAAACCGGCTCTCTGTCACTCCCAAACCATTCATAGAATCATAGAATCATAGAGTTGGAAGAGACCACAAGGGCCATCCAGTCCAACCCCCTGCCAAGCAGGAAACACCATCAAAGCATTCCTGACAGATGGCTGTCAAGCCTCTGCTTAAAGACCTCCAAAGAAGGAGACTCCACCACACTCCTTGGCAGCAAATTCCACTGCCGAACAGCTCTTACTGTCAGGAAGTTCTTCCTAATGTTTAGGTGGAATTTTCTTTCTTGTAGTTTGAATCCGTTGCTCCGTGTCCGCTTCTCTGAAGCAGCAGAAAACAACCTTTCTCCCTCCTCTATATGACATCCTTTTATATATTTGAACATGGTTATCATATCACCCCTTAACCATTCATATTAGGCAGGCATGTCCACTGTATTACTTTTGGTGCAGCAGAACTATCCATGCTCAGAGAAGGTTGCCTGTCGCACCCCACCCTGAGTCTCCCTTCTTGGACTTGCCTCTGTCCAATCTGACTCTGCTGGGGGAAGTTAACTTGGCTGCATCGGGGGTGATTTTATCATTGAAGCACTCACAATGCACAGGCCCAGCTAAATTATCAGTCCGGGGGGGGGGGGGGATTAGAGGCTGTTGCATCTCAGCATGAATCACTGTTCAGTCCTCGTCTCCTTCACAAGCATATAATTAAAGCATTTCCCCCCCCCCTTAAATTGTACATTTTTGATGGAAACATTTGGATTCATTTAATATAAGTACAGTGTCTTTCAGGCAGATATTAATTGTTCCATCATCATCACCACAAACTACTTTGCAGTTGTTGTTTTTACAGTTGTATACAAATTTTGCGAAACAAATAAATTCTGAAATAAATAAAGCTCATCCCAAACCCCACTCCAAAAAAGGTGTTTGCTCTTCACATGGCACCAGCCTCGTCAGAGAGGGTGCCTCGGCATTTCCAGACAATTTCAATTCTTTGTTAAGCATTGGAGTGCCTCAGATCGTCCCTCCTGCCATAGCACAATGAGGCCAAATTTTGAAGCAAATCATGTAGGTGAAATTGGAAATCCCTGCCTGGGAGAAACACCCATGGGATTTTTGTGGGAAATACAGTGGTACCTTCATTCTCAAACAACACCTTGGTTCCCAAAAGCCAAAAATCTGGAAATAAGTGTTCCGGTTTTTGAACGTTTTTCAGAAGCCGAACATCTGATGTGGCTGTCGGCTATTGTTTCCGGGGTGCCTGCACCAATCAGAAGATGTTTTTGAACATTTCAGAAGTGAAACAGACGTCCAGAACAGATTAAGTTTGCACTTTTGATTCTGTTATTTATTTTGCGTTTTTGTTTCTGATGCCTTTTTGGTTCATTTGTTTTTGTGACTGTGTGGAACCCAGTTCAGCTACTGATTGATTGGTTGTGTGACTGCGGAAATGGATAAAAGCCCCCCATCCAAGCAATGACTATCATCAGTGCAGGTGAGAAAAAAGAATAATTTTTTATCGTCTGCAATACTGTCTTATTCATTTTATAGTACAGTGCATTGATTATTGCTTTCATTTTATGGATCAATGGTTTCGTTAGATAGTAAAATTCATGCAAAATCGCTGTTTTAGGTGTTGTTTTTAAAAGTCTGGAATGGATTAATCTGTTTATAGTACTTTCAATGGGAAAGCGCGCCTTGGTTTTGGAACGCCTTGGTTTTGGAACAGACTTCCGGAACAGATTAAGTTTGAGAACCAAGGTACCACTGTAAATCACAGTTTCAGTAAACCTGCCAAATTTGATCAGTCGGTGGCCCACACAACCCTGCTCAGATAAACTGATGCAGGCTGTTCAATCAAGCTGTGCTGTTGCTATCGCCTTTCTCACATAAGTTCTGGGATGCCTTGTTGGGAATCCAAGTTTGCCCCCCCAAACAAACAAACAAACAAACATCCTCTACAACAGCTTCCTCTACCCTGTGCCCTGCAGAGGCTTTTCTTCAGCTGGGAATGAAGACTTGTAACATCTGAAAGCCAGTGTGGTGTAGTGGTTAAGAGCGGTAGACTCGTAATCTGGGGAACCGGGTTCGCTTCCCCGCTCCTCCACATGCAGCTGCTGGGTGACCTTGGGCTAGTCAAACTTCTTTGAAGTCTCTCAGCCCCACCCACCTCACAGAGTGTTTGCTGTGGGGGAGGAAGGGAAAGGAGAATGTTAGCCACTTTGAGACTCCTTTGGGTAGTGATAAAGCGGGATATCAAATCCAAACTACTCTTCTTCTTCTTCTTCTTCTTCTTCTTCTTCTTCTTCTTCTTCTTCTTCTTCTTCTTCTTCTTCTTCTTCTTCTTCTTCTTCTTCTTCTTCTTCTTTGTACCTTACCTCCCAGGGATCTTCTACAAAAGTAGGGATTCGGATGGATGCCATAGTCCAGTTTTGGTCTCGAGCTGTTTTTGGACTACAAATCCTATCATCCCTGACCACTAGTCCTGCTAGCTAGGGATGATGGGAGTTGTAGTCCAAAACAAGCTGGAGACCCACGTTTGGGAAACCCTGCTGTAGTGTAACAACATCACCCTGGCCTAGACCATTTTAGGGTCAGTGCCAAACATTGCAAGTATGACGAACTGGCTCTGGGCGCTTGCTCACATTAATGTGTTAATGATTCAGCGCTATTATTTTTCTAAGCGCTAAACAGGAAATCAGTGAACTCCTGAATTGTCAGAGGATTTTGAACACCTGGCATGCCATAATTGCTCCACGCATAACACTTAGTTAGCACAATTTATTTCCCAAGGTTTGCAGTCATTAACCAATTAGACCTCCCAGTAACTCTCCCTTTGTGAGGCTGAAGGTTGTTGATGACACGTCGACAAAACGTGGAGCGGAATCCTGCCTATGGCTGGGTTGGAAGGAGCCCTGCAAGCCAAATGGAGCCTGAATAAACTCTGTACTAGAGTTTGTACCAAGTTTGTACCAAGCTGGATGTTCCATGCGGATATGGATGGCCAGTCAAAACTGAGAACCTGTTTTGCATCTGTTAAATTATGTAACATATGTTTTTATATTGTGATTTAATCTTGTGAATCGGCTAACCTGTGGTTATAGGGCTGTAGACTACTACAACTACAACTACAACTATTACTTATAATAATAAATGTACAAAGCCCTTGTTATTATTACAGTAATCATGCATGTATCTAGGGATGAGGATGAACTATCCCTAGGACAACTATCCCTCTCACCTCAGGCCACACCCCTCATTGGCTCTGATTCTGTTGTTACATAAGGATAATGATTAACACTTGCGAGCATGAAAGAGTTAACCTGAGCCCAGAGATCAGGTTGCAAGTGGGTGTGGCTTAGCAGGTTCTCAGCAGGCTCTGCCCCCCAATCTGTCTTTCTCTTTGTGTTTCCTGGAATAAGCAAAGAAGGAGACATGCAGTCAATGGCTCCCAGTTGCAGGAAAAACCAAGTGAATTGAATCTATCCAGAAGAGAGATTGTATAGCCTGCATCTTTGCTAACCCAAAGACTGTATGTGCTTTTTTTTGTAAGGAAACTAAGTAGTGTAAAAAAAAAAAGTCACTTGCAACCTTTTTCTTCTTTATTTACTGCCATCGGATGAAGACTTGTTTTTGGTAACTCTGTGAGTAAACATTCACTTACTTGCAAAGCTACGTGTCTGTGATTTATTCTAGCCTAAGTATTTTTGTGGGAAACATTTGTTTAAAGATGGTTGAGGGCAGATGTAAATCTAACCAGGTTTCCATGTACTTGGAGCAATTGCCATTGTGCTAACTCTGCTGCAAGAGAATAAGGATCTCTTTCCCAAATCTTTCTCTCCAACAGGTTTGCACCCTCCACGAGTGCTTTGCCTAAGTGAAAGGTATCCCTGAACTCTGGCAATGCCTCTTGCTTGTCTCGATGGAGAATGGAGAGGGCATATGTAAGTGTGTCTAGAAGCAAGTCTGCTGTGCAAAAGTAATATATATTACGCCACCCACTTTTGCCTCTGGCCCCTCCCACCACTGACATGTGGTCCTCAGAAGGTCACCCAGAAGGGAATTTGGCCCTTGGGATCAGAAAATGTTTCCCTCTCCCCACCTCGCCTCAGATCATGGCTTAAATGTTATGATGAGCTTGTCAGCTGAGTCAGGGTGCAAAGCAGAGGTCTTCTTCGAAACTAGAAAGAGAATAAAATGCTCTGACCTGATGAGGTATGCCAGGCACATGCCGAAGAGCAGAAGGGTGAGTGGCGGCAGCAGGACCAAGACCACGATGGGAGGCTCCAGACCTAGACAAGTAACAGGGACAAGAGATGGGTCAGGGCAGGACCACCTGAACTGTTTCCATCCCTGGTGGTCATTCTAAAATCTGTGGCTTTAAGAAGCTTGCTGTTTACTTTTTCCTCTCCCCTCCCCACACCTCTTTCCTTGTGTGTCATAACTTTTTAGTTTTTTAGCCCAAGGCCAGAGATTGTCTTACTACAGTGTGGTGTAATGGTTAGAGTGTTGAACTAGGACCTGGGAGACCAGGGTTCAAATCCCCACTCAGCCATGAAGCTGACCTTGGGCCAGTTGCCATCTCTTCGCCTAGCCTACCTCACAGGGATGTTGTGAGGTTGAAGTGGGGAGGAGAACCGTGCGCACCACAATGAGCTCCTTGGAAGGTATTGCAAATCGCTTTGGGGTGTCTCGTGAGAAGCAATTAATAAATGAATAATAATTGCAAGCATTGCCTACTCTGACTGGCAACATCTCAAGCAGTGGACTTGCCCAGAGTTTGCCCCCTGGAGATCTGACAATGCCAAGGACAGAAGCTGGTCCCTCTCTCTGCCTGCAAACCCTGTGCTCTTCCACGAAGCTGCAATCCCTCCCCGGAGGTTTCCAGAGTTAATATGTTAACTTTTGCCACAACTTTAGCTGCAAACAAAATGCCTGAAAGTCATTTGTGTCACCCCCACCCCACCCCCAGGAAGAACTATCTGCCAGGCTCCCAGTTTCTTGGCTGCCACCTTTGTCTTTGGAAACAACTCAAATTATATTAAGTTCTTTTCTTTTCTTGCTAAGATAAGCCGAGTATTCCCCAGGGCCATTTCTAATTGCCAGAAGCCAGCGTTAATACACAACAGCCGTCAGCAGCGAGGAGATCTACAGCTCAAATACCCCAGATCTGCTTTATTGTAAACTTGGGCAAGGGAGGGAGACTCAGGACCTGAATGTGGCCCCCAACCCCTCTCTATTTGGCCCTTGGGAATCTCACTAGGCCATACAGCCCATGAGCCCTGCTCCGTGCCACTCCTTGAGTGTTTTTGCCTGGCTGGAAATGCGTCCAAGATCTGCGACAAAGCCTCTTTATTTGTTTCAAATGTTTTTAAATACTGATCTTTAAATGGTTCAAACCGTTGTGACACCTGCTGGGGAAGGCTGGACAAGACATTTAACAACAACGAACGGATAAGTTTGACCTTCCTTGCTCCACCTGCTTTTGCCTCAGTCCCTACCCACCTCTGGCACAGGGCCCCCAGAAGATCGTATTGTTAAGGTACAAAATTCCGGGGTGAGAGACTATTCAACAGCCCAGCTCGTCGGGTTGCAAGTCCCCCGTTGGGTCCATGTGGTCAGTAAAAGAAGGAAGTTCCAGTCAAGTAATTTGGAGCAAAACAGCTCCATGATCTTTATTGTTGTGCAACAGGTCCCCCAGGAGTAAGAACTCTTTTAAAACAGCTTCTGGGATAAGATTTATAATGAGTTGATGAAAGTGTTTAAAAACACGTTTGTTAAGAAACCAGAAGCATTTTTTACTCGAAATCACAAGGAAAGAATTGCCAAAGAAAGAGGTTACTTTTTTCTGTATGCCACAGCAGCAGCTAGGATTGTATTAGCAAGAAACTGGAAATCTGAAGATCTACCTACCGTGGACGATTGGCAGATGAAGCTGATAGAATTTATGGAACTGTCTGAACTGACTGGGAGAATCCGACTGGGAGAGGAGACGGCGGAAGAAGATTGGAAGAAATTTAAGATTTATTTGGAGAAGAAATATAAGATTAAAAATGGACAATAAGGGAAGTGGAAGTATAAAGAGGCTGAAGAAGCAATTAGATATAGTAAGATATAGTAAGATTAAATGTAAAATAATTATTATGATTTCTAGATTCAAATAATATTTTGAAATATTAGAAATTTGTGGTTATAATAGATCAAGAATAATACGTATAATGAGTATCTTAGAAGAAGAATTGATTTATGAAGTAGAGAGTGCTATATTAGTTATAAATAGAAGCGTGGAAGGGGGGAAGGAAGAAGTCGACAGAAGAAGAAATTGTATTGATTATATTGTTAAAGAAAGGTTTTTTTCTTTTTGGTTTTTTGTATTTTTTTCTTTTTTTTCTTTTATCTACATTTTTCAATATTTTTTGTACGTGTTAAAATCAATAAATATATATATATTTTTTTAAAGAACTATTTTAAAACTTCCCTCTTCCCCCCAGAATACATTTAGAGCAACATCATTTGGACATCATCACTACAACATCACTAAAGGTAAAGGCAAAGGGACCCCTGACCATTAGGTCCAGTCATGACCGACTCTGGGGTTGAGGCACTCATCTCGTGTTATTGGCCGAGGGAGCAGGCGTACAGCTTCCGGGTCATGTGGCCAGCATGACAAAGCCGCTTCTGGCGAACCAGAGCAGCACATGGAAACGCCGTTTACCTTCCAGCTGTAGCGGTACCTGTTTATCTACTTGCACTGCCGTGCTTTCGAACTGCTAGGTTGGCAGGAGCCTGGGACCGAGCAACAGGAGCTCACCCTGTCGCAGGGATTCAAACCGCCGACTTTCTGATCGGCAAGCCCTAGGCTCAGTGGTTTAACCCACAGCACCACCCGCGTCCCTAAGGACTACACCACTATCACTAGCATGCCATAAATAGGAGGGGTATACAAGAGTTACACCCCTGGGTGGGGTGCCCTGTATGTGCTCTCACGCTTGGGGAATTATGGCGGGATGCCCTGTTCCTGCTGGGTGCCCTGTTCCATGGCTTCCTGCTTCTTGATTCCACTGGACCCGACTTCTACCCAGATTCCTTGGGACTCATCTGGGCCACAAGGGAAAGAAGTGACCAAATGGGGTGGTGCCTACAGGTCTCGTTCAAAGATCCAAAAGTTCCCATCTGCCTAAAATGGTTGGCAACCTATGTATTAGAGCAGGCACGTCAAACAGGTAGTATGTTTCCGAGCACAATTCAAAGTGTTGGTGCTGACCTTTAAAGCCCCAAATGGCCTCGGTCCAGTATACCTGAAGGAGCGTCTCAACCTCCATCATTCTGCCCGGACACTGAGGTCCAGCACCGAGGGCCTTCTGGCGGTTCCCTCGTTGCGAGAAGCTAAGTTGCAGGGAACTAAGCAGAGGGCCTTCTCGGTGGTGGCGCTGCCCTGTGGAACACCCTCCCAACAGATGTCAAAAAGGAAAACAACTACCAGACTTTTAGAAGACATCTGAAGGCAGCCCTGTTCAGGGAGGCTTTTAATGTTTAATAGATTACTGTGTTTTATTTTTCTGTTGGAAGCCGCCCAGAGTAGCTGGGGAAACCCAGCCAGATGGGCAGGGTATAAATAAAAAAATATTATTATTATTATTATTATCAGTGGCTAGATCACTGGCTCCCGCCAAAGAAGCAAAACAGCTTTGGCTCCCCTAAAAAAGCTAAACATTTTTGCCCTGCACCCCCCCCCAAAATAGGGCTTTCCTCCTCCCTAAGAAAAACTCAACAACTTTAACCTGATCCCCCCAAAAGAGGGTAGATCACTGCCAGTTTCTTGGGAGTTGGCCACCTCTGCATGAGAGGAAGGGAGCGTATGATGGACTATGCAGAAATGGTGAAATTGACTACTAAAATGAGAGGGCATAATGATGAACTGTTTAAGGAAGAATGGAAACAGTTGATGGATTATCTATCAAACTATCAGCCATACATGAATCGCAGGCAGGATTTGAAATATAAGCAGTGGATCATTGAAATAAATGGTATCAGGGCTCCGATAATAAATACACATGTGTTTTAAAACAGCGAAGTCCCGACTAAAGAAGAATGGCAACTTAAACGGATGGAATATGTGCAGCTTGCGGACTTAACACATAGAATAAGAGAACAGGAAGAACATACATTTAAAGAAGATTGGGAAACGTTTATTGAATATATGGAGGGAAACTGTGTTTGTTTGAAAACGTGGGTAGCATTAAGATAAATTCAACAGTGTAAATAAGTTTTGATGGGTGTAATAATGGAATACTGAATGGTTTAGCTTATGTAAAATATGCAAGGATTTATGTTATGCAAAATGAACCATGGAAAGAGAAGAAGGGGAGTCATTGGGAAGGGGAGAAGAAGGGGACTACTGCAATGCGCTCTACGTGGGGCTACCCTTGAAGGTGACTCGGAAACTACAACTAATCCAGAATGTGGCAGCTAGACTGGTGACTGGGAGTGGCCGCCGAGACCACATAACACCGGTCTTGAAAGATCTACATTGGCTCCCAGTACGTTTCCGAGCACAGTTCAACGAGTTGGTGCTGACCTTTAAATCCATAAACGGCCTCGGTCCAGTACACCTGAAGGAGCGTCTCAACCTCCATCATTCTGCCTGGACACTGAGGTGCAGCACCGAGGGCCTTCTGGCGGTTCCCTCATTGCGAGATGCCAAGTTGCAGGGAACTAGGCAGAGGGCCTTCTCGGTGGTGGCGCCTGCCGTGTGGAACGCCCTCCCAACAGATGTCAAAGAGGAAAACAACTACCAGACTTTTAGAAGACATCTGAAGGCAGCCCTGTTTAGGGAGGCTTTTAATGTTTAATAGATTACTGTGTTTTATTTTTCTGTTGGAAGCCGCCCAGAGTGGCTGGGGAAACCCAGCCAGATGGGCGGGGTATAAATAAAAATAATAATAATAATAATAATTATTATTATTATTGGCTAGATCACTGGCTCCCGCCAAAGAAGCAAAACAGCTTTGGCTCCCCTAAAAAAAGCTAAACATTTTTGCCCTGCACCCCCCAAAAATGGGGCTTATTGTATGGATTGAAATATTTCCGCACAAGTAATAAAAACGATATATGGATTAAGAAGGAGCGTAAACAAAGTGCAAGAATGCTAGAAATGGAAATTTGGGCACCACTTACCTCTAATGCAGGGGACATCTGGATCGAACCAACAGCTGGAATCAGCTGGGGGTGGGCTTCCGCCGGGAAAGTGCATCGCCCTTCCCAGGGTTTGTACCAAGCCAGAGTACGCCACCAGCAAGTAGGTGGGGAAGAAGTGGCTCCCTCTGCCGTCTGTGTCCAGGATGACATATTGGGCCAGCGGTTTTCCTTTGCTGTCAGCTTCTACCCTGCGGCTGAACCCAGCAAAGTCGAGGTTTCTGACGTGCTGAGTCAACGTTTTCCCTGAGACCTCCGTCGCCCCCTGTTGATGAGCCTTGGCTAAAGCTTTTGCCACAAGGTAAATGGCGTCATAGATGGTGCCGAAGAGTGGAGAGACCTGGAAAAGATGGCAGAAACCTGGGAAATGGTCAGAGGCAAACCAGAGCTGACATCCGTCATATCATTTAGCTCACTTTTGCTTCCACAAATGCCCAGTACGGGGAGGAGAGAGCAAGCTAAGGATGGGGGGGGGAGATATTTTATGAAATAAAGAAATCCAGCTTCCCCACTCTCTTTTCCATCTGACCCTAATGTTGCCTATTTGGGAAAGAAAAAGGAGCTAAGCCAGGCATCCCCAGACTTTGTGTTGGAAATGGCTTCTAGCCATTCTTGGTTAATTATTGGGGAAAGCCATTGGGTTCAAAAATTATGGAAGTGCAGAGAATATCTCCTGAGTGGAGTGCAGGTGTTTTTTTTTTTTTTTTGCTGTGCTCACTTGCGAGGTTGCCCAAAGCGGGTTTGCAAGGGAACTTCCTTTCATTCTACAAATCCCTTCTTTGCTGGTCAGTGGTGTCTGGTGGAGTAGAAGACAGGAAGATCCACAGCAGGTGGATCACAGCCAAGGACACCTGGGTCTTGGTCCTCTCTTCCTCTCTGCCAAGGGCATTTCTGCAGTTATAATGTGGAGATGGATTACTGAAGAAGGCAACCGGGATGGATCAGGATGGGTGCAGGATGTTATTTAGCTTTACGTTTGCGTTTCTGGGCACAATTCTAAGTGTTGGTGCTGACCTTTGAAGCCCTAAACAGCCTCGGCCCAGTAGACCCGAAGGAGCGTCTCCACCCCCATCGTTTAGCCTGGACACTGAGGTCCAGCTCCGAGGGCGTTCTGGCGACTCCCTCACTGCGAGAAGCAAAGTTACAGGGAACCAGGCAGAGGGCCTTCTCGGTGGTGGCGCCCACCCTGTGGAACACCTTCCCGTCAGATGTCAAGGAAATAAACAACTATCTGACTTTTAGAAGACATCTGAGGGCTGCCCTGTTTAGGGACGCTTTTAATATTTGATGAATCATTGTATTTAATATTTTGCTGGAAACCCAGCCAGCTGGATGGGGTATTTATTATTATTATTATTATTATTATTATTATTATTATTATTATTTGGAGCAAAATGAAAGCCTTCTGCTCTAGGCAGTCCTGACCTGCTCAGGTTCCAAATTGAGAGGGATTTCGCCCTTTCGTTTCGCTGCCTCAAACGCCTCATAAAATGTTTTCTCCCCGGACTGCAAAGTAATGGTCAACACTGCGTCGTAGGCTTCCCGGAAGGAGCGGTCGTTTTCCAGAATGAAGTAGGAGTGGTTTCGGTACGGGAGGCTGTAGAACAAAGTGTCGTATGGCAGGAAGATGTATCTGCCGTCGGCCAGACCCATTTCTTGGGCCTTCGTAAGCAAGGCAGCCTGGTCTTCTCCTCCGATGAGAGCCGAATGCATGCACAAAATGATAACTGCGGCACAGAAATCAAAGAGTCGTTTTAAGAACACCAGAATAGCCAGGCTGCTGAATCAAACCAAAGGCCCAGGTACTGTATATATAAATTTTATTAAACAGATTTAGCAAAACAAGTTATCAATTAATATAATCAATTACATTTCCCCCTTTTTTTAATTCCCTCCCTCCCCTCCCTCCCTCTCCCACCCCTCCGAGTTTCCCTTAGCTCCCCTCTCTGATTTGTTAATACATATTATTTACTGCATGTTATTAATTTGTACAGATCACTACTTTATCTGCCGTGTGTTCTACCAATAAATTTGTGAATGCTTATTCAAAACCTGCCAAGGAGTCCAAGTCCTTTTGTTGTCTTTTTAAGTAATTTGTGAAAAGTTCCCATTCTTCCTTAAAGTCACGGTTGTCTTTCTCACGTATTCTGTATGTTAACTTTGCTATCTCCGCGTAACTCATCAACTTTTCTTGCCATTGTTCTTTCGTTGGGATTTCCTCATTCTTCCAATTTTGTGCCAATAAGACTCTTGCCGCTGTTGCAGCGTACATAAATAAATTCTTTGTTTTTCTTGGCAGGTCTTGTCCTAAAATCCCTATCAAAAATGCTTCTGGTTTTTTAAATAAATGTCATTTTAAACATTCCCCCCCCCAATTCATTATATACCGGTATCATCTCTCAAAACTTTTTGATCAGTTGGCATTCCTAAGGGCAGGGGAGTTGGCTCTCGGCTAATATCCTCCTGTCTTGCAGTTAACCCTCTCTCTTCCTGGCTCCTTCCTTCGCTGGAAGCTGGCTGCAAACTTCCCTTGGGGGCTGGCTCATTCATGGCAGTTGCGCAACTTGAGTTTGCCAGGATGCAACTGAATCCCACCCTAAACTGTGACAGTCTGCAAGCATCCTGAAACCTTCTCTATTCCCGCCGGGCCAAAGGCCCATTCTTACCCTCCTTACCTTTAATGTCACCAGCAGCTTGGATCTTGGCCCAAGTTCCTTCAGCAGCTCCATCTCCTCTCCCCATCGAGGTGACGACACCCACCGGGAGCCCCCGGTTCCTCAGCGCCATTGCCAGCTTGCTAGCCGTGTCCCTCCAAAGCTCCTCTTGGGAAGAGACGATGCCAACATGAGCCCAGCTGAAATATTTCAACACGGAGAGGAGGATCCCGGTTGGAGAGGGCAACGTTCTTACAAAAGTAGGGTGGTAGCTTGGGTTGTCCAATTCATCGCTGATGCAGGCCCAGGAAAACACAGCTTTGTTCCAGCTCCTGCCAAGCAGGGAGGCTGTGGCACAGTACCCTGGGTTCAGGGGACCTATGAAAGCTGACAAGTACTTTTCGTAGCCAATGAATCCAGCTAGACCTTTAGAAGTCTGGCAGCCTTCCTCGCATAACATGCAGTCCAGCTGATGGGGGGAGTTAACAGAAGGGTCCTTCCTTATCCGCTCCATAGCTAGCTTTGCAGCAACTTGGGGGAAAGCCTTGGCGAGGAAGGGGTCGCAGGTCCAAGGTCCCACCAGGCCGACGTTAAAGGCTGCGCAATATATTGGGAGAGGGAGCAGGGCCAAGCCGAGAGCCGCCCACCACAGCCCCACGGCAATCTTGCAGGGCAGTGGAATTGCACATGGCTGCAGTCTTGCGCACCTCGAGATGTCTGGGAGGAAGCAGCTCGAACTTTGCAGGGAAATGGCCATCGTCTCCTGGCTGATTAGTAGGAAGTGAAGAATGAATGAACGAACAAATCTTTATTTGCATCAGACATCGGCCACAGCAATAAAACAGCAATACGATATACAAATAATAGAAATAAAAAGTCAACAACATAAAATACATTTTAGGGTTTTGAATCAATAGTCAAATAGGGGATCTTATTCTGATTGCCCCAGCTGAAAACCTTGCAACATTCGTTGTCACCTGCTCATCTTGATCTGCCAAGTGAAAGGACACGGTGGCAGTGGCTGGGCGACCCGGAATGGACAATATATTTTAGAATTGCTAGGTTATGCAGATAGGGTGCCAGAGAGGGTGGCAAGTGAAAATTTCAACACCTCTTGCGATGGTTTGACCCCTTTCCGTTTCAACAGTACAGATTCTACAAACACCCTCCATATCTCCTCCAAATCATTCCTCCTGCATATTCCCCATCTTACCTTAATGGCACATGTTAATTTATCATGAATAGCTATAGCCCACACCTCTTTATACCATTCTTCCACTTTATATTCTGCTTTCCCCTTCCACTTCCTAGCTATCAGCTGTCAATAAATTTGTGAGCAAGTCCTTCATAGCCTGTGAACCTTCCACCCCATCGTGGATAAATAATGCTACTTTTGGACTTTTGGTCAACTTTAACCCGGTGATTTCTGTCATCTCCTTAAACACCCTTTGCCCAAAAAATTGTACATATTTACACCCCCATCACATGTGAACATAATTCCCTGTTACCTGGCATCCCCTCCAACGTAACACCGAATATTCCTTGTTTATTTGATTTAATCTGACTGGTGTTAAATACAATCTCCAAATAATTTTTATTCTTTTATTCTTATAGTCAACATTTTCAACGTACAATTCTCCCATATTTTTTCCCAGCTTTGACTATCTATATGCCCTATCAATCACCTCTTTTTTAAAATTAAACTTTGTTCAATTTTTTTTAAAAAGAAACAATTAAAAACAATTCAATACATATTCAAACATAGAAATCATAAAGCCTTTTACAGTTTCAATACCTTCTTCTCCCTCCCCATGCTTCCCTTCACCTATGTACGATCTTCTTTGCCTATTATTCTTTTTGTTATCGTTGCGGTGCCCACTATCTTATTTATCATGTCATTACTCTTATATTGTATTTTCTATATCCTTGCGGCATATTTTAATCATAGCATATTAAATTTCAAATTCCACCACCAACTTTTTCCATATATTCCTTTACACATTCCCACCCTTTCTTATTTTCTTGATTAGAGCACCCTCTAATTGATGCTGTTAGTTTTGCCATCTCCGCAAATTCAGACATTTTAATTCTCCATTCTACCACTTCAATAGTAATGTATGGAAGTGAGAGCTGGACCATAAAGAAGGCTGATCGCCGAAGAATTGATGCTTTTGAATTATGGTGCTGGAGGAGACTCTTGAGAGTCCCATGGACTGCAAGAAGATCAAACCTATCCATTCTGAAGGAAATCAGCCCTGAGTGCTCACTGGAAGGACAGATCGTGAAGCTGAGGCTCCAATACTTTGGCCACCTCATGAGAAGAGAAGACTCCCTGGAAAAGACCCTGATGTGGGGAAAGATTGAGGGCACAAGGATAAGGGGACAACAGAGGATGAGATGGTTGGACAGTGTTCTTGAAGCTACGAACAGGAGTTTGACCAAACTGCGGGAGGCAGTGCAAGACAGGAGTGCCTGGCGTGCTCTGGTCCATGGGGTCATGAAGAGTCGGGCACGACTAAACGACTAAACAACAACAACCACTTCAGGTGTTTTATCAGATTTTCAACTTTTTGCCAATAGTTTTCTGGCTGCCGTGGTTGCATACAGGAATACATTCCTTTTGTCCTTAGGGATGCCATTTGAAACTAAGCTTAGTAGGAATGCCTCAGTCACCTCTTTTTTGATGCCCATGGCAGCCATTTCACACTGGCACCCGCAACACTTTTATCAAGATATGAGTAACGGCACCTCACCCCCCCAAAAAAAAGTGCTAATGACACCTGCACATTCAGGAAATCTTCTGCAACATCCTTGACCCAAGGCCTTTCAGCCTCTGCTTCAAAACCTCCCGTGAAGGAAAAATCCACCCCACTAAAAGGCAGCCTGCTCTTATAAGCTCGCCCCCCCGGCAAATTCTTCCTTATGTTCAGCAAAAATATCTTCTTTGTTATATTTCAGTCCATTGCTCCAGGCTCTAGGAACTGAATGAGGCAAAGTGATTTTGATATTGGCCCAGGAACTTACCATTGGGGTGGGCTAGTCATGGAAATAAACCCTTTTCAGTGATCATCTCTTATGTTCAAAGAGATCTTCGGCTCTCTGTGTGGATGGGGAAACTGTTGCTCTGTGGGTTTTACGGAGATATTATTTCAGATCATCTTTCTAGCAAGACGATGAGTGCCGTTTCCAACTTCACATTGTGATGCCCACAAAAATAAGTGTAGCTATCCTCTCCCGTCCAACTGTTTATCGACTGTTTGATCAAACAAGCTCTAATGGACCATTTTGGATCAGTTTTATCACAGTCAGATTTTTGGAGATCACGGCTATGGAGAACAAGCCTGTATTTAGTCAGTTGCAGTTGTTCTCCTTCCTCAATCTACCTTGTTTCTCTGAAAATAAGACACCGTCTTATATTTATTTTTCCTTAAAAAAAAAACCCACAGTGGCTTATTTTCAGGGGATGTCTTATTTTTTATTACGCGTCCAGCCTCGCCTCTTCCTTGGGGCCCTCCAGAACTGCGCCTATCACTATGTCTTATTTTTGGGGTATGGCTTATATTGTGCAAATGCTTAGAAATCCTGCTATGGCTTATTTTATGGGTATGTCTTATTTTTAGGAGAAACAGGGTATATTTCATTCATCTACAACAGACATGTCCAACAGGTAGGTCGTGATCTACCGGTAGATCACGGACGTCCGCAGTAGATCACTGGTAGATCATTGGCTCCCCTCAAAGAAGCTGAACAACTGTGGCTCTCCTAAAAAAAAAGCTCAACATTTTACTTCCTCCCTGAAAAAACTCAACAACATTGACCCAACCCCCCCCTAAAATGGACCTTCCTCATTCCTAAAAAAAAAGCTAAACAACTTTGACCTGAACCCCAAAAAGGGGGTAGATCACTGCCAGTTTTTAACTCTGTGAGTAGATCACAGTCTCTTGGGAGTTGGCCACCCCTGATCTACAAGAAAACCACATGGAATTGACTTACCGGCTCAGTTGAATGTAGTTACTGACATTACTGACCACCACAGCACAGAGTTTGAGGGGGATACTTCATAACGGCAGGCTCAGTGGAAGCCCTTGGTTTTTTCTACAGCTTGAAGAAAATTCATCTACGAATGAAATAACCAGTCCTTAACTGCCAGAAGAGGCGGCGACAGTTGCCCTGAACTTGGTGGTAGAAAACAGCACATTCAGCACCAAGGAGAGTTCCTCCCTTGGGACTCCTAATTAGAACTGCTTTGACAGCAGGCTAACTAATGCTCTTGGTAGCGTGTTATCAAATGAAAGGCACTGCTCTCATTTCAAAGTTGTTCTCCTTTGGGAGGCTGCCGCCAACCTGCGTGTCTCAAAGTGGCTCCAAATGCGAAGCAGCATCTTAAATCCCGACTCCGTTCATCAGCCAGTGAGGCAGCGCTTGTGAGCAGCCTTTCCTCTGTGAAAACACGTCCCAGCTCCGTATCGGAGGTGCCCGCCATGACTGCAATTGCAGCAAGAGCATGTTAAACCTCTCTTACTTGGGTTAAGAGGATTTCGATTCGTACAATACAGGTTTTGTTGCAGAGCTGGGAGGGCAATGCAAATCCAGAGGGATCAAGGCCCTGGTGTTGCGGACATGGATTCAGAGTGAGTTTAGTGGGCAGTACAGCACACTTTTATATGCCTGTTGTCGTTGTCCATGGAGTTTTCTTGGCAGGGATACTGGAGTGGCTTGCCGGTTCCTGCTCCAGGTGGATCACGTTTGGTCAAAACTCTCCACTATGATCTGTCCGTCTTGGGTGGCCCTGCACGGGCATAGCTCATAGCTTCTCTGAGTTATTCAAGCCCCTTTGCTATGACAAGGCAGTGATCCATGAAGGAGATCCCAGTAGTGATATATGGAAGTGAGAGCTGGACATAGCTGCCAAGTCTCCCGTTTTTCACGGGAAACCCCCGTATTTTAAACCATTTCCTGCTGGCAGCCCGGATTGGGAAAAAATCCCGTAAATCCCCATGATTTCCTACCTGCCAGGGAGGCTCCATTTTGGGTCCTGGCGCCGCCCGATTTCCGGTGCCCAGACATGGGTAGTGCAGCACCGGAAGTCACTTCTACGCGTACAAGCGACTTCCGGTGCCGCTCCACCCATGCCTGGGCACCAGAAATCGGGCAGAGCGGCACCGGAAGTTGCTTCTACGCATGTCCTGACATGCGTAGAAGCGACTTCCAGTGCCGCGCTACTCATGTATGGGCACCGGAAATCGGGCGGCGCTGGAAGTTGCTTCTACGCATGTCCAGACATGTGTAGAAGTGACTTTGTGTGCCATGCCATTGTTGGTCCCGCATTTTTCAGCGGGAGACTTGGCAGCTATGGAGCTGGACCATAAAGAAGGCTGATCTCCGAAGAATTGATGCTTTTGAATTATGGTGCTGGAGGAGACTCTTGAGAGTCCGATGGACTGCAAGAAGATCAAATCTATCCATTCTTAAGGAAATCAGCCCTGAGTGCTTACTGGAAGGACAGATCGTGAAGCTGAGGCTCCAATACTTTGGCCACCTCATGAGAAGACTCCCTGGAAAAAACCCTGATGTTGGGAAAGGTGGAGGGCACAAGGAAAAGGGGACGATGGAGGATGGGATGGTTGGACAGTGTCCTTGAAGCTACCAACATGAGTCTGACCAAACTGCGGGAGGCAGTGGAAGACAGGAGTCCCTGGTGTGCTCTGGTCCATGGGGTCACGAAGAGTCGGACACGACTAAACGACTAAACAACAACATAGCACACTTAAGAATATGCCTCCCTATGGGGACTTTCCCTCCAGAAGCTGCAGTTTGTGACACACCTTGTTAACACATACAGTCAAACTTCGGTTCTTGAATGTAATCCATTCCGGAAGCCCGTTCAGCTTCCGAAATGTTCGACAACATTCCAAAATGTTCGACAACTGGTTGCAGGAGCTTCCTGCACTCAAACAGAAGCCGTGTTGGATGTTTGGCCTCTGAAAAACATTCAAAAACCAGAGCATTTACTTCCGGGGTTTTGGCAGTCAGGACCCGAAACGTTCCAAAAAACAGGCGTTCGGGATCCGAGGTTTGACTGTGACACCTGTGCTCAGAGATCTGCGCTGGTTGCTGATTTGCTACTGAGCCAGGTTTAAGGCATAACTATTAGTCAGGGGTCAGCAAACTTTTTCAGCAGGGGGCCAGTCCACTATCCCTCAGACCTTGTGGTGGACCAGACTAGATAGATAGATAGATAGATAGATAGATAGATAGATAGATAGAGGAATGAACGAATTCCTATGCCCCACAAATAACCCAGAGATGCATTTTAAATAAAAGCACACATTCTTCTCATGTAAAAACACCAAGCAGGCCCCACAAATAACCCAGAGATGCATTTTAAATAGAATAGAATAGAATAGAATAGAATAGAATAGAATAGAATAGAATAGAATAGAATAGAATAGAATAGAATAATTTATTGGCCAAGTACCAAACATACTTGGAATTTTGCTTCGGCTACATTGCAATGTAAACGTACCTTATACAAACACTGTTCCCCTCACAATACAACGGCACAGCAAAGGAACCCCACCCATAACTGGCCTCCCCTTCCGCTACACAACTACAAATTTAACAATTTGATGGCACGAGGGGAAAACCTGTTCCTGTGCCTAGCCGTTTTTGTGTATAGAGTCCTGTAGCGACGTCCAGATGGAAGTAAATCAAACAGATGATGTCCGGGATGCAAAGGATCTGCGACAATTCCCTCTGCTCTCTTCCTAGCTCAGATAGCATAAAGTGTCTCTATTGAAGGCAAACTAATATCAATTACATTAAAAGGACACATTCTACTCATGTAAAAACACACTGATTCCCAGACCATCCGCAGGCCAGATTTAGAAGGCGATTGGGCCAGATCCAGCCCCCGGGCCTTAGTTTGCCTACCCATGCTATTAGTACATAAAGCCCCAAACAACTTGGGACCACTTTACATATGAGATCGCTTTATCTCCAAAATGCTTCTGCTTCCACTGTTACCACATACACATTTGTTAGAACTTGATCTTTTAGCATAGCAGCACCTATTGGACTACTGCAGTGCGCTCTACGTGGGGCTACCTTTGAAGGTGACCCGGAAACTATAACTAATCCAGAATGCGGCAGCTAGACTGGTGACTGGGAGCGGCCACCGAGACCACATAACACCGGTCTTGAAAGATCTACATTGGCTCCCAGTATGTTTCCAATCACAGTTCAAAGTGTTGGTGCTGACCTTTAAAGCCCTAAATGGCCTCGGTCCAGTATACCTGAAGGAGCATCTCCACCCCCGTTGTTCTGCCCGGACACTGAGGTCCAGCTCCGAGGGCCTTCTGGCGGTTCCCTTATTGCGAGAAGCCAACTTGCAAGGAACCAGGCAGAGAGCCTTCTCGGTGGTGGCGCCCGCCCTGTGGAAAGTCCTCCCATCAGATGTCAAAGAGAAAAACAGCTGCCAGATTTTTAGAAGACATCTGAAGGCAGCCCTGTTTAGGGAGGCTTTTAATGTTTAATAGATTATTTTATTTCATTTTTCTGTTGGAAGCCGCCCAGAGTGGCTGGGGAAACCCAGCCAGATGGGCGGGGTATAAATATATTATTATTATTATTATTATTATTATTATTATTATTATTACTACTACTACTACTACTATTGACAGCAGGAAGAAGCCTTCACGGTACTCTTTTCAGTTCCAGGTAAAGCCATCCTTGTTTAGACAAGCCTACTCAGATGTTTAGAAAGTCAATGGGAGTTTCCATCTATTCTCTGACTTGTCTTTTTGAAAGCTTTAAATTGCTTTTGCTAAAGTTTTAATAGATGGGTTTTTTGTGTGTTTTATTGGGGAGGGGGTGTTGTAAACCACTTTGAGGTTGTTGCTCTTTTTACAAGCAAGCAGTGTATAAATTTTATGAAACAAATAACAGGGGTCTCGGAGGAGCGGACTGAAAGTCCTTTGACATCGGCATCCTGGCTGTGGCAGTGAAAAGCTCCCCAATGGTTTCGTGTCGTACCAATATTGTTTGCGTGCTTGTTTCATAAAACTTCTATGCCACTTGTGTAATTTATAATAATAATATATTATTTATACCCCACCCATCTGGTTGGGCTTCCCCAGCCACTCTGGGCAGCTCCCAACAGAATATTAAAAACACGATAAAGCATCAAACATTAAAAACAGAGCTGCCTTCAGATGTCTTCTAAAAGTTAGACAGCTGTTTATTTGCCTGGCATCTGATGAGAGGGTGTTCCACAGAGTGGGCGCCACCACCAAGAAGGCCCTCTGACTGGTTTTTTAACTTGCTTATTATTATTTTTTAAATCCCACCTCAAAGCAGTTTACATACCAAGCTGCAAGAGGGGAAGGGGCCAGGGCAAAGGCTGCTAACTTTATGTTATGCAGATTCGATGTGCAGATGTGCAGCCCTAACATTATACAGACGCAAGTTTCACTGACTTGAGGGGAAACATTTAAGCAGATAACTGGCTTTGGCCCAGGCTTGTATCTCCCTATATGAATAGCTGCCTGGGTGCTAAGATCCTTGGATGAGCACCTTCACTCAGTCCCATCACCATCAGAGGCATGGCTGGTGGTGACATGAGGCGGAGCCTTTTCTGTACCTGCTCCAAAATTGTGGAATTCCCTCCCAAAAGAGGTGAGCTTGGCTCCCTGTTTGTTATCCTTCCGCCAGCAGGCTAAAAGCTTCCTGTTCAGACAGGGCTTTGGAAACTAAAGTACAAAAAATGATGATTAATGGGCTGCTGTTTGGGGCAAACTGCATTTTAATTGCTATTATTATTATTATTATTATTATTATTATTATTATTTACTGCCCCATACCCAGAGGTCTCAGGGCGGTTCACAGAATAGTCAAAATATCAAAAGCAACCCAATAACCCCCCCCAAACCCCCACATTTTAAAAGATCATAGGATGTCAATCAAATCAACAAAGGCCTGGTTAAAAAGGAACATTTTTGCCTGGTGGTTCTAAATGTGCTTCTGATGCATTTTGATTATTGTTTCAAACTAGCTTGGTTTTTTATTATTATTTTGTACGATGCTTTAAACCAGGCTTCCTCAACCTCGGCCCTCCGGGTGTTTTGAGACTACAATTCCCATCATCCCTGACCACTGGTCCTGCTAGTAAGGAATAATGGGAGTTGTAGGCCAAAAACATCTGGAGGGTCGAGGTTGAGGAAGCCTGCTTTAAACATTGAGGGCTGCCTTGAATCCATAGCTGCCAAGTCTCCCGTATTCCCCGGGAAATCCCCGTTTTTCCAGCTGTTCCTAGCTGAAAAAACAGATTTTTTTGTTCCCCCCCGGTTTATTCTGGCGCAGTGGCCATTTTGGAACTGGGCGGAGCATGCTCAGAAGCGACTTTTGATGCTGCTCTGCCCAGTTCCAAAATGGCTGCAGCGCTACTTCCGGTCTGCTACTTCCGCCTGGTCCCTTATTTCTCCGACAACAACTTGGCAGGTATGCTTGAATCCCAATTTGGGGAAAAGGTGGGATATAAAATTAGACGCAGAAATCTCAACACACGGTTCCCCATCTAACCTGAAACCATACCAGACCCTGCTTAGCTTTGCAGAATAAATGAACTGCACTTAGGAGTTACAAGAAAGGGAGCGGGGAATGGAATAATCCCCTTCTGCCCACATTGCTGTGGGATGCTTTAATAGCTTCTGCAGGGAGGACTGGGCCAGTTTTTCTCATTAAACGGAAGCAGGTGCTTAAGGACTCCTGAAAGGCTAATTTTCCAGCTGGTTATGTGATTTGATAATGAAAAGTGCTTCTTGCATAGAAGGTCTATTTAAAAAGAAAGGGGGGGAAGTGGGCTCCTAGGTCCTGCCGCGTAAGGTTCTACGCTCAGCAGTTTTTGCTGGAGTTTGATTACAATTGATAGCTGAAGCACCAGCAAGTCCAAACTTGCCCTAGTCTTGAGTAACAGGCGTTTCCTCTTCCTAGCCTGTTTTTCACATTTGCAACATCAGCCTCTCGCATAGAGCCAAGAAGAAGGAAAGCAAGAGAGGCACTGAAAAATGGGTCCTAAATTCAGTCTGGTGAAGTGGTAAGGGGGCTGGACTATGACTTGGATTGAGACCAGGGTTCAAATCCCCACTCAGACATGAGGCCCACTGGGTGACTTTGGGACAGTCTAACCTACCACAATGATTACAGTGGTGCCTCGCAAGACAAATTTAATTCGTTCCATGAGTCAATTCGTTTTGTGAAAAATTTTGTCTTGCGAATCGCGGTTTCCCATAGGAATGCATTGAAATGTCTTTTTTTGCCCATAGGAACGCATTACAGTAATTAAATTTCAAGGCGTTCCTATGGGAAACCACGATTCGCAAGACGAATTTTTCGCAAAATGAATTCGCCTTGCGAGTCACCATCAGATCGCAAAACGCATTCGTCTTGCAGGGCATTCGTCTTGCGAGGTACCACTGTATAATATTTTTTAATTGAAGGGCAGTATTGGTATCTTCAAACAAACACACAAAATTTAAGAAGGGCCTCTCTACCGTTTTAAGCCCCACCACCTTCTAGAGCCTGCGGAGAATCCTACAGAGAATCCGGGTTGAGGCAGCTAGACTGGTGACTAGGAGCAGCTGCCGAGACCATATATCACCGGTCCTGAAAGACCTGAATTGGCTCCCAGTACATTTCCAAGTACAATTCAAAGTGTTGGTGCTGACCTTGAAAGCCCTAAATGGCCTTGGTCCAGTAGACCTGAAGGAGCGTCTCCACCCCCATCGTTCTGCCCAGACACTGAGGTCCAGCGCGAGGGCCTTCTGGCGGTTCCCTCCCTGTGAGAAGTGAGGTTACAGGGAACCAGGCAGAGGGCCTTTTTGGTGGTGGCACCCACCCTGTGGAACACCCTCCCATCAGATGTCAAGGAAATAAACAACTATCTGGCTTTTAGAAGACATCTGAAGGCAGCCTTGTTTAGGGAATTTTTTAATGTTTGATGTTTTATTGTGTTTTTAATATTCTGTTGGGAGCCACCCAGAGTGACCTAGCCAGATGGGCAGTGTATAAATAAATAAATAAATAAATAAATAAATAAATTATTATTTACTGCATTTTCAGGCAGAGAGAGATGGCAGAGGTAATCGGGAAGAGAGAAACTGAAGCCAAATTGTGAAGAGAGAGAAAAACTGAGGATTCAAATTATTATTATTATTCGCTTTTTCATTCCACTCTTCAGACAGGAAAAAAAGGCTCCCAGGGCAGCTTTCAAATATCTCTGGGAAGACAGTGGGGTCTTGTTTTCTGGGCAGCCCGAGACCTCCAGACATGCTGCCCAAGCTTGTGCCCCAGAGGCCACTTTTCTGCTGCTAACACAGCGGTCTAACTACAGGAGGCCCACTCCATTATCTCTTGAGCCAACAATATAGATATATTCTATAACCTGGTGGAATGGCTCTTTCAGCAGAGCAGATGGAGAGGACCTGTAGCCCCATCGCCCCCTGCTGCATCCTGATGGAATGACTGCTGCCAATTACAAATAAAAATGATGAAACGTTACATCCTCCTCGCTTTTGAAATTCCATTTCGACAGATACTTAACAAAAGCACTCAGAGCGCAACCCTGTTGTTGTTTAGTCGTGTCCGACTCTTCGTGACCCCATGGACCATAGCACGCCAGGCACTCCTGTCTTCCACTGCCTCCTGCAGTTTGGTCAGACTCATGTTCGTATCTTCGAGAACACTGTCCAACCATCTCGTCCTCTGTCGTCCCCTTCTCCTTGTGCCCTCCATCTTTCCCAACATCAGGGTCTTTTCCAAGGATTCTTCTCTTCTCATGCGGTGGCCAAAGTATTGGAGCCTCAGCTTCACGATCTGTCCTTCCAGGGAGCACTCAGGGCTGATTTCCTTCAGAATGGATAGGTTTGATCTTCTTGCAGTCCATGGGACTCTCAAGAGTCTCCTCCAGCACCATAATTCAAAAGCATCAATTCTTCGGCGATCAGCCTTCTTTATGGTCCAACTCTCACTTCCATACATCACTACTGGGGAAACCATAGCTTTAACTATACGGACCTTTGTAGGCAAGGTGATGTCTCTGCTTTTTAAGATGTTGTCTAGGTTTGTCATTGCTTTTCTCCCAAGAAGCAGGCGTCTTTTAATTTCGTGACTGCTGTCACCGTCTGCAGTGATCAAGGAGCCCAAGAAAGTAAAATCTCTCACTGCCTCCATTTCTTCCCCTTGGTTTTTTTGATGTTGAGCTTCAGACCATATTTTGCGCTAATATAGATATATTCTGGGACCCAGGTAGCGCTGTGGTTAAACCACTGAGCCTAGGGCTTGCTGATCAGAAGGTCGGCGGTTCGAATCCCTGTGACGGGGTGAGCTCCCGTTGCTTGGTCCCAGCTCCTGCCAACCTAGCAGTTCGAAAGCACGTCAAAATGCAAGAAGATAAATAGGAACCGCTCCGGCGGGAAGGTAAACGGCGTTTCCATGTGCTGCTCTGGTTTGCCAGAAGTGGCTTTGTCATGCTGGCCACATGACCTGGAAGCTATACGCCGGCTCCCTCGGCCAATAATGCGAGATGAGTGCGCAACCCCAGAGTCGGTCACGACTGGACCTAATGGTCAGGGGTCCCTTTACCTTTTATAGATATATTCTATAACCTGGTGGAATGGCTCTTTCAGCAGAGCAGATGGAGAGGACCTGTAGCCCCATCGCCCCCTGCTGCATCCTGATGGAATGTCTGCTGCCAATTACAAATAAAAATGATGAAACATTACATCCTCCTCGCTTTTGAAATTCCATTTCGACAGATACTTAACAAAAGCACTCAGAGCGCAACCCCTTCCGTGTTTATTATCCCATTCAGTTCTGTGGGACTTCTTACTTCTCACTCCACAGAGTATATGCTCGGCCTTGTTGGCTGATGTTAAGGGTGAGCTTTCGCAATTCAAGGGGCTGGGGAGGTTTTCCTTTAAAAAACCAAACCATTGTCCACAATTGGGAATGTTAGGGAAAATATTTGATGTGGCATCTAAATTGGAGTAGAATCATTAGACCCAGAGAATTTAGCGGCTGTCCCCAGGGAGAAAGGATATTAAATGCATAAGCCGTTGTTGATTTGAGAATCTGGATGAACAAAGAAAAGAAGATTAGAGACACGCATTGTTCCCAGGAATTAGGAGACCCTGAAATTGGAAAACACACAGGGTGCCATCAACAAAGTTTTTTGATATAAGATACACATGGCCAGCAGGCTATTTCTTTCTAGACAAAGAACCGATATCTCTGGTCTGCATAACGCAAACACAACCAGTACTCTCAAACTACACTGCTTTTCTGGCATTTTAATCCTAGATACAGCCATGGTTCGCCTTTGAGTTTTTGCAGAGAGGGCCCTTGCCCTCCCACACCAAAACCTCTTCTCCCCTCCGTCCGCCAACCAAAAAGCCAAATGGCATTTATTAGTTTATCATATGTATGGTTGCCTAAATATCCAGCATGTGGCCCTTTGAAGAGGAACAGTGATGGCCGGCCCAACATATTTTGGTGTCCAAGGCGAACCACAAAAGGTTACCTCCTCCCCTCCAGGGAGGAAGGGGTGAGCAAAGATCTACACTGGGAACACGGGAGGAATAAAGCTGTACATCTGGATCAAATATCGGAAGGACTGTCACATTTAAGATGGAGGAAGCTTGCATTCTCCTGCTCCAGAGGGGAGGACCCGAACCAATGGATTCAAATAATAAGAAAGGAGACTAGGAAGAACTTTAGGAAGAAGTACGTTCTGACAGCAAGAGCTGTTCAACAGTGGAACAGCCTACCTTGAGACTGCCTCGGCCCAGAATACCTGAAGGAGCGTCTCTACCCCCATCGCTCAGCCCGGACACTGAGGTCCGGCTCCGGGGGCCTTCTGGCAGTTCCCTCCCTGCGAGAAGTGAGGTTGCAGGGAACCAGGCAGAGGGCCTTCTTGGTGGTGGCACCCGTCCTGCGGAACTCCCTCCCATCAGATGTCAAGGAAATAAACAACTATCTGACTTTTAGAAGACATCTGAAGGCAGCCCTGTTTTTAATGTTTGATGTTTTATCTTGTTTTTAATATTCTGTTGGAAGCTGCCCAGAGTGGCTGGGGAGACCCAGCCAGATGGGCGAGGTATAAATAATAGATTGTTGTTGTTGTTGTTGTTGTTGTTGTTGTTGTTGTTAGGTGGTGGACTCTCCTTTCTTTGAGGTTTTTAAGCAGATATCGGATGGCCATCTGTCCTGGATGCTTTAGCTCAGTTTCCTGCATTGCAGGGGGTTGGACTAGATGACTCTTGCGAGTTCTATGAGAAGGAAGCTTGTTCTAGCATTAACTCAGCTTGCAGTGAGTCTTTTATGGAAACAGAAGGCAACACACTTAGAAGTTCCATTTTAAAAGTTTAGACCAGGCACCCCCAAACTGCGGCCCTCCAGATGTTTTGGCCTACAACTCCCATGATCCCTAGCTAACAGGACCAGTGGTCAGGGATGATGGGAATTGTAGTCCAAAACATCTGGAGGGCTGAAGTTTGGGGGTGCCTGGTTTAGACCAAAGCTTGTAGAGGGAACTGAGGGGCAGGTGGAGCTCATAAACTTGGGAAGGTGGTCCATTGAGAAGAATTGCTTCTTCACACAATCAACTCTAGGACAAGCAATTAACACTGGGCAGAAAGCCAAGGTCTGCTTCTGCCATAGTAACTGCGCTCTCATTGGTTGATGATCAGCACAGAGACCTGTTATCAGTGAAAGCTAGCACAGTGTGTGACGTGGTGAGTGTGGTCAGTGTAGGAGGAGAGGTGCTGTATCGGTTGTGTGTGTGTGTGTGTGTGTGTGTGAGAGAGAGAGAGAGAGAGAGAGAGAGAGGAAAGGATTTATTTTACTTTGTTTTTGAGTTCTAAAGCTGTACATAGAAACTCTGGATTTTCTTTTATTTTAATAAATCCTGTATATAGTTTATTCTGCGTCCAGACGTCTAGTCATTTAAGTTACCGCCAGAAGCTTCCGGAAAAACCTGCGCAAACTCTGCTGTGTTCAGGCTGAAGTTACACCTGACACTTAAAAACACTAAGAAGACAGTTGGTTGATGCCTTGTAACGCCTCCTGCAGCCAGGCTGGTGCCAAATGTATTGCTCTGCTTTCCTTTGGACCACATCAGCGAGGCTGAGAGGGGGCATCTTGTTGTCTGGGCAGCCCAGGACACTCTGGTCTACAGCATGTGCTGAAACTGCTTTCTTGGGCTGGGGAACTGCAGCAAGAAAGTGCTATTATACCCAAACGCTTCATTTTTAGTTTACCACTGGCATTTAGTGGGCCATTACGGAAAACAGGACGCTGGACCTTGGGCAGGGCTCATCTCATGTTCTTACGCTCTGCATACAGGTGGAAGCCCATTTGAGGAAGATACTGCAATCCTGCAGATCAAATTCACCCACAGAGACATCCACACCCGCGCCGGTTCTTCAGCAACCTTCCAACAGGTGATTATCATCTGCTGATGTGTCTCCTCTCAGCCACCAGGTGGCGCTCGGTCCCTTAGTAGACTGCTCTGGCATAAATCGGGCGGAGATTCCAGTTTACTTCTTACTCCCAGTCAAAGCACGATGGTCATTTTTCCTGGAGGAATTTCTGGAGGGTGTTTGCAGGAGCCAAAGGGGTGGGGAGAAGCAGGGGGTCTCTCAAGTCTTGCTTGGTGGATTAGAAATAGTTTGCCAGCCTTCACTCTTCTCTTGGCTGCATTCCTGATCCTCATTAATTGCTCAGTGCCATAAATTTCTCAGTTGTTGTTGTTTAGTCGTTTAGTCGTGTCCGACTCTTCGTGACCCCATGGACCATAGCACGCCAGGCACTCCTGTCTCGCACTGCCTCCCGCAGTTTGGTCAAACTCATGTTCGTAGCTTCGAGAACACTGTCCAACCATCTTGTCCTCTGTCGTCCCCTTCTCCTAGTGCCCTCAATCTTTCCCAACATCAGGGTCTTTTCCAGGGAGTCTTCTCTTCTCATGAGGTGGCCAAAGTATTGGAGCCTCAGCTTCACGATCTGTCCTTCCAGGGAGCACTCAGGGCTAATTTCCTTAAGAATGGAGAATTTTTCAGATTAAATGCTAAATACAGTATGCAAGCCACTGTGTGTCTCTCTATGTATCATGTACACTAGGGGTTAGCAGCTGCAGGCCTGGAAACTGAATGCAGTCTCCCTCTCTCTCCCTCTCCCTCTCCCTTCTTGTTTTGTTTGTTTGTTTGTTTGTTTGTTTGTTTGTTGTTGTTGTTGTTTAGTCGTTTAGTCGTGTCCAACTCTTCGTAACCCCATGGACCAGAGCAAGCCAGGCACTCCTGTCTTCCACTGCCTCCCGCAGTTTGGACAAACTCATGTTCGTAGCTTCGAGAACATCTCGTCCTCTGTCGTCCCCTTCTCCTTGTGCCCTCCATCTTTCCCAACATCAGGGTCTTTTCCAGGGAGTCTTCTCTTCTCATGAGGTGGTCAAAGTACTGGAACCTCAGCTTCAGGATCTGTCCTTCCAGTGCACACTCAGGGCTGATTTCCTTCATAATGGGTAGGTTTGATCTTCTTGTAGTCCATGGGACTCTCAAGAGTCTCCTCCAGCACCAGAATTCAAAAGCATCAATTCTTCGGCGATCAGCCTTATTTATGGTCCAGCTCTCACTTCCATACAGCACTACTGGGAAAACCATAGCTTTAACTATACGGACCTTTGTCTGCAAGGTGATGTCTCTGCTTTTTAAGATGTTGTCTAGGTTTGTCATTGCTTTTCTCCCAAGAAGCAGGCGTCTTTTAATTTCGTGGCTGCTGTCACCATCTGCAGTGATCAAGGAGCCCAAGAAAGTAAAATCTCTCACTGCCTCCATTTCTTCCCCTTCTATTTGCCAGGAGGTGATGGGACCAGTGGCCATGATCTTGGTTTTTTTGATGTTGAGCTTCAGACCATATTTTGTGTTCTCCTCTTTCACCCTCATTAAAAGGTTCTTTAATTCCTCCTCACTTTCTGCCACGTTTTGTTTACCCTCCCATTATTAACAATTATACTAGGAGCTGCACCTTTACTAATGCCGTTTGCCAACCCACTACCATTCCCCCACATCAATCCCCTAGAACTTCCCCTTCCCATGGTGACTGGGAGCGGCCGCCGAGACCACATAACACCGGTCCTGAAAGACCTACATTGGCTCCCAGTACGTTTCCGAGCACTGGTTCAAAGTGTTGGTGCTGACCTTTAAATCCCTAAACGGCCTCGGTCCAGTATACCTGAAGGAGCGTCTCCTCCCCCATCGTTCTACCCGGACACTGAGGTCCAGTGCCGAGGGCCTTCTGGCGGTTCCCTCGCTACGAGAAGTCAAGTTACAGGGAACCAGGCAGAGGGCCTTCTTGGTAGTGGCACCCACCCTGTGGAATGCCCTCCCACCAGAGGTCAAAGAGAACAACAACTTCCAGACCTTTAGAAGGCATCTTAAGGCAGCCCTGTTTAGGGAAGCTTTCAATGTTTGATGGATTTCTGTATTTTAATATTTTGTTGGAAGCCGCCCAGAGTGGCTGGGGGAACGGGGTATAAATAAATTATTATTATTATTATTATTATTATTATTATTATTATTATCTCCTTCAACTACTTCCCAACCCTATTTAAGAACCCCAGAAGAGCCTGCTGGATCAGGCCAGTGGCCCATCTAGCCCAGCATCCTGTTCTCGCAGGGGCCAACCAGATGCTTGCGGGAAACCAGCAAGCAGAATTCGAACACAAGAGCATTCCTGCATTGCAAGGGGTTGGACCAGATGGGGTCCCTTCCAACTCTGCAATTCTATGGTTTTATGATTCCCCTCAGTGAGAGATTTTACTTTCTTGGGCTCCTTGATCACTGCAGATGGTGACAGCAGTCACGAAATTAAAAGACGCCTGCTTCTTGGGAGAAAAGCAATGACAAACCTAGACAGCATCTTAAAAAGCAGAGACATCACCTCGCCTACAAAGGTCCGTATAGTTTAAGCTATGGTTTTCCCAGTATGGAAGTGAGAGCTGGATCATAAAGAAGGCTGATCGCCAAAGAATTGATGCTTTTGAATTCTGGTGCTGGAGGAGACTCTTGAGAGTCCCATGGACTGCAAGAAGATCAAACCTATCCATTCTGAAGAAAATCAGCCCTGAGTGCTCCCTGGAAGGACAGGTCCTGAAGCTGAGGCTCCAATACTTTGGCCACCTCATGAGAAGAGAAGACTCCCTAGAAAAGACCTTGATGTTGGGAAAGATGGAGGGCACAAGGAGAAGGGGACGACAGAGGACGAGATGGTTGGACAGTGTTCTCGAAGCTACGAACATGAGTTTGACCAAACTGCGGGAGGCAGTGGAAGACAGGAGTGCCTGGCGTGCTCTGGTCCATGGGGTCACAAAGAGTCGGACACGACTAAACAAGAACAACATGATTCCCCATCTGCGGTCTCCAGCAACTGGTGTTCAGAAGCGTTGCTGACTCCAGCCGTGAAAGCAGAGCAAGGCTATGATGCCAAACAGCCATTTCTGCAGTGCTTTGCACCCCCATTTTCACCTTCACCCCATGGCCCATGCCTCCTCCTCTGCAAATGTCTCTGACCGGTTCTAGGCAGTGTGTCTTTCTTCTGTAAGCCATTATATGGGCCTAAGTTGGCTCAAATTCTTTGCTAGGAAAAAAATATATCAGGAGCGGAGAGGAAAAGAGAGCCTAACAGATGGCCACCCGTTGAGTTTTATGGATGAACGGGGACTTGACCCTTGGGCCTTCCTGGTGCTCTCCCAGTATTCTGATCACTGTGTCACAAATTTCCCACAGCTTGCAGAGAAGGAGCAGCAAGCCAACATCTTCTGGAGGAGACGCGGCTCCAGGCTGTTGCCAAACAACAACCGAAAACACACGCAACGGCATCAGATAAGCTATTTTATTACATGTAAACTGTTGGACGGGTTCCTGGATCAGTTATATGCACATGTGAGCTGCAAGTGAGCATGACTCACTGTGATTGTTAAACAGCTGGGTGTTCCTCTGGGTGCAATTTGCCAGTGTTGGAAAGGCTATGCACATATTTGTCCAGTAAGCGTTCTGCATCGCTGTCACCTGTGGACTTGGGGGAGGGATCTGAACCTAGATCAACTGTTCTCCGGGGGAGAAATGGAGGAGGACTGGTTCACACCTGCTTGGAAGCTGCTTGGTAACTCGTTGATGAATTTCAGAGAAATGCAGGGGGAAAGGATTGTGTTCAAGGCTAGGGGGGGGAAGTTGTGGCTCATTGGTAGAACATCTGCTTTGCATGCAGAAGGTCACAGGTTTGATTCCTGGCAAAGAGGTGCTTCTTCAGCATATGACGAAAAACAAGGAATAGAATCATAGAGTTGGAAGAGACCACAAGGGCCATCCAGTCCAACCCCCTGCCAAGCAGGAAACAGGGCCGGCTCTAGGTAGAGTCTCGGCCGGGCCTGGTAGGCAGGGCGCTGCACAGCACAGCCGCGCGGAAGCCATGCTGCGCCCTGCGAGGGCAAGGACGCCGGAGCGATCTCCGCCCCTCAGCGCCAGGGCGCGCGACCTGCTCGAGACTGCCCTGACAGGAAACACCATCAAAGCATTCCTGACCTATGCCTGTCAAGCCTCTGCTTAAATACCTCCAAAGAAGGAGACTCCACCACACTCCTTGGCAGCAAGTTCCACTGCCGAACAGCTCTTACTGTCAGGAAGTTCTTCCTAATGTTTAGGTGGAATCTTCTTTCTTGTAGTTTGAATCCATTGCTCTGTGTCCGCTTCTCTGGAGCAGCAGAAAACAACCTTTCTCCCTCCTCTCTATGGACATCCTTTTAAATATTTGAACATGGCTATCATATCACCCCTTAACCTTCTCTTCTCCAGGCTAAACATACCCAGATCCCTAAGCCGTTCCCCATAAGGCATCGTTTCCAGGCCTTTGACCATTTTAGTTGCCCTCTTCTGGACACGTTCCAGCTTGTCAGTATCCTTCTTGAACTGTGGTGCCCAGAACTGGACATAGTACTCCAGGTGAGGTCTGACCAGAGCAGAATACAGTGGTACTATTACTTCCCTTGATCTAGGAAGTAAGGAAGGTGCCAGGCTCACCCCTGTGGGAAGGGAATTTCACAACTTAGGGGGCTGCTGCTGAGAACGCCCTTTTCCTGGCACACCCAGTCTTTTGAGGGTGGTGGAACTACCAAGAAGACCCTTTCCGCCGATCTTGACTCCTGCAAGAGTTTGTAGGAAAGGAGACTGCCTTTCAGATATTCGTCCCCTAAATCCTTGAGGTCACTCTGCTTATTGCTTTGGTGGAGAATCGGAAGACGTGTTTATGTGCGAGTTTGGTGTGGCTGGGATGTAGCCTACTGGACAACGGGAGGAATCACAGAATTGAAGATTTGGAAGGGACCCAAGGGCCATCTAGTCCAACCCCCTGCAATGCAGGAATCTCAACTAAAACATCCATGACAGGTGGCCATCCAACCTCTGCTTAAAAACTTCAAATGAATGAGAATCCACCACCAAGTCTGTTCTTACTGCCAGAAAGTTCTTCCTGATATTTAGTTGGAATATCTGCTCTGGTAACTTGAAGCCATGGGTTCAGGTCCTCTCCTCTATGTGGGATGGAACACTGGGGCAGACAAGTCACAACAGTTCCTAGAGTGTCCACTAACAGGAACTCACCTGGAGGGACACCTGACTAAGTTCCTGTTCCTCCAGATATGCAGATGAGATGGATTAGCTGGGACAAAAGCCCCTAGCCAGCAGCCATTCTCTCTCTTAGCCTTCTATCCTTCGATGGGAACACATCTCCAGAGAATCTCCAGTTAGGATGGTTCTCCCTCTTGGCCTGCAACCAAGAGAGAGACCAGATGGAGCCTTACTTTACTAAGTAGTCTCCACATGTATATATCTGTAACTTTTCTACGTAAGCCTGCCTTTCTGAAATTATGCTGTTAACTCAGGATGAAACTGTAAGTAAACTCTCTCTTATTTTATAAACACTGTGTTTTGTATTTCTTTTAAGAGGGACAAAGGGGACTTTGCCAGGAAGTATAATATTGTACAGGTTTTAGCAAACCTGAACACACACGCTTTGCTGCGCACAAAAGGGGAATGTCACTCTGCTGATATTGGAAGATTGCTAACACAAGCTTGGATAGGATCTATCTAATAATATATCCTAATCCACATCCCTAACATTCCCACAAAACAAACTTGCTCCATTTTCCATGGGACAGTCCTTTAGATGTTTGAAGATGGCTATCATATCTCCTCTCGGTCTCCTCTTTTCCACGCTAAGCATACCCAGCTCCTTCAACCATTGCTCATCAGGCTTGGTTTTCAGACTCTTGAGCATCTTGGTTGCCCTCTTCTGCACACCTTCCAGCTTGCCAATATCTTTCTTAACTTGCAGTGCCCAATTCTGCAATGTGGTTTATACAGCCAAGTAATGTGTATAGCACAATGGGTGCTACCGGTATATAAAACACTATGGATGGAGCAGCCGAGTAATTTCGTTGTTCCCGCAGGGGGGCAATGACAATAAAGATTATCTTATCTTATCTTAAGGTAAAGGTAAAGGGACCCCTGACCATTAGGTCCAGTCGTGACCGACTCTGGGGTTGCGCGCTCATCTCGCATTATTGGCCGAGGGAGCCGGCGTATAGCTTCCAGGTCATGTGGCCAGCATGACTAAGCCGCTTCTGGCGAACCAGGCAGCGCATGGAAATGCCGTTTACTTTCCCGCTGTAGTGGTTCCTATTTATCTACTTGCATTTTGACGTGCTTTCAAACTGCTAGGTTGGCAGGAGCTGGGACAGAGCAACAGGAGCTCACCCCGTCACAGGGATTCGAACCGCTGACCTTCTGATCAGCAAGCCCTAGGCTCAGTGGTTTAACCCAAAGAGCCACCTGGGTCCCTTATCTTATCTTACTATATATTTGGGTAAGGTGTGCAAAAAATGCATATGTTGGTGAAAATAACTTGCAGGAACGTACCAGGGTAAACATAGATATTAGGGGGAATATGCCTTGCAAAAATGTGTGTTAGGCAAAATTGCATACAAAATGTATAAATTTCTGGTGGATTTTCATGAGGTTTTTTTTTTAAAAAAAAAAAATGCAAACTGATGTGGAAACATGGCAGAACTGAACTGAAGCTTGGGAAAATGAGAAATAGAGGGAAACAGAAATTGGCGTAATTACCCAGCCCTGGAGGAAAGAGGCTGCTTGTAGATGGCCTGTTTATTCACCAGGGAGGCGAGCTGACGTTTTATCAAGTGTGGTGCAGTGGTTAAAGTGTCAGGTCAGGAGTGGGGAGACCCGGATTCGAATCCCCCCGCTCAGCCATGAAGCTCGCTGGGTTTGACCTTGGGGGTCAGCCACTGCATCTCTCAGCCCAACCCACCTCTCAGGGTTGTTGTGGGGATTAAACAAGGAAGGGGAGAACAAGGAAGGGGGGCTCCTTGGAGAGAGAAAAAGGAGGCATATAGATGAAATAAATAACCCCCATGCTTTGTAGCACATTTCATCGTCACCTTCCTTCCCACCCAAAAAAAAAGCCCACCCTTTGGGCGGAGGAGCTGGTTTGTTGCGCAGGAGCTCCAAACCGACTTTAATCGCGCAACTTGCATCTGCCGGTGTGCGTTCAAATTCCACGCAAAATAGTGACAGCCTGGAAGCACCCGGAGAGGAAAAAGAGAGAGAGAGACACTGAGAGGGGGAGGGAGATGGCATGGCAACCGTACAGCTCGATAAATCAATCTCGCCCACCCATTGCGAGGGTGTGTGCGCTGTCGGCGCATACGCGAGATGCCTCTCGCACCTCGGCCGAGCATCTCATGTGCAGATTTGGGAAAGTATCTGATCCCAACCCACGTGTTCAGAAAATGAAGCATTCGAGATTAGCCAAAGCCCTGCCATAGCTTCCTGGCCCTCCCCTCTCTCGCCCGACTTCAAAGAGAAATGGTGCCTTAAATAGTCATTACTTCATAAATTGACATCTAAGGCACCCTTTAGGAGAGCTTGGGTGATTGATGGTGGCCTATGTTGACCTTACCGGGGGGGGGGGCAAGCCCTTGTTCCCTGCTTGACCAGCTGATAGCTCTGGTCAGGGGTCAAGAATCTGAATGGAAAGTCACTTTGATTCCAACAATAGACCGGAGTCTGGCGCTTGTTGGTGGCTTATTTTCATTTTTAAAAATAAAATAAAAATGCTTGGCTATCTTGGTCAAAGCTCAGGCACAAAGTTCCCTGGACTAATTGTCATGTTTGTCCTTCTGTATGCCACCTGACTTGGTTCTTGGGCCATTTTGGCTATTGACACTTTGGGACATATTTTCTGTTTTCGAAGCCGGTGGCTGGTGTTTTCGTTTTTGCGGGGGGACTTGTGAATATGTGTAATGAGGCACGTCACCTGAGAAGCGGGCGGTTTTTCATCGGAACAATAGGCCCTCAAAATGCGCCCATTGAATTAAAATGATACGGGCTCTGAATAGATGCGTTGTTGATCACCGAGATCTGCCTTGTGGGGTCAGGAACATAACTGCCAGAGTCTCCTTTTAGGAGTCTGGCTGCTCCAGCATGAGAAAATGCACACACAAGACGGCTAACATCTCCTCTTGAAAAATAAAGTAGGTACAGTGGTACCTCGACTTACGAAGGCGATCCGTTCCGTGGCGCTCTTCAGAAGTCGAATCCTTCGTAAGTCGAAGAGTCTATTTTGCGCATGCACAAAGCACGATTTTGCCGCGCACGCCGCTTCTGTGCAGGCGCAGGCCGCGCACACGGTGAAAATACTTCCAGGTTTGCCGACTTCGGAAGTCGAAACCTTCGGAAGCTGAAGTATTCGTAAGTCGAGGTACCGCTGTATTCAAACGCATTCGGAATTCGGGTCAATCAAGACGACTGTTTTCTCCCTAGGTTGAAAGTAGTTCAAACCCATCTTCAAAATATCTCAAGGGCTGTCACATGGAAGATGGGGGAAGCTTGTTTTCTCCAGCTCTGGAAGGTAGGACTCGAACCAGTGGCTTCAAGTTACAAGAAAGGAGATTCTGACTAAACATCAGGAAGGACTTTCTGAATGTAAGAGTTGTTTGATAGTGGAACGGACTCCATTGGGAGGTGGTGGACTCTTCTTCCTTGGAGGTTTTTAAGAAGAGGTTGGATAACCATCTGTCATGGATGCTTTAGTTGAGATTCCTGCATTGCAGGGGGTTGGACTAGATGGCCCTTGGGGGTCCCTTCCAATTCTATGATTCTATACTGCAGGACAATGGACTTTTCAGCAGGAGGGGAAGACCTGTCTTCTTCTTCTTTTGTATATAATTTTTATTAAATTTCCTGTTTTACAATTTAAAATAATCATTTTACATCCTTAAGATATCAATGACTTGCCTTCTTCTCCTTCCACGGTTCATTTTGCATATCAAAAATCCCTGCATATTTTACAAAAACTATACCATTCAGTATTCCATTACTGCAGCCATCAAAACTTATTTACACTGTTGAATTTATCTTAATGCTGCCAGCGTTTTCAGCTGTACACAGTTATTTCTCCCCTTATATTCAATAAACGTTTCCCAATCTTCTCTAAACATATGTTCTTCTTGGTCTCTTATTATGTATGTTAAGTCTGCAAGCTGTACATATTCTGTCAATTTAAGTTGCCATTCTTCTTTAGTTGGGACCTCGCTCGTTTAGGGAGGCTTTTAATGTTTAATAGGTTACTGTGTTTTATTTTTCTGTTGGAAGCCGCCCAGAGTGGCTGGAAAAACCCAGCCAGATGGGCGGGGTATAAATAATAATATATTATTATTATTATTATTATTATTATTATTATTATTATTATTATTATTTGGGGGCTAGCAAAACACCGGCCACAGTAGTGGCATACATAAATAACCTTTTTTTGACACCTGGGAATTTCCATCTGAATTATCCCCAACAGAAAGGACTCTGGGTTGTTTTTTTGGGGTGGGGAGTACATTTAAACATTTTTTTCCAATTCATTATGGAGACATCCTGGCTTCTTCACCAGCTGGACTCACCTCTGTGACTTGACCTCCTTCCTGCTTCGGCTTCTGCCTCTGATTCTGGACTGCTCTCTGCCACAGATTCTCCCAGCTCACTAAGCCCTGTTGTCCCTTCAGCTTCCAACACCGCCCCCTCCTAATCTTCTCCCTCTGACCTCTTATCCTCACTCCCCAAATTCTGAGCCTTCTTCCCTTGGGTGTCCCCCTTTAGGGAGTCCATGGCTGGATTTTTTGGTACTAGATGTATGGGTTTTATGTGGGAATACACAGCAGCTACATTTCTGAACACAATGGTCGTGTGCTGTAATGGTTAGATTGCCAAACTAGGATCGAGGACTCAGATCACTGCTCACCCATATGGAGCTCACTGAGTGAGCTTAGGCATAGGTCTTTCTTCTTCTTTGGCGATCACTCGTAGCCGAGTAAGATTTTCTTCCATAAACACGGTTTTAACAATGGGTCTGCAAGTGACTGTGGAGGCCAATTTTGGATCCACACGTCCTTCCGCAGTGGGGACATTGGTTTCCAGGTGGGAGTCGATCACGGTGTGGATTTGCCAAGTGTGCCTTCCTCTTAGCACATTTCTCCCTTGTGTCCTGAGTTCGAGTGTCTTCAAAGCCCGTGACACCTTTGATAAAGGCTGTTCTCCATCTGGAGCGCTCGCAGGCCAGTGTTTCCAGTTGTCAGTGTCTTACCTTCCAAGTCCCGGACTGCAGAATCCGGGACCAGCAGCCGTGTGACACCGGAAGTTGCGTCGATGTAACTTCCGGTGTCGCTTTGCCCTTCTATGGGCACCAAAAATGGCCACCGCTGGCTTCAAAAGTAGCTTCTACGCATGACCGGAAGTGCTTCAACGCAACTTCCGGTGTCGCTTTGCCCTTCTATGGGCACCAAAAATGGCCGCCGCCGACACCGGAAGTTGCGTCTACGCACTTCCGGTCATGCGTAGATGCGACTTTTGAAGCCGCCGGCGGCCATTTTTTTGTGCCCATAGAAGGGCAAATCAGAAAAAAATGGCCGCGAGCAGGAGAAAATAACAGAGAAAAACAGGAGACAAAGTGATATGTGGGACCACCAGGAAAAGGTAAGTAAAAACGGGGGTTTCCCGGAGAAAACGGGGTACTTGGCAGCTATGCAGTGTTTATACTACATTTTGAAAGATTTGCCTTGAGACAGGTGCCAAGTCCCTGAAGCCCTGGGTGCCCGAGCACCCATAAAATTTCCCATGAAGGAGCCGGGCACCCACAAATTTCAGTGCCAGGGCTATGCACACTGCATGGCACCCACAGCCCCGGGCAGCCACAGTCATAGGGCCAAGCTGGCAGTTCTGACCTTCGGCCCATCACTGCCTCTCAGCCTAACCTACCTCACAGGGCTGTTCTGGAGATCAAATGGAGAAAGGGGGGAAACCACGTTTGCCACCGTGAGTTCCCTGGAAGAAAGATGGGCAACGGATGTGATTTTTAAAAGAATTGTGAGAAAGTCCAGATTTGTGGAAGCAAAATGAAATCAATGCCACATGTTTGGCGGATCAGTCTTCACCAAATGACGCTGTTCGAACCGTCAACTGGCTTGGGGATTAATTTCCTTCTCTTTTGGCTGATGGCACAATGTTCCACTGTGAGCACATGTTTGTTCATGAGCTGGAGCAAGTTAACATTTTCATTTGGGCTGTTCCAACAGTAAGAAGGGGAGGGGGATTATTCTCAGTGGAGCTGTTGTTGGGCGTTCTGCTAAATGCTGAGGCAGCCAATCATCTGGGCTGGAAGAAATCATTTACTTAACAGTGGTACCCGCCAGCCAAGCCATTTCCTCATGCAAGATGAGAACCAGGCCTGGGATTTGAAAAGGGGCAGGGGCAGAAACCATGAATGGCACTAAAAAAACAAAAACAAAACAAAACTGCCCTCTTGCAAAACAAGTGAAAAAAAATTCAGCCGTTATTGAAATATGCTGTTTATTTATTTCATAAAAATTATATACCACTTGATTGTTTTTTAAAAAAACTCAACGCAGTTTACAAAAATTATTATTATTATTATTATTATTATTATTATTATTATTATTATTATTACTATGGCTGCTTTTTCTTGCCCAAGGCAACTAAAATCAACTTACGACCGACCAAATGACAAAACCTACAGAGATATATTAAAAACAAGGGAGGGGAATGCTTCGAAAACATCCCACCCACTCTAAAAAGAACAAAGCAACGAAATTATCAGTAGAAACAACCATTCGGAACGGTTTGAAAAACCAGCAGTAAACTAAAAACACATTAAAACATATGCCAATGTTCAACATGTCTGGGTAGGCATGTCTGAACAAAAATGCTTTCAGCAGGCACTGAAAAGAAAAGTTTGCCTCATTTGGGTCTTTTTAATTTAGAGAGGAAAAGCAAGGCATATGATAAAGGTGAATAAGATTAGGGAGAAAGCAGACCCTCCAAGTGTCCCTATTTTCCGGAGACAGTCCCAGATTTACAGAATCCATCCCAGTTTCTGATTTGATCCCAGAGTGTCCCGCTTTTCCTTAGGACGTCCCTATTTTCATCAGAGAAATGTTGGAAGGCTGTGGTAGGATGTTCCTATTTTTGGAGGGCATAGCTGCCAAGTCTCCCATTTTTCCCGGGAAATCCCCGTTTTCCCCGCTGTTCCTAGCTGAAAAAACGGATTTTTTTTGTTTTTTCCCGGTTTATTCTGGCGCGGCGGCCATTTTGGAACTGGGCAAAGCTGTGGCAAAAGTCACTTCTGAGCATGCTCCGCCCAGTTCCAAAATGGCGGCAGCGCTACTTCCGGTCTGCTATTTCCGGCCCGGTCCCTTATTCCTCTGACAGCAACTTGGCAGGTATGTTGGAGGGACGTCTCTGTTTTCATCAGAGAAATGTTGGAGGGTACGTATTTAGGGTCATGCAGAGCACGGCCTGAGCAGAGGTCATGAAAGCTGGCATCTGTGAGCCACAGAAGCAAAATTGTTCCCATGCTACAGTTTCCAGATATCCACCCAGTCTCTATAACTTTGTCTTTAGCAGTAGTGTAGTTTGGAAGTATTCATGTTTATTTCCCTGCTGTGAAAAGCCTTACCTGGGGAAACCCAGGCAGATGGGCGGGGTATAAATAATAATAATAATAATAATAATAATAATAATAATAATAATAAATTATTATTATTAGTATTATTAGTATTATTATTTCCCACAAATACCTGAGATGCTCTTAAAAGGCAGAGCAAGCTCTCTTATCTCCACATTTTCTCTCTCCCCTCACACAATTTGCTCTGTTACACATGCACACAGAGAGAGTCACTATTTTGTGGGCCGGATGCAATCAAATACAGTACCAGAATGTTAAAGGTAAAGGGACCTCTGACCATTAGGTCCAGTCGTGACCGACTCTGGGGTTGTGGCACTCATCTCGCTTTATTGGCCGAGGGAGCCGGCGTACAGCTTCCGGGTCATGTGGCCAGCATGACAAAGCCGCTTCTGGCGAACCAGAGCAGCACACGGAAACGCCGTTTACCTTCACGCTGTAGCGGTTCCTATTTATCTACTTGCACTTTGACGTGCTTTCGAACTGCTGGTTGGCAGGAGCAGGGACCGAGCAACGGGAGATCACCCTGCTGCAGGGATTTGAACTGCTGACCTTCTGATCAGCAAGCCCTCGGCTCTGTGGTTTAACCCACAGCGCCACCCGCGTCCCTATCAGAATGTTAGGTCTGTGCATTTAATGTGTATAAGGCGGTTCTGTCACCCTAGTACCACAAAGGTGTGAAAAAGTGACAGTGAGGTACATTGAAAAGTGTGATATGGACGGATGATGAATGAGAAGCCGTGCAAAAAAACAAAACAAAAAACAAAAAACCCACAAGCAAATTAGAACAAGTGCATACAGTGGTACCTCGGTTTACAAACACAATTGGTTCCGGAAGTCTGTACTTAACCTGAAGCGAACTTAACCTGCAGCGAACTTTCCCATTGAAAGTAATGGAAAGTGGATTAATCCGTTCCAGACAGGTCCGCGGAGTACTTAAACTGAAAATACTCAAACCTAGGCGTACTTAATCGGAGGTATGACTGTATTGTCCTCTAACTGCCCCACAAACCAATTGGAACAAAAATAAAAACCAGATGCAGTGTAACTTTTGTGGAAGCAAATCAGATTGAATGCACAATAAACAGGTTGTCTGGGGGGGCTCCAAGAGGCTTTCCCCCTGAGGATAACTGGTCTAAACTACATTATTATTATTATACTAGTGGATTTTAGCCCGTTTAAAAACGGGCGCTAGAGGAAGCGGCCTGCCGGGACTGGCTTGGCGGTGGCGGGTCTTCCCGCCACCACCAAGCCAGTTCGCAGCGGGGGCTTTTCGCCGTTTGCCTTCCCCTGAGGGGGAGGCAAACGGCGAAAAACCCCGCCGCGCCGCAAATCGGCTCCGGGACTGGCTTGGCGGTGGCGGGTCTTCCCGCCACCGCCAAGCCAGTCCGCAGTGGGGGTTTTTCGCCGTTTGCCTTCCCCTGGGGGAGGCAAACGGCGAAAAACCCCGCCGCGCCGCAAATCGGCTCCGGGACTGGCTTGGCGGTGGCGGGTCTTCCCGCCACCGCCAAGCCAGTCCGCAGCGGGGGTTTTTCGCCGTTTGCCTTCCCCTGGGGGAGGCAAACGGCGAAAAACCCCGCCGCGCCGCAAATCGGCTCCGGGACTGGCTTGGCGGTGGCGGGTCTTCCCGCCACCGCCAAGCCAGTCCGCAGCGGGGGGTTTTCGCCGTTTGCCTTCCCCTGGGGGAGGCAAACAGCGAAAAACCCCGCCGCGCCGCAATTCGGCTCCGGGACTGGCTTGGCGGTGGCGGGATGTTCCCGCCACCGCCAAGCCAGTCCGCAGCGGGGGCTTTTCGCCGTTTGCCTTCCCCTGGGGGAGGCAAACAGCGAAAAACCCCGCCGCGCCGCAATTCGGCTCCGGGACTGGCTTGGCGGTGGCGGGATGTTCCCGCCACCGCCAAGCCAGTCCGCAGCGGGGGGTTTTCGCCGTTTGCCTTCCCCTGGGGGAGGCAAACAGCGAAAAACCCCGCCCCGCCGCAATTCGGCTCCGGGACTGGCTTGGCGGTGGCGGGAAAAAGGGGAGGAATTCCTCCCCTTCTTCCCGCCGCTGCCAAGCCAAAGCGGGCCTCCCTCCGCGCCCGCTGCCGCTTCGGCTTCCTCGGGTTCCCCGAGGAAGCGCCGTCCCATGCCGGAGGTGTGCGGCAAGGCTGCCGGGGGGGGGAGCGCTTCTCTCCCCCGCCGCCTCACCGCGCACCTCCAGCATGAGACTGGGCTTCGGAGCGGCGGTTGGCGGAGCGGCAGTTGGCTGTTCCCTGTGTCCCGAGAGCACGGGTCCAATCCCTGTGTCCCTGGTTGTCCCTCCGTCCAATCCCTGTGTCTCTGGGGGACATGCGCAGTACCCCAGGGACACACGGGACATCTGGACGCAGGGACAACATGGACATTATTATATAGGATTATATAGGATGAATTAATTTCTGCACCGCCCTTCCTCCGTAGAGCAACATAAGAATACAAGATGAAAACACCAAACACACATGTTCTACATACTATTATAGGGTTTGAGGGGGGGTCATTTTTAATGGTTTCCGTGGGTTCCTTACAAACCTGTGGTCCTCCTGATAAAGGAGGGTTAGAATCTATAAAAAGAATCCACTCGAACCAGTCTTTGTCGAGGTAATGACAATTCCCTATACCCAGGGGTCTGAGGGCAGTTCACAGAATAAAATCAAGATATAAAAACCACAAAATACATACCAAAAATAAAAACAACTCAATACCCCCCCACACACACAAAGGAACACATTTTAAAAGGGCATAGGATCAGGGCCGTCTTAAGCATATCGGGCACCCGGGCGCCGTGGTGTGAAGATCGCTCTGGTGCCCCCCGCCCCGTTTCCCACCGCGGCTGGCGGGCGGGCACAGCGCCGCTGCACCGGGCATAGCCGTGCGGCGCCCCCCTGGTGGCACGGCACCCTGGCGCCCTGCGCCACCCAGCCTTGCCTTAGAGCCAGCCCTGCATAGGATGTAAATCTGATCAAGCAAAGGTTAGAAAGGAACCTTTTGGCCTGACATCTAAAGGTGTGTAATGAAGGTGCCAGGCGAACTTCCCTGGGGGGAGCTTTCTACAGACAGGGAGCCACCGCAGGGAAGGCCCCGTTTTGTGTTGCCACCCTCCGGACCTCTCAAGGAGGGGGCACACGAAGAAGGGCCTCAGAAGATGATCTCAGGGTCTGGGTCATAGCTGCCAAGTTCTCCCTTTTTCTAAGGGAAATTCCCTTATGCTGAATAGGCTTCCTCGTGAGAAAAGGGAAAACTTGGCAGCTCTGGTCTGGGTAGGTTCATATGGGAAGAGGCAGTCCTTGAGGTATTGCAGTCCTGAGCCGTTTAAGGCTTTATAGGTCAAAAGCAGCACTTGGAATTGGGCCCGGAAACTAATCGGTAGCCAGTGCAATCGGACCAGGATCGGTGTAATATGCTCAAACCGTCTTGCTCCGGTGAGCAACCTGGCCGCTGAATTCTGCACCAGCTGAAGTTTCCGAACCATCTTCAGAGGCAGCCCTACGTAGAACGGCCTATGTATAACAACCTCGCCGGGTTGTTGTGGGGATTAAATGAAGAGGGGGAGAGAACCGTGTAAATCATAGAATCATAGAATCGTAGAGTTGGAAGAGACCACAAGGGCCATCCAGTCCAACCCCCTGCCAAGCAGGAAACACCATCAAAGCATTCTTGACATATGCCTGTCAAGCCTCTGCTTAAAGACCTCCAAAGAAGGAGGCTCCACCACACTCCTTGGTAGCAAATTCCACTGCCGAACAGCTCTTACTGTCAGGAAGTTCTTCCTAATGTTTAGGTGAAGTCTTGTAGTTTGAATCCATTGCTCCGTGTCCGCTTCTCTGGAGCAGCAGAAAACAACCTTTCTCCCTCCTCTCTATGACATCCTTTTATGTATTTGAACATGGCTATCATATCACCCCTTAACCTTCTCTTCTCCAGGCTAAACATACCCAGCTCCCTAAGCCGTTCCCCATAAGGCATCGTTTCCAGGCCTTTGACCATTTTGGTTGCCCTCTTCTGGACACGTTCCAGCTTGTCAGTATCCTTCTTGAACTGTGGTGCCCAGAACTGGACACATTACTCCAGGTGAGGTCTGACCAAAGCAGAATACAGTGGTACTATTACTTCCCTTGATCTAGATGCTATACTCCTATTGATGCAGCCCAGAATTGCATTGGCTTTTTTAGCTGCCTGATGTCCTTGGAGACCTTGATGTCCTTGGAGGGAAAAGAAAGGATGTGTGTGTGTGTGCAATAAATGAAATAAATAAAAGATTTTTAGAGGGAGCGATTAGTGCAGAAGAACTGTGGCTCTTCCTGCACCCCATATACATTACAGGGACCTTTGGGTTCCTCCCAACTCTACAATTCCATGAGAATGTCCATGATTGAAATCCATGGGAAAGGAAAGTGAATGTGATTGTTGCCAAACTTGGGTGCCACCCCCACTCTTTGCTAAGGTGCAGCAAGACCCCAGGGGGTCCCAGGAGATCTGTGTTCCTTTAGAGAATTGAGACATGGCGGAGGCTGTTGTAGCTTTTAAGAAAGATGGTTAATCGACCTATTTACACCTTCAGTCTGCATGGAGGGAGTCCAGACCTTACTGCACGGTCCTTTCAAGAGGGGCTCGTTCCCCGTAGCAGTCCGAGGCATCTCTCCCAGCCAGCCTTCGGCCAACCTGCCCAAAATGGATCCCAGTCTTTCTTCTTCCTTTCATCTTCCCAGCACCCCTTGCTCAAAAACTCCCTTTTCCTGTCACTTCAAACACACACCCCATCACCTTGGCAACATCTGTCTCCCCAGGCTAAAGGCTTCCTCTTGGGCATGTTAACAGATCTGCTCTTTGTTAGGCCAGCCAGGCTGGTTTGCAGAAGCCAAGCCAGGGATTCCTTGTCTAGCATAGCAGCTTGTACTTTCATCCATGTCCCAATTAAACAAAACACTACCATTTATTACTTTCTAAGGTTTAGGGCAGGCATCCCCAAACTGCGGCCCTCCAGATGTTTTGGCCTACAACTCCCATGATCCCTAGCTAACAGGATCAGTGGTCAGGGAAGATGGGAATTGTAGTCCAAAACATCTGGAGGGCCGAAGTTTGGGGATGCCTGGTTTAGGGCGTCTCCCTCTGTTATGTACTGAGCTGAATCATAGAACAATAGGATCCAGAATCAGCAGTCTGATTGGTCCGCAGGAGCCACCCAATCCAACTCCAGGTGGAAGTGAATCCGCAACCTGATTGGCCTGCAGGAGCAGCCAATCAGGCGGCTGGCAGAAGTGAATCCGCAACCTGATTGGCCTGCAGGAGCAGCCAATCAGGCTGCTGGCAGAAGTCAATCCACAAACTGATTGGCCCACAGGTGTAGCCCTGAAGTAGCCAATCACGCAAAGCCCATTGTGTAAATAATGTATATAAGCAGATGGTTTTGGGAAAAGGGCATTCTTCTTCTCTTCTCCTTGATGACTATGAGCTGAATAAAGAGCATGAAATTCACTCTCGACTCAGAGTATATTTCACCCTCCAAAATCTATAACACCGCCTTAATGGGTGAATAAACAAACTAATGAGGTTTTAAGAGCAAAAAAAACTGAATGGGGGGGGGAGGGACTCCTGCAGATTTTTACCCCAGACTGAAGCAAGGACACCATGTATTTGGAAAACCTAACGCCTAGGCTCAAATACCAGCACTATTTGTCAACCAGATTCCAGTCCAACCAGTACATTGCTGGCATTTATTTGCTGCGGCTCAGATTACAAAGGGAGCCCCATGCCTCAGTGATCTTTGGATTACCCAAGATATCATCTCACGAGTTTCCTTTACATCCAAAGCCTGCTTAAAGGAAGCTTCTAAAAGGATTTGTTTATTTATCTCAAGGCTTGCTCGCCATTCAAAAAGGGAACCGGCTAATCTCCAGGAAGTGCCACACAACCTGGGCCAATTTGTCTTGAGATTGAGTCACAGGCTGGTGACAACTGCCACCTTTTGCCTCAGGGCGGTGCATGAAGATAATAATAATAATAATAATAATAATAATAATAATAATAATAACCCCACCCATCTGGCTGGGTTTCCCCAGCCACTCTGGGCAGCTTCCAATAAAATATTAGAATACAATAGTCCTTCAGATATTAAAAGCTTCCCTAAATAGGGCTGCCTTCAGATGTCTTCTAAAAGTCTGGCAGTTGTTTTTTTCCTTTGACATCTGGTGGGAGGGCGTTCCACAGGGCGGGCACCACTACCGAGAAGGCCCTCTGCCTGGTTCCCTGTAACTTGGCTTCTCGCAGGGAGGGAACCGCCAGAAGGCCCTAGGAGCTGGACCTCAGTGTCCGGGCAGAACGATGGAGGTGGAGACGCTCCTTCAGGTCTACTGGGCCGAGGCTGTTTAGGCCTTTAAAGGTCAGCACCAACACTTTGAATTGTGCTAAGAAACATACTGGGAGCCAATGTGGGTCTTTCAAGACCGGTGTTATGTGGTCCCGGTGGCATACCTGCCAAGTCTCCCGCTGAAAAATGCAGGATCAGCAGCTGCGCGGCACCGGAAGTTGCATAGAAGCAACTTCCGGGGCCGCTCTGCCCATGTGTGGGCACCGGAAATAGGGCAGAGTGGCACCAGAAGTCGCTTCTACGCATGCCTGGCGGCCATCTTGGTGGTGGCCACATGGCGACGGCCAAGATGGCCACCGGGCATGCGTAGAAGCGACTTCCGGTGCCCACACATGGGCAGAGCAGCACCCAAAATGGAGGCTCCCTGGCAGGTAGGAAATCTGGGGGATTTCCGGGATTTTTCTCCATTTGGGAGAACAGTGGGAAACGGATTAAAATACAGGGGTTTTCCGCGAAAAACGGGATACTTGGCAGCTAAGCCCGTGGCCACTCCCAGTCACCAGTCTAGCTGCCGCATTCTGGATTAGTTGTAGCCCCACGTAGAGTGCATTGCAGTAGTCCAAGCGAGAGATAACTAGAGCATGCACCACTCTGGCGAGACAGTCTGCGGGCAGGTAGGGTCTCATACTGCGTACCAGATGGAGCTGGTAGACAGCTGCCCTGGACATAGACCTGACCTGCACCTCCATGGACAGCTGTGAGACAAAATGACTCCCATGCTGCGCACCTGCTCCTTCAGGGGCACAGTTACCCCATTCAGGGAGTCCTCCACACCTGCCTGCCTCCTGCCCTGGTGAGGCATGGGCAATTCTCCTCCTCCTCTTTTCCAGAAGGGATATCCAGTTTTCTAGTGTGTGTCCTGCAGACCAAGAATGTATAAGAACGTAAGTCCTGCAGGATCAGGCCAGGGGCCCATTCAGGCTGCTACCAAGGAGTGTGGTGGAGTCTCCTTCTTTGGAGGTCTTTAAGCAGAGGCTTGACAGGCATATGTCAAGAATGCTTTGATGGTGTTTCCTGCTTGGCAGGGGGTTGGACTGGATGGCCCTTATGGTCTCTTCCAACTCTATGATTCTATGATTCTTAAGCCACACGTTCAGACTTTAAAGTACCATGTCCAAACATGTGGGTTTTTTCTTCCTGGGAAATCCTGTGCTTCCCTACTGAATCAGAACAAACAGCCATCAAGTTCCCCACAGATTGCCTTTGCTCCAATTCAGTGGCAAAACGTGCTTTGGGACCCATGTCCGGCACCTTGTTCTCACAGCGGCCAACCAGATGTCCACGAGAAAGCCGTGATCAGGACCTAAATTCAGCAGGAGTCTGCCCAGTTTCCAGCAGCTGCTCTTCTGAAACATACAAAAGGAACTTTCCAACACTTCTGTCGCAATAAGCAGTGGGACAGGAGCAAATTTGACAATACTGCAAGTCCCAAGCAAAGTGCCTTCGGCCAGGACATGGTCATGAGATCATGTTTTTGGCCCTGACCAGCTGCAGAAATATGAAGTTGGCCCCGTCTGGTGACATCCCAGAAGACAGTGGATGAAGGAAAGCAGAGCTTTTCTGAGGTTAAGGAGCAATGGATACTGGCCCCAATCCCCTCCCTATCTCCTAAGCAAATATATACAGATGTTCTCAGACAGGACCTCTCAAAACCTGAAGATCGAGAAACTCATTATGTCAAACAACGAAGAAGTTTCGAAATGTTGCTCACCAAACGTCTGCTGTATTTAGAGAGCCTGGGACTTTTTGAAATAATCTACAGGCAGATGCAAGCCGAATAGACACTGAGTTTTATGTTTTGGTTCCTTCCCTCGCACAGAACGGCAATCAGATTTTTACTCTTCCTTTCAGGGACCAATTGTCCTTCCCGTCTACTGAGATGAATTAGACTTTGATTAACTGTGGGCTTTCTGAAATATTGCCCTGGACTTAATAATGGATCTGTTATAAACATGGCATCATCATTCAACACCCCTTTTTCTTAGAGACTGGAAAGTTGCCTTTTGAAATACCTAATATTTCTTTAAAACCAGACATTTTCAGGATGTAGAAAATTGTGCCTCCAATATCAGTTTCTGCCCTTCGAACCAAGAGAATGGTGCTGTCTACAATTCCCAGACACATGTGTTATGAAACCAGATTCAAAGTGGCAAAGTGACTTGGTCATGATGACAACTCTGAAGGCAGGTTAAAAAAAAAACCAGGGTAATCATAAACAAGATAATAAATGTTGGAAATGTAAGAAGCAAGAAGGAACCTTCTTCCACATGTGGTGGACGTGTCCCCAAGTGAGAGACTTCTGGGAAAAGATTTATAATGAACTGAAAAAAGTGTTGAAAAACACCTTTCCTAAAAAAACAGAGGCCTTCTTACTGGGGATAACGGGGGATGAAATACCTAGGAAGGATGTTACTTTCTTTCTGTATGCCACAACAGCCGCAAGAACTCTACTTGCATAGAATTGGAAGAATGAAGAATTACCAACAGTGGATGAATGGCAGAAGAAGGGGATAGAATTCATGGAACTGTCTGAGTTGACCGGGAGACTCTGAAGCAGCAGTGGAAGAAGATTGGAATCAATTTAAAATTTATTTAAAGAATAAGCATATAATTGATTAGAATTAGTGGAAGTGAGGGAGATAAAATTGAGGTTGTAGTTAATACAATGGGGTGAAATAGGTATTGTTAGAAGTTAATGATAATTTAATTAAGAAGTAAGATATAGATAGAATATAAAAGGATAAGATGTAAAAGATAGAGAAATAAGGTAATATTAAATTAATAATTAGAAATTATATAAGATTTAGAGTTTACTACAGATGATATGTAAAGAATCGCAGAAGGAGGAGGAATGAGGAAGCCAATAGATTAGAAATAAGGGTTATAAGTTAGAATTTTTGTTTTTATATTTTTTTGTATTTTTGTATTTTGTATTTTTTGTGTTTTGTATTTTCTTTTTGTGTTTTGTATTTTTGAATGTTTTTGTTGTTTGAAAATCTTTAAGAAATACATTTAAAAATTAAAAATTAAAAAACAAACCAGGGTTATCAGCTTCAGGATTGAAGTCCTAGATCCCAAAGAGGGAATGGTTACCAGATGTCTGTTCTTCTTAGTACAAAAATGATGGCTCCTTTATCCTCAGGCTCATTCCTGATGTTATGCATTTCTATGTTTGTTTGTTTAAAGCTTGCAAATGGCCCTGGAATCAATATACATGATGGGTAGGATGAAAAAAATGTTGTAGACAAATAAGTAAACGTTTAAAGAATGGGGATTATCCTAGATTTTTGCTAGGTGCTGAAAATATTGGGAGGCGAGGGGTAGGTAAAAAGGTAAAAGGTAAAGGACCCCTGGACAGTTTCGTCCAGTCAAAGGTGACTATGGGGTTACGGCGCTCATCTCACTTTTCAGGCCAAGGGAGCCGGCGTTTATCTACAGACAGCTTTTCGGGTCATGTGACCAGCATGACTAAACTGCTTCTGGCCCAATGGAAACCAGAGCGAATGGAAACACCTATTTATCTACTTGCACTGGCATGGTTTCGAACTGCTAGGTTGGCAGGAGCTGGGACAGAGCAATGGGAGCTCACCCCGTCGTGGGGATTCGAACCGCCGACCTTCTGATCAGCAAGCCCAAGAGGTGCAATGGTTTAGACTACAGTGCCACCTGCGTCCCTCTGGGAGGCGAGGGGTGCCGCAGGTCCATGACACAGTTTTACCTCTGGGCAAATTAAAATAATGTGTTGACTGACTAACGTTGCCATTGTTGTTTGCGGAGTGTTCAGCTAACCTGCAATGTAAACAAAGTAAAATAATAATAATAAATGGGGAAGGTAGACGTTCCGGGGCCCAGTGCAAAAGACCAGGGGCTCAGGACCCTTGGGCAATCTCCTGGTTTATTCACGAGGAGGATCAAATCAGAAACCGGGACGGCTTCTCTAAATCAGGGATGTCCCTGGAAAATAGGGATACTTGGAGGGTGTGGAAGCTGTGATATGCAAGCCTGCTGGCTCCTGCTCTCTGAGAGCATCTGAGAGCTTGCTGGATTCACAGAACTAAGCAGGCAGAGAATATGCACCTGAAATTCAAGGATCAGGAATATTTTTCCGTCTTGTTGTTGTTTAGTCGTTTAGTCGTGTCCGACTCTTCGTGACCCCATGGACCATAGCACACCAGGCACTCCTGTCTTCCACTGCCTCCCGCAGTTTGGCCAAACTCATGTTCGTAGCTTCGAGAACACTGTCCAACCATCTTGTCCTCTGTCGTCCCCTTCTCCTAGTGCCCTCAATCTTACCCAACATCAGGGTCTTTTCCAAGGATTCTTCTCTTCTCATGAGGTGGCCAAAGTATTGGAGCCTCAGCTTCATGATCTGTCCTTCCAGGGAGCACTCAGGGCTGATTTCCTTAAGAATGGATAGGTTTGATCTTCTTGCAGTCCATGGGACTCTCAAGAGTCTCCTCCAGCACCAGAATTCAAAAGCATCAATTCTTCGGCGATCAGCCTTCTTTATGGTCCAGCTCTCACTTCCATACATCACTACTGGGAAAACCATAGCTTTAACTATACGGACCTTTGTCGGCAAGGTGATGTCTCTGCTTTTTAAGATGCTGTCTAGGTTTGTCATTGCTTTTCTCCCAAGAAGCAGGCGTATTTTAATTTCGTGACTGCTGTCACCATCTGCAGTGATCAAGGAGCCCAAGAAAGTAAAATCTCTCACTGCCTCCATTTCTTTCCCTTCTATTTGCCAGGAGGTTATGGGACCAGTGGCCATGATCTTGGTTTTTTTTTTTTTTTCCGTCTTATTGCAGCAAAATTCTGAGCATGCTTACTGAGAAGTCCCACTGAGCTTAATGGGGCCAACTCTGAAACAAGCACGCACGGGATCGCCTCCTTCGACTCCCAGTTTCAAAGTAAACAGAGTTTCCAGACATCCCAAAGCTCGTGAACCAGCATGCTGGCTAGCATCCGAGAGGGACCGGAGAGGTTTCAGGGAACGCCCGTGGCCAGAGCTTAGCACTTCTGCACATGTTTCTTTGGTATAGGAACTTCTGATGCATTATGAAATCAACCCACAATGAGCCAAGGCCCAGCCTCCCAGAGTCTCCCCCAGCTGCAAACCCTTTGGCCCCTGCAGGGATAGGAAGGGGAGAGGGAGGAGTTGTGTTGAATAAGGGAAACTTAAATCTTGCTCCGTATCCTCCCTGTTTTATGTAATTGGTGTCATTTTTCTGGTTTTTCTTTTTTTGTGCAATTGCAGCTGGAATGACTTAAAATGTCAGGCAGGGACAATCGCAGCTATTGAGGCTTGAGGAGCAGCTGTACGTAGAAATCCTAGCTGGCTTGCGGGGAGGGGGGGGGAAAGCTGGGCTCCGTTTAACTGGTGATTAGCCAACGCATTTGAAGAGAGTGAAGGTTTTGGGGCTTGCCTGGGTGTTCAGTTCGAAGTCAAGACCCCCCCCCCCGGAGAAAGTTGGTCCTCTCATTAAAACCTGCCTCTCTTCCCACCGATTCCTTAACAGTTTCACCTGAGAAGCAGGGCCGGCCCGAGTAGGGTTGCCAGACTCAATAGTGGACAGGACTTCTGTGCCTTTAATTGCCCTGCTCTCTTTTGAGTCTGGTAACCTTACAGAGAAACCAGCAGACCCTTTGCTTGGAAATTAAACAAAGGGTCTGCTGGTTTCTCTTTAAGGTTTCCAGACTCAAAAGAGAGCAGGGCAATTAAAGGCACAGAAGTCCTGTCCACTATTGAGTTTGGCAACCCTATGCTTCTGCTCCACACACTCCAGCAAATCCCTTTGAAGTGACATTTTGCCACTTGAGTTATAATATCATGGAATTGTAGAGTTGGAAGGTACCCTGGGGGTCATCTAGTCCAACCCCCTGCAATGCAGGAATCTCAGCTATTGAGTCCCTGACAGATGGGCACCCAACCTCTGCTTAAAGACCTGCAATGAAGGAGAGGCCACCACCTTCCGAGGGAGTTCGTTCCACTGTTGAACTTCAGTAAATTGTCACTGTTTTTTTATGGAGCAAGATTAGCTGTTGCCTGCACTTAGAGGAGCCAAGAGCTGACAGAATGCAAGGGAGATGTCAGTGAATTCATGCCTCTGGGACTGATGTGGAAATACCTGGTTCTGGGTTAGGGTTAGGGTTCCAGAGCAGATCCTTAATCTTTTTGTCCCATGTTTTGCATATGTTCAGGGGTGTCACAAGGGGGGTTCAGGGATGTGGTTCACCCCAGGCGTCATGCCTAGGGTGTGTCTGACAAAATCCCCCGGGGCGGATTGTCATTGCGGCGCTCACACCTGCAGCGGGCTGATTTTTGCGATCGCCGTGATCGTTGTTGTAAAAATCTGCCTGTTGATCGCGCAAATATGCCCGGTGATCAGCCTGGCACCCCCCGGCAGACGGTGTTCCCATCCCCTGGTGGGCGGATTTTCATGATTGGCGGTACCCTTAAAAAAGCTCAACAGCTCTGGGCAACGTTCCCAAAAAATGCAATGTGGGGGGGGGGGGGAGAGAGTGACCAAAAAAAATGTTCCGGGCACCACCTGACCTTGCTACGCCTCTGCATATGTAAACAACCCAGATAGGGAATCCAGGAAGGATAATAGAATAAGAGACCCTGAGGGTCATTGCAGTAATCACAGATAAAGCGTCCCTGCCAGATCTCCATCCAGCCTCTGTTAAAAAATCTCCAGGGAAGGAGAGTTCACCACCTTCAGAGGCAGACCATTCCACTATCAAACAGCTCTAACCACAGTTCTTCTTGATGTAGAGTCAGAATCTCCCTGCTTCTCATTTGAATCCGTTGGTTCTGGTCCTCTCCTCTGGAGCAGGAGAAAGCAAATGTGTGCCATCTCCCATTTAATAGCTCTTCAGAGATTTGAAGATGGCCATCGTATCACCTCTCAGTCTGTGGCTCTCTAGAGTTCTCCTCCCAGAACCACTTGGCTGCTGCTGGAGAGGTGAGAAAGTGAGCTCCCCTTCATCTTCTCAGCTGGGCTCTGCTTTGGCGGCCATACCACCTGGCCATTACATAATAGTACTATGCAGGGCCCCAGAATTGCTATGTTTTCCTCCTCCCTCCCCAGAGCTTGGCCAAAAGAGTCCCGGGAACTGTGAGTGTAGACGATAAGCAATAAAGTTGGCATGTTACATTCAGCTGTAATGTTTACCTGCTGCATGACTGAGCCCCAAATTAAATCCTTAGATCTGCACCGACTTTCAAATCAAGTCACGGGGCATCAGTTTCAAGATTCGAGTCCATCCTTTATGCCAAAGTTTCCCGCTTGCCTCTCCCTGCTAACTTGTTAGGCTTTTATTTTATTTTGCCTGGAGGAGACAGCCTGCAATCTGTTACAGCCCCGACACAAGCAAACAGCCTAGCCCTAGTATGAGTGAGGACCTAAGATTTACTATAAGTATGATAATAAATGCTGGAAATGTAAGAAGGAGGAAGGTTCCTTTTACCGCATGTGGTGGACGTGCCCACTAGTAAGTGACTTCTGGGAAAAGATTTATAATGAAATGAAGAAGGTGTTGAAAAACACATTTGTGAAAAAACCAGAGGCATTTCTAGTGGGCATAGCAGGAAAAGAGATTCCTAAGAGAAGCGTCAATTTTTTCATGTATGCTACAACGGCAGCAAGAATTTTGTTAGCAAAGAACTGGAAATCCCATGCAATACCAACTATCGATGACTGGCAGATGAAGATGATGGAGTTTATGGAACTGGCTGAGATGACCGGAAGAATCCGTAACCGGGGGGAAGAAGCGACAGAAGAAGAGTGGAAAGATTTTAAACTGTATTTTAAAAAATATGTAAAAGTTATATATTAAGATCAGAAGTAGGCTGAAATTAAACTGTGGAGATGATGAATATGTAAGATGTAAATTATAAAATAAGATATGACAAAGTGAACAAATTGGTATATAAATTGCTAAAATAGTGTATGTTAAAGAACCACAGTGGATGGGGGCCCGAGGAGGTCCATATATATAAAATGTGAGAGGAAATTAAGTATAGAAATTTTTTTCTTTTTTGTTATGTTTTTTGTTTTATTGTAGTGTTTGTAGTGTTTATTGTGTTTCTTTTCTGTTTGTATTTTTTGTGGTGTTTTGGAAAAACTAATAAAAATTATTATTATTATTTTAAAAAGTATGAGTGAGGACCAAGCCTCCATCTTCCCACTGCATTCCAGGTGGGTGTTTTCTTTTGCAAGGTGCGAAAGCCCCTGCTTTCTGTGCAAAATCTCCCAGGTCCAATCCCTGGCACTTGCAGTTTAGGGGCTCTCCGATGCCAGAGCCCTTTGAAAGCAGAATGTCAAGCTGTACTGAAAGTCATGGCGAACTCACCCGGTGCAGCAAGTGTACATTTGCTGCATCAATAACTAAACAGAGATGACCAGCCTCAAAAGATCCCACTCTGGAAGCCTTGACCCAAGTTCCTCCATCCTTATCTCCAGCCCTGTAAACACAACTCTCACGGGGAAAAGCTGCCTCTTCTGGAACAAAGGCAAAAACAGTGCGCTCTGGCTCTGTACACCTGAATATTTCTGATCATGATCTTTTATATATAGATATATAATATTTATTGATTTTATAGCAAACAAAAACATACAAAATACAAAATACAAAAAAAATAAAAAAATAAAAAAATAAAATAAAATTCCAACATTCTATATCTTGGTTCAAATCTAACACTGTTGACTTCTCATTCCTCCTCCAACTGTGTTACATTGTAAATCAACTTTACTGATTTCTACATTGTTATGTACTGAACTGAATAATAGAACAATAGGATCCAGAATCAGCAGTCTGATTGGTCCGCAGGAGCCACCCAATCCAACTCCAGGTGGAAGTGAATCCGCAACCTGATTGGCCTGCAGGAGCAGCCAATCAGGCTGCTGGCAGAAGTGAATCCGCAACCTGATTGGCCTGCAGGAGCAGCCAATCAGGCTGCTGGCAGAAGTCAATCCACAAACTGATTGGCCCACAGCTGTAGCCCTGAAGTAGCCAATCAAGCAAAGCCCATTGTGTAAATAATGTATATAAGCAGATGGTTTTGGGGAAAGGGCATTCTTCTTCTCCGTGATGACTACGAGCTGAATAAAGAGCATGAAATTCACTCTAGACTCCGAGTATATTTCATACATCTTGACCTTAAACTTATTTTCCATTTTAACTAAGCCTTTTTTATATTATATTATTGTAACTTAACATATATTTCAAATCCTTTTCCAAACTTATAACTACATCTCAATATATTTACTCCTCTACATTTTATATTTCTACAACCTCTCTGTACCTCCTTCACTTCAATTAATTCTATCCAACAATATGCTTATTCTTGAAATAAACTTTAAATTTCTTCCACTCTTCTTCCACCGCTTCCTCCCTCTGATCCCGGAGTCTCCCGGTTAGCTCTGCCAGTTCCATGTATTCTATCATCTTCTTCTGCTATTCATCCACCGTTGGTAATTCTTCGTTCTTCCAATTCTTGGCTATTAAAATTCTTGCTGCTGTTGTGGCAAACAGGGGGGGGGGGGAATTTCCTCAGTAATTTCTCTAACTATCCCAAGTAATTTCTCATTGTGATTTTAATGCTGGTGGCTGCAATTGCTCGTGACAGGCAGGAATTCAATGCTTGCAGCTAGCATTGTCAAGCCTCAGCTGTGGCCTTGCAAAACCTTGGGCTCACCGGCTGCAAGACATGGACCCACCAGGTTAAATCTATTCGCTGCAATAAGGAGCTCAAGGCAGCATGTGGGGCTCGCCACCTCCTGTCCCCCTTTTGTCATCGCAACAACCCTGAAAGGTAGGTTAGGATAAGAGGGAGGGACGGGTCACCCAGGGAAATTCATGCCTGAGCGGGATTTGAACCCTGGTCTCCCAGGTCCAAGTCTCACTAACCAATACAACATTCTGACTCGCTGCCAGGGGTGGGAAGATCTGTTCATTTCAAATTCTCTGTTTCTCATTTCCCCTCCAATCTTAAATTTGGTTCTCCACATTTCTCAGCAATTTGTGAATATTACTGTGTCTTTTCAAAAACTCACCAGCATTTTCGTGTGAATTTCTCCTAATAAACACATTTTAATATGTGTTTTTTGACCACTGTGCCTGTGTTTGCAAGCCATTTCCCATAAAATAATGCATTTTTCCAAGTCATTTGCTCTCAGATCCTCATTTCTGTGAACACTTTCCCCAAATAGAATACGTTTTTGCAAACATTGTTTTCTTGGAGAACTGCATCGCAGAATTCAGATCCTTCAGAATTTCAAAGGGTGGTTATGTTTCAGCTCAAGAGTTGTTCTGGAAACTGTAAAGTGGACAGGTTTTTTTAAAAAAAAGATGCATGCTGAATTTAATCTCTCCTCCCTCTCTACTCACCATACACCACACTGACACAATTACACCGCTAATGCTCATTATTACCTAATAAGCCTGAAACCGAATAAGCACTACACTATGTTGGCTCTCAATGGGATGTCCTTTCCCTTTGCCCCTTGCCCGCATGATTCCTGCAGACTTCTTATTTTCAGTTTTTATTTGCAAGTACCTTTCATCTGATGAAACTGCTCTTAGAAGTTTGGAAAGGCGGCTTTGTGATTGACATGAGGGCTAGCCAGTGAAACCTGTGTCCAGCGCTGCTCTAACAAAGGGAAATGTGAGTTCAGAATGTGTGCTTGTTTACTTTAAGGTGCCCTGCCGCGTTCCAAAACACAGGTTCTCACGACTCCTCAAAGGCTGGCAAATTTGATCCTGGCATAAGCTGCCGTGGGCCAGAGCCCCCTTCATCAAATAAATGAAGTGTCATTCATCCGAAAAATGCAGGTATATGAATGCTTTCTGGTAAACAACAGGTGTGGGGGTGTCGCAAACTGCGGGGTCAGAGGGAGAGGAATTGCAACAAACACAGGTTGTAAAAAAATCAATTAGATCTCAAATGTGTTGAAACTAAGCACAGAGTTTAAAGTCGATAGGTGATGAAAGGATCCGCTTGGCAACGCTGAATTAATTAGCATGTGTCATGGGGAAGAAAACCATTGTCTCCATTTAGGCGCAAATGAAGAGAGATGGACTTCTTGATGAATCGTCATCCCACACTCTTTGCCCTTCTGAATTTCCTTTGTTCAAGTGTGACCACCTAAAGATCAGTGGGAGACGGAAATGTTCTCCTATTGGGGTACGAGAAACGCTATCTCTGATGCCAGGTTTCTGTCCATTGTTTCGGGGCAAAACTGCTGGATCGCAATCCATCAAGAAGTTCAGCTCTATTCACTTGGGCTTGAATGGAGACAATGGTTTTCTTCCTCACGGCAGACGTTAATTAACTCGGCATGCCGAAGCTAATTGCCTGATCCCCTCTGCCTGCTGTTGTGAGGAGCCACTGGGCTTTATTTGCATACATCCTGGCTCTAATTGAATTGATCCTGCTTGCTTATCATTTCCCTCTGACCTCACTGCTTACAATTTCCCGCACCCTTGGAACTTCATGCTACTGATGAAATCTGATGCCACCAAGGTAACATAAAACACACATCTAAAGCCCATCCACTGGTTGACACCCATCTGTCCCCGGAGAAATAGTGGAGAGTCACAGCGCCTGCTGTGGCTGTAGAGACTGATGATAGAGAGCCCAGCCCTCGCTGAAGAAGCATATCAGGAAATGCTGTGGCCATTCAGGGACGAGATTTCTAAGAAGAGAGGAAAGCAGCTTGTCCGAACTCAAAATAACTCAATGTCCCTGAAAAAGCCACACATATATAATAACAGAGTCGGAGGAATGATTCCTCCATTTGGGTTAGCTTTATCCTTCTAATCAGGTAGTCGCTCAGTTACCTCCTCCTACAATTTTCGGTCTAATTTAAAGCAAGTGGAGCAATTTTCGCTAGAAATTGCAGCTAGCACCAGGAGGGCAAGGAGGAGGAGGAAGACAGGAAGCCCCGTAACCCCGTAACTCAGCGAAAGGGCATCTGCTTTGCCTGGAGAAGGTCCCAGGTTCAATTTTCTGCTAGAATCTCCAGGTGGGGATGGGAGGAGACTCCTGTGGTCTAAACCACTGAGCCTCTTGGGCTTGCTGATCGGAAGGTCGGCGGTTTGAATCCACGCAATGGAGTGAGCCACCATTGCTCTGTCCCAGCTCCTGCCAATCTTGCAGTTTGAAAGCATGCCAGCGCAAGTAGATAAATAGGTACTGCTGTGGCAGGAAGTTAATCGGCGTTTCCATGCGCTCTGGGCTTCCGTCACAGTGTTCCGTTGCACCAGAAGCAGTTTAGTCCTGCTGGCCACATGATCCAGAGAAAGCTGTCTCTGGCCAAACACTGGCTTCCTCAGCCTGAAAGCGAGATGAGTGCCACAACCCCATAGTCGCCTTTGACTGGACTTAACCGTCCAGGGGTCCCTTTACCTTTTACCTTTACCACTGCCCTGAGGAGCTGCTGCCAGCCAGTGTAGGCAGAACTGAGCTGGATAGACCAGGGTTTTAACTTGGCACAATGCAATATTGCTAGATCTCTCTCTCCTTCCTTCCTTCCTTCCTTCCTTCCTTCCTTCCTTCCTTCCTTCCTTCCTTCCTTCCTTCCTTCCTTCCTTCTCTCTTTCTCTCTTTCTCTCCTTTCTTTCTTTCTTTCCTTCTTTCTTTCTTTTAAATAAAGTTTTATTAGCAATAAAAGACAAGGTAATCTTTACAAAGAATAGCAAAAATACAAAAAAAGGAGAAGAGAAAAGAAATCAAAGAGATAAAAGAATACAGGATCTTCTCTCACAAATATGTCTTGACTTTTGTCCCGTAAAGAAAAATATGTGTCTGCCCGCCAGCTCTCACATGGGGTTTTCCCTTTCTTCTCCCAGCCTCTCACCCCTTCCTTGTCTCTCACACAGGGCTCTTCAGATTACACATCACGTTATCAGCATGCAAGTCTTACCCAAATACAATAAGAAATGATAATATTGTTATAAGAAAAAAAAACTGCTCCTTTTCCCTTATGCGGTGCCCAAGAGTCCGTATAGAGTCATTATGTAGGAGAAAATAGCAAAGCGGCTAGTAAGCCTGATCTATATTAAACTGTTGCAACAGGGTGCTCAACGCCCCCCCCCCCACGCAGGAGGGAGGAGGAACCCAGAACATTGGTGTGCAAGTCCTTATATAGACTTTTGAAATTGCCCACCCTGTAGCCCAAGACCATCCCCTTGAAACATCATGCATACATCACAGAAAGAGGCGGTCTACGGCAGAGGAGGTGGTCTATAGCAGAAATCCTGTCTGGCAGGAAACCTGTTGATGGGTTTAAAGGTAAAGGTACCCCTGACCATTAGGTCTAGTCACAGACGACTCTGGGTTTGCGGCGCTCATCTCGCTTTACTGGCCGAGGGAGCCAGCATTTGTCCGCAGACAGCTTCTGGGTCATGTGGCCAGCATGACTAAGCCACTTCTGGCAAACCAGAGCAGCGCATGGAAAGGCCGTTTACCTTCCCGCCGGAGTGGTACCTATTTATCTACTTGCACTTTGATGTGCTTTCGAACTGCTGGGTTGGCAGGAGCTGGGACCGAGCAACGGGAGCTCACCCCGTCGTAGGGATTTGAACCGCCGACCTTCTGATCGGCAAGCCCTAGGCTCAGTGGTTTAGATCACAGAGCCACCCGCGTCCCACAACAACTTAAGAAGTCCCTATTCACAACCATCCAACACTTTGACTTCACTCCCAAAGGAGTCCTCCTCTGTTGTCTCCGGAGACAGATGGATGTCAACCGAACATCGAACATTCGAACCACCAACCTTCTGATCGGCAAGCCCAAGAGGCTCAGTGGTTTAGACCACAGAGCCACCCATGTCCCTATGTTGATGGGTTTACCTGGCTGTTAATGGATTTACCTTGATAGCCTGGCCATTCTTTTGTGATGGTAAATAATAACACCCGCTGGACCCTAGTGAGCACGATTTGTTGTTGTTTAGTCGTTTAGTCGTGTCCGACTCTTCGTGACCCCATGGACCAGAGCACGCCAGGCACTCCTGTCTTGCACGATTTAGTAAGTTAAAATGCTTGACTACCAGTATTTTGCCTGCCTCTCTCCCAAACAGTTTGGCTACATTTAATCCTCTTCCCTGTGTTTTTATCAGCGTAGGGCAATGTAAGTAAGTCAATAGCCTCTTTCTTGCCGCGCATCCAGTCATTACAGCGGCGCTATCTGTGCCGACAAATGTCACCTCTGCAAGACCCCTGTGTCCGATAACAGCAGAGCTTTCTCTGCTGTCCTTGGTTCTCCCCCACCCTGCCCCTGTTTCCCCACCCCCGCCCTTCCCTCAAGGCACAGTTTCCGGCCCTCCATCACATCAGGTCCAAACTACACCATGTGCATACCTAATATCTCTTTCCTGGTGTGCATGTTCTCAAAAAATACAAAACAAAGCCATCTGAGACTGAGGCTTCTTCTGGGCGATCTGTTTATTGAGCTCAAAACCCGATTTGTTTGCAGGGAGATTAGACGGTGCCAGCTATTTAATGAGCATTTGTTTTTCTTTGTTTCCAGGGACGTTAGATGATATTGTGTCAAAGGGGGTGTGATCTCATACTTTCCGGTGTATTTTCCTATCATCACTTTCCTTATTGCAGAAAGATACAGATAGGTCTGGGGTTGCCATATTTCAAAGAGTGAAAATCTAGAAACAAGTGGCTGAGCTTCTTCTTCTTCTTCTTCTTCTTCTTCTTCTAACAAAATCTTTAAAAAATAAAAAAAATTGAGCTGTTTTTAAGGAAAGTCGCCAAAACCCAGACTTCCGACATGGGTTGCCATGCATCCAGAATTTCCTGAACATTTCAGAGATTTCCTCCAGGACACTGTTTCCAACTGCCAGGTTCCATTTATGTCCAGGAAATTCCAGACATATGGCATAGGTAGATATAGGTAGATCGATGGATAAAAGTGGGTTTGCTGTGCAAGATCTTCCAATCAACTATAATTTCTCAACCTGAATTTACTGCCATGTAGCTGAATCCCTTTGTCCATTGAGTTTTCTTGGCAGGTGTTAGGGAATTTTATAGGGGGGGGGCACCCAAACGAGGCTTCATTTGGGAATCAAGATTGGCACTAATGCCCTCAAGGGGACCCCATTTGATCCTACAACACCACTCTAGTATCGCACCAACACGAACCCCTCAAGATCAAGCCCTGAGTAATAAAGGCTCCCTTTCCTACCCTTTCTCTGTTGCCTGAGACTCTATGTAACCATATTTCTTTATGAATGAATACAGTGTATCTTTATTTCTAAATGAAACCTCCTTTTTGCGACTCTGGCCAAGGGCTCTCAGGGATGCAGGGAACAGCCATAATCCCTTAAGCAAGAGGTCAGGTAGCCAGGGTGGTGCTCCTCTGCATATCCATAATCCATTCAGGTACCATCTCCTGCCATTCCCAACCCTCCGAAGCCAGAGGCAATACACACAACTGGACCCATTGTTTCCCCCCACCAGGTACTCAAGGATCCCTTCCCAGATACTTACTGGTACTTGCTTAACAATGTCCTGGGACATCCTTATGCTAATCCTGCTTACCTCCTGTTTACCTGTATGCTAATGCCCCTTGCACCTTCCCCTTTTCTGACATTTTACCCTGTCACAAGTGATGTATGTATGATGCTTTCGATGTGCATTATGGGATGGTGGTGGGAAGTTTTAAAAGTTCTTGCAGCCCTGTTCACAGTGTTCAGTCTGGCATTGAACCTGCTGCGCAGTAATAAACCTTGCTGTTTGCTCCGGATCATGGCTGGACTCCTTCCTTTTATACTCCGCAACGACCACAGGCCCTTGCCTGATGAGCTGGGTGGCTGAGCATTCTCGCACCCAGAATTTTGCCCTAACATTTGGCGCCCGAACAGGGACTTGCGGTTCTCCTGTGTGGCTGACTGAGGGCCCCAAGATCTTCAGCCGGCACCAGGCCCTTTTGCCTGGGAAGACCCCTTTGGACCCTCGGCCATCCTCCAGGCGGTAATCTGCAAGTCTCGAAGGACCCAGCCAGGGAGCAAAGGCAAGAACCGGCCGGCCAGCTTCTTCATCCCCAGGATCAACACGGAGGAGTGTGTGAGTATAAGGTTAAAACCCAGTGCACTGGTGGTAGCGGGGTGGTATCTCCTGGCAACTGAATTCTCTGCCCTCTTATCTATCGTGCTTTCTGTCCTGTCTCTCCGGACCGTGTGCCGTGCTCAACTCGAAAGGGGAGTTCTGAGCTCTATCTCTGTTGCTTCTCCACCCCCCCTTTTCCAGAAAAGAGTGGGGGTCCTTTGGTCAGCCGCCCTGGCAGGAAGGCCCTGTCCAAAAGCAAGGGACCAAAGGCTCTTTTTCAACCACTTCAGCCAGCAGGCTGAAGCCTTTTTCTGTCCTGTCTTTACCCCAGCCGCACTGGTCGAGCCACGTAACACGTGTATCGTGCGTGAGCCCGCTTCCAAAAGCAAGGGGGGTATTCCGGAGCGAAAAATTCTATCCAAGGGGGTACCTGATCTGGCACCGCAAAGCGTGGGCGTCCAGTAGGGTCCCCTATTTCTCAAGATTGTGACGATAGGTAGGAGGTTGCCAGGAGGGGTAGCCTAACAGGGATTAGGCAGGACATGGCAGAGTGGTTGGAAGCACCCCAAAGAGAAACGGGAAAAGTGAGCACCAAAGGTCTGGGGAGGAAACCAGATAGCTAGGGCTCAGGAGAAACTCTGTGAAATAGCTAGGTAACTTTATTTAGGACTGAGAAACAATAGGAATGGTATATATGTTTTCACGTTACATGTTGTCTGTTATTTGTTTTGTCTGTTAAGTGTGTGTGCATCTGTTCCTTGTGTCTGCTAGAGATCGTTGTTTCCCTTGAAATAAATAAGAAATGTAATCAAGGTTTGGGAATGTAAGGAGTTTGTGTTTAAAAATTGGCCATGACCTCTACAGACTGCCTTCCTTAAGTTAAAAAAAAAAAAAAAGTTTAAAAATAATAATAATGCAAGCTTGCTTAAATAATTTTATGTTAAGGGATTGATCAACCCAAAAACATGGCAAATATTGAAAAAGGGTGGAAGTGGTGTGTGAATGTTTGTTGGTTGTAAGAGGCTGTAGAAGGCCAATCTTTCTCCAGAGAGTAAAAGAGGGTGTGTGTGTATACCTACCCCTTTCTGTACAGAAAGGGGGAGCAGGAAGGGAAAAGGGAGATTGTAACTTTGAAAATGTTTGTTTGTGAACTCACAATGTTTAAGGTCTGTGTAACAAGGGAGCCATGTGCTCTGTATGTAATGTTTCTGCTGCAACCAGCTTCATTGAGCACAACAGCTCTTTGCAAGCTAAAATGCAGTGTCTATATTTCATAAAGCCTTAGGTAGGTCTCCTTCTGAGAGAAGAGTGTTGTTGTTATGAGGAATCCTTGGAAGTATTAGGACCATGTGACTATGAAATATGGTGTTCCTTCTAGGGAAATGTTATTAAAAGTAGAGGCTCCATAGCCAGCAAATGTCTATCTGAGTCAGTTTAACCTTGGTCCAGTTGGACAGAATGGTGGTAGTGAGAAAGTAAATTCCCTCTTAAAACTGTTTATCCAACCCTCAGGTTTGCTAAAGGCCTCCATGTAAAGTTGGTACTTTTAATCTTCCCCTTCCTTCCTTTTCCCTTAGTACACATGTGTGCTTCCGTGATAGGGCATAGCCCGTGTTTCCTTCCCAGTTAGCCATCTGTACTCAAATGTATGTGTATCCTGCTTTGAAAGGGCGATGATAGTGTTGAGATCCCCATATTTCAGAAGGGATGGACTAGATTACTCAAGATCCCTTCCAACCCTACCAGACTCTTGCAAATGGGGGGGGGGGAGTTAAATGAGGAAATTGTATGTTGTATGTGATATGAAAGTGCTAGGTAGGTGGAAGGAGAGAGAGAGAGAATGTGTTTGAAATTGCATTTTGTATGTGATGTGAAGGTGCTAGGTAGGTAGAAGGAGAGAGAGAGAGAATGTGTTTGAAATTACATTTTGTATGTGATGTGAAGGTGCTAGGTAGGTAGAAGGAGAGAGAGAGAGAATGTGTCTGAAATTGTATGTTGTATGTGATGCGAAGGTGCTAGGTAGGTAGGAGAGAAAGAGAATGTGTTTGTAAGTAACCTTGAAAATGCTTGCTCAATACTTTGAAAATATTTTGAAACTTGAAAATGTTCACTTCATGAGGTGTGCAAATGTTTGTTATTGAGAGAGGCTCAAAAGGGGAGTCTTTCTTCAAGTGACTAGAGGAATATTGACTAAAGGAAAATTGAACAGCTATTCCTATAAAGGTGATTTGTTTGTCAAAAGTAGAGCTTCCTTAGCCAGGAATTGTCTATCTGAGTCTAGTTTTAACTTCAATTGTGTTGGGCTCCTGATATAACCTCTTAAGGAAAAACTCATCTGCTAAAGGGTTCTGTATAAAGTTGGTATTTTAATTCAAATCTTGTGGATCCTGTATCTTAGAGGGTTAGACTAAATGACCACAGGGTCCCTTCTAACTCCCATTTTAGAGCTATGTGAAAGGCAATGTGTCTGATGTGGTGATGGGTTGAAATTCAGCCCAGCTCTGCTTTCTGGCAAGGAAAGATTATTGGTTTTCAGAGTTAGAACAAGAGTGTCTTTTTTAAGGAGTGATTATATGAGTTTTACCATTTTGTCTATTAAGGTTTAAAGTTTAAGCACATATAAAAGTCTTGACCATTTCCCCTTGTAAATAAATGGCAGAATATATCTTATGAATTGTGACCCTGTAGCCATTTTCCCATATATGAGGGGGCAGGGAATTTTAGTCTGCCCATGGCTGAAGTTATTTAAAACAAACAAACATTTGCAATTTATGAATTCTGACTGGTCATTTACCCGTACATAAGGGGGCGGGTCATTGTTCCGCTAATGACTAGAGGGAAAGCACACTAATAATAATAATCCACATTTGTGAAATATTTTGAATAAAAGTCTGCACCCCAAAAACCCTGTAGATAAAGGGGGCAAATCTAGATTTCTTTTGCCTGGGGTATGAGATGTTTATATAGTACAGTAAACATGGCTAATTAGTGCCATGACTTCATTAAGGAGTTTAATTTGACCAAACTTTTCTTGCAGCTTTCTGGTGAAAATATTGCGTTGTCTGGATATTGAAGTTTTATATATTTAAAGTTTAAGATTTATAAGCCTGCTTCCTAAGCAGCAAGGAACAGGAAATAAGAGGTCAGAAATATCTCAGGACACAAAGGCTAAAGAAATGGATTTAAACTTACCAAAGAATTTAATTTGACCACTTTTTGTTGCTGGTTTGGTGGAAGTGTAAATTGCTGGGTTTCTGGGTAAAATCTAACCTATTCACCCTTCCCTTCCTCTATTCAAATGGTGACTTAGCCAACAGCTGCAACACTTTCAATTGGTACAATGGATTTCTAAATCATGAACTCTGTACATGCACAGAGACTATGTCAGCTTGAAGAGAAAGAGAGGAGAAAAAGAAGGTTGTAACTTAAGAGGTGTCAAGGTTATACTCTGCACATGAAATATTATTCAAATTTCTTAATGTAAAGCGCCCTTCACACTTGGCAATTCATAGAAAATAGCTGTCTTCTCTTCATACTACCCTGATGGTCAGATCCACCCAGTTGACAGACAGACTATGCAAACTAAGGCTCTGTTATAAGAATTTTAAGGTCACATATATAATAATTGTTCATAAAACATGTACATGAATGTACAGGCACATGTCTGAAGCAGCACAGGAAGACAGGCCTGACTGACACCATTTTGACTCTCTGAGCAGGTGTTCCTCTGCAAGGAAGAAGGGGGTGGGGGGAACCTTCTCATTGTCTCAGGTAATCCCTGGCATCCTGATACCCGAGTGCCAGACAAAAGGGTGTGATTAACTTGGCTGGGAAACGGGGAAATGTAAATATCTCTTGTTGATTGGGTTTTGGGGGCAGGGGGCAGGGTCCAGACTGCTCAGATTACTGCTACCAGACCTCCCCTTTCATGATGTACCTATGATGAATCTAGGGAGGGCGGTCTTGGGCTACACCCCTTCTGTGACGTATGGGTCCTTTTCCTAGCTTCCATTTATTAAATCAGTTTTCCATTATTTTCCCATTCACCTTCAAATCTTTAAGGTTACAGTCCAATATTAACATGTGTGGTCTTTATAATGTCTTCGTATTAATTGATAGTAACTTTTTCCTTTTAATCTGATATCTTTGTGTCCAGTCCATCTGAAAAAAAATGTTGTTTGAGTGGTAATCTAAATATCATTTTGTTTTATTTATGCATTTTTTTTTGCATTTCTACCTTTTCTTCCTGTACATACGAATGTAGCATCTAAGTCATTCTTTCCTGTAAATAATAATAGTAATAATAGTCCCTTTCAAACAGGATACGCGAACCTCAAAGAGAATTCAGAACCACATAAGGAAAATGTTAATAACTTATCAATTGTGTCCTAATTAACAACATTTTTGTCCTTTGTTTCCTCCACAGCCAAACTAGGTGAAGTAAACTAAACAGACTGAGTAGACAATAACAGCAGTAATTAAATATAAATGATAATAATAATATTTAAATGAATAAAATGCTTAACTATGATGAATTACAAGGATATTTTCTCTCTTCGACCTCAAGACTCTGTGCCCTAGGATTTAAAAGCAGCCAGAATTGTCTCAAGCTCACTTGATGACCTCAAGACATACAACTGATATATAATTTACGTTGTGTGATATTCGACAAAAACATTGAACTACTGTACGTCTGACAGTATGTTATTTACACAAAAGGGGGGACGCCCCCTCCACACTTGTAAATTAATAGAAAATTGCTATCTTCTGGTCACTGGGCAAATGCTTCGTCAGTAAATGCTTCCTTGAGATGTACTAATCTCACATTTACCTCTACCATATACTGGTATTAATCCTGGTGTATTTTGCCTCTTGTTTTCTTCCACAGCAAAAAAAAAAAAAGAGAGAGGAGATACAAACAGTAATCCCTTTTATTCTTTTAGTCTTTCTTCCCTTACAGGCATTCTTCCCCCCTGCTATATAAAGTTGACTTCCCTCTGTTTTGGGCTTTGATGCTTCTTTTTAGGTTGCAAATAATCTGCTTTCATTTATTTATTTATTTTTCCATTATGTCTATGAAATTAACCTAAGTACTTCCAAATACAGTATTGTTTTGTAACTGCATTCTGTCAGGTAGCACCTTTAAGTTATCTTCATAAAGTTCTCTTTTAGCAAAAGAACCAAACAAACTTAGCAGGTAATAACAGTAGTAACTATATAGAAAGGCGATGAATAAAATACTTAAATGCATTAAGATTTTATTGTTTACAGCTTCCCAAGAAGACTCTGGCCACAACAATCACATTCCAAAAGGATATGGACTGACAAAAAGGGGGGGGGGAGATGAATTGTAAGGACATTTTCTGTCCCTTTCTAACCTCAAGCAAATGTGCCAAATGGCTAAAGATGTGTGAAAAAGGCAAGAACTGCCTCAAAACCACAGATTTCCTCAAATACATCCAACTGGGGTGGAATTAATAATTGTATGTTGTGTATATTATGTGTTATTATGTAGAATTGCTGAACTATGTCTGATAGTGTGTTATTTCCATGGGGGGAGGGGGGACCACAGTTTTTGTGTAATTGTTTTTATGTTTACCATACTTTTGCTTTTACCCCATTGGAGGGTTCTCATGCATTTTTATACTTTCCAGTAGATCAGGCTATTGTTAAGACCAATTTATTAAGTTAGACCAACTTATCACCACATATTCTTGTCCCACCTGGCACTCTGCAGTGTGCCAACCTTCTCTACACATCTTTTTTAATTGTTTTAACTCATTTGACCAAAAAAAAAGAGGCTTCAGAATCCATGAAGTCTGGAGACTGGATTTCAGTTAAAGTGTACCAGAAGCAGCCACTTTGACCACTTTGGGAGGGACCATCTCAAGTTCTCCTCACCTCACCCACTGCTCTAAAATAGGGGAGAAGAACTCTTGGCTGCATCACACTAGGTGTAAGAAAACAGTACCGGACCTGAATCGGGACCAAGATCGGGCCCAACAGACCGGACCAGACCAGGATCTCCTCTAAACCGCTTTGGACATCTGGACCTCGGAGATAGTTCCAGACCCCAACACCATCAAATTGCGCCTAAGACGTGAATAGTTCCTGCCGTCTATCTTCAGCCTTCCTGCCGTCGCTTCAGCCTTCGCTTCGCTCCTGCTTCCTGCCATCGCTTCAGCCTTCGCTTCCCTTCAGCCTTCATGCCGTAGCTTCAGCCTTCGCTTCGCTCCTGCTTCCTGCCGTCGCTTCAGCCTTCCTGCCATCACTTCAGCCTTCGCTTCCCTTCAGCCTTCATGCCGTCGCTTCAGCCTTCCTGCAGTCGCTTCAGCCTTCGCTTCGCTCCTGCTTCCTACCGTCGCTTCAGCCGCTCACTCGTCGCTTTGTTTTGACAGTTCCTGCTTTGACAGCTGTCAGCCGCTCACTCATCGCTTCGTTTGACAACTCATGCTTTGACAGCTGTCAGTTGTTTGTCGCTCCACGTTGAACTGAACATGGGTCCCATCCTTTACCTCCTTACCCTGTTCTTCTGCTCTCAACCTGCCTTGGTCCTGTCGGACCAATGCTCCAGACTGCAAGCTGACTGCCACTTCCTCGACTACCACACTGTAGACCTAGGGGGCGACCACAACCCTGACCGAATGGGGGATTTCAACTTCTGTCACCCGGGTTCCCAAACCTTACTACGTCACTCGCTGGTGCCTAAAATCACTGGGACTCAGTACTGGGAACTCTCTATATGCCAACCTTTCCATGGAACAACAATACTACCATATGGACTGTGCTAATGGATCGTACCTCCTCTATGGACAAGGTGAGGCCCTTCGCCACCCAAATTGGACAGAAATAGAGCAGGGAGGGGCTGTGCATGTTTATACTGACAAGCAACACCAAACGGAAAACCTAATGTTTGGGTTCCAGTGCCTCCTCTTGACCCCAAAACTTTCAAAGCCCCAACTACAAGGGATTTGTTTGAGGCGATTTTGCTGCCTGTGGAATCCTGGACACACAGAGGGCTGGAAAGGGGGAAGAGTACCTTGAGGGTTGGTACCACCCCATAGGCCCTTCACCCACCTCTCCAGTATGGGACCACACCGGACCACAGCGCTGCGGGGAGATTGCAAAGGACATAACCCTCTTAAACTCCTAACCCCCACACCCTACCAGTACAGCCCCATGCCAGCTCGGAGCAGATCCAACTTTTCTTGAACCTGATTTGCTTTATCACTCGCGACTTACCGGCGGGAAGGCAAAGGAATAAGGGAAAATCAAAATCCCTCCCCAAACTCTCTGACGTGGCTGCCAATAGGGAAACATGGGGCAGGGCACTATTCCCTGTGTATGGAGCTAGCTCCAACCATGTAGACATCTTAAACTTACAGGCGTACTTTTAAAATTCATGCAGAAGGCAGAACAGAACAGAACCGAATTGCTACGGACTCTTTATTGTCCAGTGAGGGCGGGACTTGTGCCCTGATCAACTCTGAGTGCTGCACGTATGTCACAGACCAGACTCTACATATTCCGGGACACTTGAACAATATCCATAAGTTGGCTGGACAACTGGAAGCTATTCAACATGAAGGACTTTCGGACTTTGACATGGGGCTGGCCCCCCCCCCCAACCTAGGATGGTTATTTAAAGGAATTGTTTTAGTTTATGTGTACCTGTGTTTTGTTGTGCCATGCATTGTATTAACCCTTGTTGTTCCCTGTTCCGCTTCTTCCCTGACACAAACCCCTCAAATCTCTTTCCCTAAAGAACTTATTCTCAGCACCGTACCCTCTTCCCAGAATATGTTCAGATGCGACACTTGAGGAAGGAGAATACCAGATCACAGAGCTTTGGCACCCAGGACCCCAGGGAAGGGCAGGAAGGAGCGGAGAAAAGATTCGTTGTTCTTTCAGAACTGGGTCACGAATCTATCTCCGAATGGGGGACTGTTAGGGAATTTTATAGGGGGGGGGCACCCAAACGAGGCTTCATTTGGGAATCAAGATTGGCACTAATGCCCTCAAGGGGACCCCATTTGATCCTACAACACCACTCTAGTATCGCACCAACACGAACCCCTCAAGATCAAGCCCTGAGTAATAAAGGCTCCCTTTCCTACCCTTTCTCTGTTGCCTGAGACTCTATGTAACCATATTTCTTTATGAATGAATACAGTGTATCTTTATTTCTAAATGAAACCTCCTTTTTGCGACTCTGGCCAAGGGCTCTCAGGGATGCAGGGAACAGCCATAATCCCTTAAGCAAGAGGTCAGGTAGCCAGGGTGGTGCTCCTCTGCATATCCATAATCCATTCAGGTACCATCTCCTGCCATTCCCAACCCTCCGAAGCCAGAGGCAATACACACAACTGGACCCATTGTTTCCCCCCACCAGGTACTCAAGGATCCCTTCCCAGATACTTACTGGTACTTGCTTAACAATGTCCTGGGACATCCTTATGCTAATCCTGCTTACCTCCTGTTTACCTGTATGCTAATGCCCCTTGCACCTTCCCCTTTTCTGACATTTTACCCTGTCACAAGTGATGTATGTATGATGCTTTCGATGTGCATTATGGGATGGTGGTGGGAAGTTTTAAAAGTTCTTGCAGCCCTGTTCACAGTGTTCAGTCTGGCATTGAACCTGCTGCGCAGTAATAAACCTTGCTGTTTGCTCCGGATCATGGCTGGACTCCTTCCTTTTATACTCCGCAACGACCACAGGCCCTTGCCTGATGAGCTGGGTGGCTGAGCATTCTCGCACCCAGAATTTTGCCCTAACAGCAGGGATACTGGAGTGGCTTGCCAGTTCCTTCTCCAGGTGGATCACGTTTAGTCAAAACTCTCCACTATGACCTGTCCATCTTGGGGGGCCCTGCATGGCATAGCTCATAGCTTCTCTGAGTTATTCAAGCCCCTTCACCATGACAAGGCATTGATCCATGAAGGGGTCACGAAGAGTCGGACACGACTAAACGACTAAACAACAACAACAAGCTGAATTCCATTCAGGGGGAATAATCATAGCTGCCAAGTTTTCCCTTTTCTCGCGAGGAAGCCTATTCAGCATAAGGGAAAATCCCTTTAAAAAAGGGATAACTTGGCAGCTATGGGAATAATGAATGTCTGGAAACGCCCAGAGGCTATGAGTATGAATGGTGCACAGAAAAAGAGGCTGCTTGATCCCTGCCACCCTCCTCTGGTTCTGTTTTCGTAATCACCCTCCCCAACTGCTCTTTTATCCACAGAAAAAAACCCAGGATGTACCGATCTGTATGAAGTGGGAGGGGAAGAAGAGGATCATTAATAAAATCTAGAAGACAGAGAGAGAGAGAGAGAGAGAGAGAGAGAGAGAGAGAGAGAGAGAGAGAGAGAGAGAGAGAGAGAGAATCTTTTGGCAAATAATAATAATAATAATAATAATAATAATAATAATAATAATAATAATTTATTATTTATTCCCCGCCCATCTGGATGGGTTTCCCCAGCCACTCTGGGCGGTTTCCAACAGAATATTAAAAATAGAATCAAACATTAAAAACTTCCCTAGGCAGGGGTGCCTTCAGACGTCTTCTAAAAGTCAGATAGTTGTTTATTTCCTTGACATCTGATGGGAGGGCGTTCCACAGGGCAGGCGCCACTACCAAGAAGGCCCTCTGCCTGGTTCCCTGTAACCTCAGTTCTCACATGGAGGGAACCACCAGAAGGGCCTCAGAGCTGGACCTCAGTGTCCAGGCCGATCGATGGGGGTAGTGACACTCCTTCAGGTCTACTGGACCGAGGCCGTTTAGGGCTTTCAAGGTCAACACCAACACTTTGAATTGTGCCTGGAAATGTACTAAGAGCCAAGCCTACTCAATCCCCCACCCCCTCTAATTTATGCCCTGCATGAGCTTCCACATGTGTTTCACACTTCCAACACACACAAAAATGTTTATTTTTATTGTATTATATTCATATCCCACCCTTTCTACCAAAGGAGCCCAGGGGCAGTGAATGCAATAGGATCAAAAATGAAATGGAAAACATCTAAAAACAATAAACAGGGTAAAGCAGTGGACTCCCTTGGGAGGTGGCAGTCTCTCCTTCCTCGGAGGTTTTCAAACGGAGATTGGAAAGTCATCTGTCAAGCATTCTTCAGCATTGCAGGGGGTTGGACTAGATGACCCTGGGGGAGCTCCCTCCCAACTCTACAATTCTATGATTCCAGGGAACTGAACCTACGATGCCCTTCGGTTGCGGAGCTAGGCTTGCCCCCAGAGCCTTACCCAGGGAACCCGCCCCCTTTGATTTGATTTCCCCTTTGCCTCAAAATAGCTCTCCCCCATCACACCTCCGGCTCTATCCTGTTTCCAGGGAGGTGGGGTAAAAGAGGGGAGGGAAAGAAAGCAGGGTTCTTTGACCGTGGAAAAGGTCACAGCTGGGAAAACACAACCGGAGGGGGGGGGGAGTTTGGCGGGGTAGGATTTTCCGGGGACAGAAAGCCGCCCAGGCCTCTCTCGGCACAATCTTTTCTTTATCCAGCCGCTGCTTGACATGGGAGTCAGGAAGTGACGGGAGCAGAGTTCAGGCGCGGACTATGCGCCAGGAATGATAACAGTCCGCAGCGGAGGCGGTAGAGCCTTCGGAAACATCACGCAGAGGACTTGTGCCATCTCCAGTGCTGGAATGACGTATAAGCTAAACAAGCCACAGTTTAGGGCCCCACTCTCTTGGGGGCCCCCAAAAATTAAAAGGGGGGGAAACCTGGATGTACATTTCCAAAATATGAGATTTAAAAAAAACCTACATGCAGCAACAGTGTGTTGTGTTGTGTCCTATGATGTAAGTCATAGGCCCCGCCTGCTAGCTTGCTCCGAAAAATATCACTGGTTTGCTCCTTTCTATATGTAGGGTTCCATGATCACTGCAGATGGTGACAGCGCAAAATATGGTCTGAAGCTCAACATCAAAAAAACCAAGATCATGGCCACTGGTCCCATCACCTCCTGGCAAATAGAAGGGGAAGAAATGGAGGCAGTGAGAGATTTTACTTTCTTGGGCTCCTTGACCACTGCAGATGGTGACAGCAATCATGAAATTAAAAGACGCCTGCTTCTTGGGAGAAAAGCAATGACAAACCTAGACAGCATCTTAAAAAGCAGAGACATCACCTTGCCGACAAAGGTCTGTATAGTTAAAGCTATGGTTTTCCCAGTAGTGATGTATGGAAGTGAGAGCTGGGGTTTTGTCGTTTAGTCGTTTAGTCGTGTCCGACTCTTCGTGACCCCATGGACCAGAGCATGCCAGGGACTCCTGTCTTCCACTGCCTCCCACAGTTTGGTCAAACTCATGTTCGTAGCTTCGAGAACACTGTCCAACCATCTCGTCCTCTGTCATCCCCTTCTCCTAGTGCCCTCAATCTTTCCCAACATCAGGGTCTTTTCCAGGGAGTCTTCTCTTCTCATGAGGTGGCCAAAGTATTGGAGCCTCAGCGATAAATAATCATCACCATCATCACTATCATCATCATCATCATTATACAAGGAATGCTCTACATGCCCAAATCATGGAAAACAGTGGTACCTCGGTTTACGAGGATGATCCATTCCGGGGAGCCGGTCGCTCCCCGAGTTCGTCACTTGCCGAAGACACGCTTTTGTGCGTGCGCGAAGCACCAATAGAGTGCTTCTGCACACGCACATGCTGCGTAGATTGCTTCTGCGCATCCGTGCGCAGGGAACCCGGATGTAAATACTTCAGGGTCCGCAGCGGTTGCTCTCTGAGTTCATCATAAATGGAGGCGGTTGCAAACCGAGATTCCACTCTATTTATTAGTAGTATAGTCTAAAAGTGTGTAGTAAATTTGTAAATAAATAACATGGACCATGCTCCAAGCCCAGGTAGGCCCTGAAGCAGACAGGGACTGATGTTTGCAGCATAATGAGGTAGTCTGAGGTAATCTTCTTTCTTCTCTGGCGATCCCTCGTAGCCGAGTAAACTTGTCTTCCATGAAGGTGGTCTTAATGGTGTGACCAGGGCCGGTGCATCCATTTAGGCGGACTAGGCGGTCGCCTAGGGCGCGTAAATGGAAGGGGCGCTGGCCATCCTGCCCCGCAAAACCCCTGCGCCACCGCCGCCCTCCCACGGCGCGCGCGCGCGCGCTCCTCCCGCTTATGGAGGGGACGCTGTGAGCTCCTCAGCGGCTGCAGAGAGCGAGCAAGCGGTGGCGGCAGCGGCAGCGCCCGTAGCTGAAGCCTTCAGCTATGGGCGCTGCTGCCGCTGCTTGCTCACTGCAGCCACTGAGGAGCTCACAGCGCCCCCTCCACAGGCGGGAGGGCGCTGAGCTCTCCTTTTGGCTTGCGCCGTTGTGTGTGGGGCGTGACACATGCACCATGATGTGCGACACATGCGCCATGACGCATGTGCCGGGGGGCGCCAGAAGGTGATTTTGCCTAGGGCGCAAAAAGCCCTAGCACCGGCCCTGGGTGTGTCCGTAAGGGACTGTGGAGGCCAATTCTGGATCCACACGTCCTTCCACAGTGAGGACACAGGTTTCCAGGTTACAGGTTCATCATGGTGAGGATTTGCCAAACGTCCCTTCCTCGTAGCACATTTCTTATTTCGTCCTGAATTTGAGCATCTTCAAAGCCCATGGCACCTTTGGTATAGGCTGTTCTCCAATCGGAGCGCTCACAGGCTGGGGTAGTGCAGCGCATGGGACTGTACCACTTCAGATGCAGTTGGTGGTATGTGAGACAATGCCACTTCGAATTCTTGGGATCGGATGCCATGGTTTGCTGCAGAGGAATGGTGGGAGGAACCAGCTGGGGACTCTCCAAGGGAAGAAGGTTCAGAGTCTGGGGAGTGGTGGTGCGAGGACGATGAGGGGTCAGAAGAAGAAGGAGGAGCAGACTGGGATGAGGAGGTGTTGGAAGATGGAGAGGGAACAGGGCTCAGTGAGGGGGGAGAGTCTGTGGCAGAGAGAAGTCCAGAATCAGAAGCTGAAGGTGAGGGAGACCAAGACGCAGAGATGAAGGAGAGGTTGACTTCATGCAGGCGCAGTCAGGGCCGACTTAACCATAGGCGCTAGGGTGCAGGGCACCCGGGTGCCGGGCTATCAGGGGCACCAGGCCAAGAGTCCAGGGCCGAGATTTGGATTATGGAGATTGGGAAGAGCCAACAGCCACTGCCGAGCGGAGCAGAGCCCGCTGGAGCACCGCAGCTCTTCTGCTGTGGGCCAGCAAGGTGCTGAGGCAGCCGGCCAGCTCCGCTCTCCTGCGCCCTAAGATTAACTTTGCTGCCGCCGCCTTGGATTTCTCTGTTAATGTCGAGGCGGCCGGCTAGGCCAGCCTAGGCTAAAAAAAGGTCAACAACTTTGGGGTTCCCCCCCCTAAAAAAAAGGTTGACAACTCTGGACAACCGGGGGGGAGCGCTGGACAGATCTTTGCACCCTGGCGCCGCATATGCTTAAGACTGCCCTGGGCGCAGTCTCTGATTGGTTGGGGGGAACCTTGGAGAGTTTGTCTGTGGAGAACCTTGGAGAGTTTGTCTGTGGACAAATGCAGGCTCCCTTGGCCTGAAAGCAAGATAAACGCTGCAACCCCATAGTCGCCTTTGACTGGACTTAACCGTCCAGGGGTCCTTTACTTTTACTTTTACCTTTACCTTACAGTATGATAATCATCTTCAAATATCTCAAGGGCTGTCACATGGAAGCTTGTTTTCTCCTGCCCCGGAGGGTAGGGCCCAAACCAATGGATTCAAGTTACAGGAAAGGAGATTCCGACTAAGGGCTTCCTGACAGTAAGAGCTGTTTGACAGTGGAACGGACTCCCTTGGGAAGTGGTGGCCTCTCCTTCCTTGGAAGTTTTCAAGCAGAAGCTGGATGACCGTCTGTTATGGATGCTTCAGCTAAGATTCCTGCATTGCAGGGGTTAGACTAGATGACCCCTGGGGGTACCTTCCAACACTACAATGCCAACTCCCACCAGCCACTGCTGGCACAAGCACCAGGTTGCATGAGGCTGCTGCAGAAGATGGCAAGTGAGCTTGTGCCCCAGAGGCAACGGGCCTCTGACTCAGCGCTATTTTGCTAGATAACCGGCCCATTAAACTGCTTAGTTAATAAGTCGCTAGCAGGTCAAGGAAGGGCAATCCTTTTGACAATCAAACATTTCCCAATGCTGCAAAGACTCTGCTTTGGATTTGGCTCAGATGAGCCACAGCTCCTTGAAAGGTCAGATAAATACTGTTTGGATTTGGTTCGAACTTTCTGAACTCATAACACCCGCCCCAGTCCACACCCAGCCTAAGCAAAGGAGTTCGTGTTAATGAGTGATTTAATGGGTTACGGTTAACTTTGCCCAGATCTTTCAGGCCACGTGACAAGCCACAAACTTGGGAGGCAGGAAGAAGCTTATCTGTTTAGTAACATATCTAAGCCCCATCACAGGAGCGTCAAAAAAATGTGTGCAATCCCTATTTGGCTGCACATTTTAAAGTAAAAACATAAAAAAAATTTATAAGGAACAAGTCAGAGCCCTTTGCCTATCAACATTCTCACCTCCTTGCCCAGTATTGTTATCCTGACTGTGCAATAAACAAAATCTGCCCTTATTCTGTCAGGAATGCTTTGATGGTGTTTCCTGCTTGGCAGGGGGTTAGACTGGATGGCCCTTGTGGTCTCTTCCAACTCTATGATTCTATGATTCTCTTATGGGGTACACAAGAGCCCTTACAGAGTCCTTTGTAGGTTCTCCATCAGTAGGAGAAATTAACAGAGGCCAACCAGAGAATATTGAGAAGCAAAGCAGCTAGTAAGCCTGATCTGTATTGAACTGTTGCAACAGGGTGCTCCCTTCACAGGCAGGAGAAAGGAGGACCAGCCAGAGCAAAGATGTGCCTCCCTTATATAGATATTTTGAAATTCCCTGCCCTGGAGCTCAAGACCACCCCTCCATACGTCATACCTACATCACAGAAAAGGCGGTCTACAACAGAAATTTGAATGTTGTTGTTTTTCCTGTCTGCCAGGTTATCTGATAATGCCTTATCTAATTGCCTTTCCTGGTAGTCTGGCCATTTCTTTGAGATAGTATTGACTTAATTCCTGAGACAATGGGAAGGTTCCCTCACCCCCTCACTCCTTACAGAGAAACATTTGGTCAGTTTGGGAGTCAAAATGGTTTCAGGACTGTACTATTTCCATTCATTGGTTTCTATATTTACTAGCTGGCCCTGCCACGCGTTGCTGTGGCTCATCCCTGTGATTTCCCCCACCCTGTGCCGATTCATGACGTACCAGGCCCCCTCTTCCCCCCATCCCCAGCTCATCCCTGTGACTGGCCCCACCGTGTCCTGACCTATCCCGTCCCCTCCTCCCCCCAACCCCCCTCCAGACGAGTCAGTACCTCCATTCGGCCTAGTCTGTAAAGGCTTCGGCCTTGTATGTAAACAGGAACCGAGGTGCTGTTGAGAGGGAAGGTTTTATAGGTGCAGTACCAGTGTAGCCAGCCTCCACTAGAGGGCGCTGGTTTGCAACCTGGTTCTTTTCCCAGCATGCACTTTTGGCTGAGCGGTGCATTCTGGAACAGGGTTTTTTGGGGGGGGGGTTACCTGGCGGGGGTGTGACATCTGTCTTAGCAAACTTTCCTATGTCCTTCAGACATTCGCATGTGATGTTGTGTCAAAATTTCACCTCAATCGGTCACACACACACATTTCCTTTTTACATTTATATATATATTAGCTGACCCGGCCACGTGTTGCTGTGGTTCTTTCCTGTGACCTCCCACCCACCCTGTCATGATCCATGACGTATCCTGCCCCTCCTCCCTCCACCCCGGCTCATCCCTGTGTTTCGGTAGGATAACCTTCCCTCTGTTGTCCCTGGGGAGTGTTAGCCCCCCCCTGTATCTCCATACCTTGGTCCCCACCCTCAAAAAGGAACTGTTAGGTTCTGGGTTCTATTTCCCAGCATGCACTTTTGTCTGAACCCTCTGTTGTTCCTGGGGAGTGTTGGCCCCTACCCCTGGTATCTTCCTACATTGGCCCCCAGCCTTGGAGAAGGAGCTGTCAGTTTCTGGGTTCCATTTCCCAGTATTTACTTTTGTCTGAGCCCTCTGTTGTCCCCTCCCCCCTGTATCTCCATACATTGGCCCCTGCACACGCATCGTGAACATTTCTATATGTTTAGATTAAGGATCGGGGGTGATGATGTGCCGTGGGACCCAGAGAACTACTTAAAGAATCCCAACCCAGGGAGGGGGGGGGGGCAAATAGCAAAGCCCCACAGCCCTGTAGCAACAGACAGGCCCAGACAGAAGGAGGGGGATCATATGGGCCACTTGGCGCGGGCCTCCGAATCCAAAGCGGGCCTCGGTCAGCATATTCACAATCAGTAAAATGAAAAAAGTAACCAAAGGGTTAAAAACAGGGCCACATTATCTTATCTACCTGGGCCGGGCCTCTGTCTGGCCCTGGAAGGGCCTGGCAACAGAAGGTGTGTTCTGAAGTACCCGAGTTGTTCAGTTCCATAAAAAAACCCAGGAAGTGGCAAGGGGAAGGTAGGGAATTGTAAATGGGGTGGGGGGTGTGCACTGCAAATATCTGAGGACTTAAACCGGGGAGAGAAAGTGAATGTTTTTTTTAAAAAAGACACAGAGGCTTACAATCAGTTGTTTCTCCTAAAATAAGACATACCCATAAAATAAGTCATATTTATTTTTGTCTTGTGGATTTCTGGGGGGTAGTGGTGCTAAATTGTAAAGTAAAAACCCCTTGCAGTGTAGGGGCCTACATAAATCAAAGGCCGTGCTGCGGCCTGTGGTAAACACACCCCCCCCCCAGGCAGGCTCCGACCTCCACTTGGTAATGTTGGTTCTTTGGTGGGGGTTTTTTGGGGGGCGGGGTAGTGGTGCTAAATGGTAAAGTAAAACCCCTTGGCGTGCCCCCAAGTGTGTTGCTGTGGGTTATCCCCCTCCCCGGGCCTAGTGGAGGCCTGTCAGCCTGTCAGGGGCCTAAAACAAAGGCCTAGATAAAATGGCTACCTTGGTGTATTTCAGTTGCTTGGTTGATGATGATGTCATTCGGTTTGTGGGTGTGGCTTAGATTTCACAGGAAGGGAGGGGGTGGAGGAGGGTACTACGCCACTTGAGGGCGCTGTTTGACTTGTTGGAAAAGCAGGTCTGCACCTGGGCAGGTGTGCGATTTGAGAGATTTTTGCCCCCAACAACGCTCTAGGAGTGGCCTGGATTGTTGTGTCAAAAGTTCAGGACGATCGGTCAAGCGGTTACGGAGAAAAGTGTCAAACGGAATTTCACGATTTTTACATTTTTATATATATAGATATATAGATGTACGTGTTTGCCTTGTACATTTCTGAGCATTTATTATATATCTAAGACCTTAAAATTCTTATAACAATTGCCAATGGCATGCCCTCCAACATTTCTCCGATGAAAATAGGGATGTCCTATTCCACAATACCTTGGTATTCAAACAGCTTAGTTCTCGAACATTTTGGCTCCCAAACGCCGCAAACCCAGAAGTTACTGTTTGGGAGTAACTATTTTTGGAAGCCAAAGTCCGACGGGGCTTCCGGGGCTTCCGATTGGCTGTAGGAGCTTCCTGCATCCAATCAGAAGCTGTGCTTTTGTTTTTGAACATTTTGGAAGTCGAACGGACGTCCAGAATGGACTTCCAGAACGGATTCCATTTGACTTCCAAGGTACGACTGTAACAACAACAACAACAACAACAACAACAACAACAACAACAACAACATTTATATCCCAACCATCTGACTGGGTTGCCGCAGCCACTCTGAGTGGCTTCCAACATATATAAACACATAATAAGGCATGAAACACTAAAAAAACTTCCCTACACAGGGCTAACTTTTAAAGGCTGTATAGTTACTTATTTCCTTGGCTCGGTGGTCACATAACTCCATACCCTCTGACATTTCTCTGATGAAAAGAGGGATGTCCTAAGGAAAAGTGGGATATTCCGGGATCAAATCAGAAACCAGGATGGCTTCTGTAAATCCAGGACTGTCCCTGAAATAGGGGTATTTTTTATGCCTTTTCAATTTTAAAAGGGATCTCCCCTACTCCAGGTCTAATTGCTGCAAAGAGGCGTGTGCCCCAAGTGTGGGGGCACAGAGGCTATATTTCAGGGGTTCGGGGGGGGGGGCAGAAAGGACCAATGGAGCTATGGAACAGGACAGAGGGTAATTATGGCGATGGGAAAATCTTGGTCTGTGGTTTAATTCCCCACGCAGACTTGAACGTTCTTCCTGAGGGCAGAGATTTCTCCGGGCCTGGACCCTCGGCTGCTGGAAGAAGAAAAAGGCAGATAAATGGTCACCATGGTGACCAGGCCTTGGCCAAGCTCTGAGACAATGGACCAGTGTGAAGGAGCCTTGGGGTGGGATGCCTCCAGTGGCTCTGAGCCCAGAAGACCCTGGGATCATGTCAGTCTCCCGGAGACAAAATGAAGCTGCCCAGCAGTAAAGTGGTGTCAGGAACTCCCGACCCCAACACCATTTAAAGAGCCCTGAATTTTAGTTATGAGGAAATTTGGAAGCACAGAAAGAAACCAGTCAGTGAGCAGGAGAGTTTTTTGGGGGGAGGATATTGGGACCCAAAGTTTTATGTGTAAGGGACCCAGGTGGCGCTGTGGGTTAATTCACAGAGTCTAGGGCTTGCTGATCAGAAGGTCGGCGGTTCGAATCCCGGAAGCTGTCTGCGGACAAACGCCGGCTCCCTCGACCTATAGAGCGAGATGAGCGGTGCAACCCCAGAGTCGGACACGACTGGACCTGATGGTCAGGGGCCCCTTTACCTTTACCTATTGGGAAACAGAGGGAAAGCTTCGATTTCTCCCCAGACTTCACAGAAGGCCAAAGAAATGGATCCCTTAGTTCTGTATTTGGGCCAATAAGTGCAGGGTTCGAATCTTAGAATTACAGAGTTGGAAGGGACCCCAAGGGTCTTCTAGAATAACCCCCGGTAATGCAGGAATGTCAGCTAAAACATCCATGGCAGGTGGCCATCCAACCTCTGCTTAATGAACAGCTCTTACCATCAGAAAGTTTCATGTGTGAGGGACAGTATCCCTGTGACCCACGTGTGTGGGGTAAATAACAAAAGAACGAGCTGGATACATGGATTCCAAACATGGGACTGAACTCAGCTGTATAACCATAGCTGCCAAGTTTTCCCTTTTCTCGCGAGGAAGCCTATTCAGCATAAGGGGAAATCCCTTTAAAAAAGGGATAACTTGGCAGCTATGTGTATAACATGGGAATATAGGTTGCATATTGCAAACATGTGCTGGATTATGGAGAAAGCTAGAGAGTTCCAGAAAAAACATCTGCTTCATTGACAAAAGCATTGGACTGTGTCGACCACAGCAAACTATGGCAAGTTCTTAAAGAAATGGGAGTGCCTGATCACCTCATCTGTCTCCTGAGAAATCTCTATGCGGGACAAGAAGCTACAGTTATAGTTAAAGCTATGGTTTTCCCAGTAGTGATGTATGGAAGTGAGAGCTGGACCATAAAGAAGGCTGATCGCCGAAGAATTGATGCTTTTGAATTCTGGTGCTGGAGGAGCCTCTTGAGAGTCCCATGGACTGCAAGAAGATCAAACCTATCCATTCCGAAGGAAATCAGCCCTGAGTGCTCACTGGAGGGACGGATCCTGAAGCTGAGGCTCCAATACTTTGGCCACCTCATGAGAAGAGAAGACTCCCTGGAAAAGACCCTGATGTTGGGAAAGATGGAGGGCACAAGGAGAAGGGGACGACAGAGGACGAGATGGTTGGACAGTGTTCTCGAAGCTACAAACATGAGTCTGACCAAACTGCGGGAGGCAGTGCAAGACAGGAGTGCCTGGCGTGCTCTGGTCCATGGGGTCACGAAGAGTCGGACATGACTAAACGACTAAACAACAACAACAACAACAACAAGGCTTGGCTTCTAGACCCTTGATCACATTGGTCACCCTCCTCTGCACATGTTCCAGCTCGTCAATTTCCTTCTTAAATTGTGAAGCCCAGAACTGGACACAGTATTCCAGGTGTGGTCTGACCAAGACAGAATAGAGTGGGACTATTACTTCCCTTGATCTGGATACCAGACTTCTGTTGATGCTACAACACAGCCTATAATAGCATTTGCCTTTTTTTGCTGCTGCATCACACTGTTGCCTCATGTTAAGCTTGTGGTTCACTAAGACCCCAAATCCTTTTCACACATACTTCTGTGAAGCCAGGTGTCTCCCATCTTATATTTTTGCAGCTCTTTCTTCCTGCTTAAGTGTAAAACCTTACACTTGTCCCTACTGAAATTCATTTTGTTAGCTGTAGTCGAAAACAAACAGAGGACAAACAGAAGGCTGTTGTGTACTTTTATTTGGGACAGAATGGAGTGGCTGGGAACTGGAACCAAAAAAACCCCATGCTGCAACGTTTTGTTTTGTTTTGTCTTGTTTTTTTTTTTTTTACTGCTGCAACTTTTTGTTGCAGATGCCCTGCTTGTAAATGCCAATTCACGAAGCATTTGATGCACATGCTAGGTGCTGTTAACAGAATATTTTTTCAATATACACAGAATCACAGTCTTTTTAAAGAAAAAAGAAAAAGAAAAGCACAAGACCAAAAGGAAAAGGAAATAAAAAAGAAATAGAGACCTTCACAAACAGTGGGGAAAGGTAATAGAAAAGGCCTGACAATGAACTAGGAAAGGCATTTTTGAAAGCCAAATATTCCATCAAGAATTGCAGCGCAAAAAGAGAAAAGGTGTCATTTTCATTTCTGCTGTTGTCCTCCTTCCTCTCAGCATTTTCCAAAGTGGTGGCAATTAGGAAAGTGTGTTACAACAGAAAAGGAAGCTACCCACTGCGGAGGGCGGGAGGGGGGATCTCCTCCACTCTCTATACCTCTTCCTGGGTTTTTATTGTCTGAGTCAGCTTCTTCATTCCAGCTGCAAGCTTTTATTATTCCAAGAATTATTGTCCTTTGGCTCAGGCTCCTTGCGGGCTCAAGGGGGGAAGAGACTCTGAAGCCTGCCGTGCAGATGGAGCCTAGCCCAGGGGCTGAAGAGCCCCATTTGAACCAGATCTTTATGAATTGAGCTTCGAAGGGTGGGGCGGAAAACAAAAGAGAAGCTGCGTTTCTATTCCGTTTGCAACTCATTGCATTAAAAACATGTAAGAGGAAGGCGCCTTATGCTGAGTCAGCGGAGGCTGGCAAAGCAGGTCTGACTCAGCATAAGGCGCCTTCCTCCTCTTACATGTTTTTTAGTCAGACCTACCGTCAGGGCCGTCTCTAGGCCTGGGCTGGGTGGCGCAATGCACCAGGGCACCTGGCCACCAGGGGCCATAGCTGCCAAGTCTCCCGTATTCCCCGGGAAACCCCCGTTTTTCTAGCTGTCCCCAGCCGGAAAAACGGATTTTTTTGTTTTCCCCCGGTTTATTCTTGCACGACGGCCATTTTGGAACTGGGCGGAGCATGCTCAGAAGCGACTTTTGATGCTGCTTTGCCCAGTTCAAAATGGCCGCAGCGCAACTTCTTGTGCGGCGGCCATTTTGGAACAGGGCAGAGCAGCATCAAAAGTAGCTTTTGAGCATGCTCCGCCCAGTTCCAAAATGGCGGCAGCGCTACTTCCGGTCTGCTACTTCCGGTCCAGTCCCTTATTTCTCAGGCCGGAACTTGGCAGCTATGAATCATAGAATCATAGAGTTGGAAGAGACCACAAGGGCCATCCAGTCCAACCCCCTGCCAAGCAGGAAACACCATCAAAGCATTCTTGACATATGGCTGTCAAGCCTCTGCTTAAAGACCTCCAAAGAAGGAGACTCCACCACACTATTCCAGGGGCGCTGCTGCTCTGCCCCCACCTCCCTGCCCATGCCTCGAGCGTGCCCTGCGGGGCCAATGACAAAAGCTCCCCCCCCCCGCCCCCTGCAGTCGCCGTGGCCTCTGTCTCCCTCCTCCCACAGCCGAGCACCTCGCACTCGGGAGAGCCGAGCGTGCTGTCTGAGGGAAAGCGAAAGAGCAGCTCAAGAGAGTTGAAAACATCTGGAGGGCGTCAGGTTGGTGTCAAGTCTAGTCTGCATGTCCCGGCAGCAGTTCTCTGGGGCTTCAGGTAAGGAACACCCCCAGTCCTTACCTGGAGATGCCTGTGATTGGACCTGTGACCTTCTGCATGCAAGAAAGATGCTTGGCCACTGAGCTACAGCCCTTCGCCAGCATCAGGCGTAAGCCGGATTGTTAGGGGGTACAAAGAGGAAGGAGAGGGGGGACCCCCGTTGCGCTAGCAGGACTCCTTTTGCATCTACTTATTTGAATTGCAGGGGGTTGGACTAGATGATGCTTCGGGTCCCTCCCATGTCTACATATATGGAAGGAGGGGGGGATTTGCGTCCAAAGCCCCCAGTTAGAAGGCATTACAGTAGTGCATAACATTTCTCTGCTGCTTAGTGTGGGAATTGTCAGGAGTCCAGGTTTCCAGCTTGATAACACAGTAAGCGTAGGTAATTAAAAAGGAGGATTTATTGCAAAAACAAACAGATAGCTCCGGAGGGCTCCAACAAAGCCTCCGGCATCATTACTCAAGATGACCCTTCTGAAGACTCCTTCCGACATCTTCCGACATCGACAGAAGATATTGAACTTACGACCCTTATGTCTCGTTTTGCTTCCTGTCTAACAGCCCTCCCATTCACCGACTCTTAGGACTTAGTGCAGGGGTGTCAAACTCAAATTCATCGGGGACCGCATCAGCAGTTTGGTCACCCTCAAAGGGCCGGTTGTATCTGTAGGACTATGTGTCCACTCTTTATTATCATAAATTATTGTCACTGCATTCAATTATTACTGTTTTTTGTAATAATGTAAGCAATAACTAGCTCTGAAAGCAGAAACATAGTCAGAATAATGGCAAGTAGATATTCAAATGTACAATTATTGTACAATTTATTGAAAAATGTTTTTTGGTAACTGCACTGGGTGGTGGAGGCTCGCTAGGGTTTCATGCAGGAGCTTTGCAGAGCTACTGGTACCTGGAGATGCTGGGGTCCTTCTGCATGCAGGACAGATGTTCTGCCAGTGAGCCACCACCCTTCACCAAAGGGACTGGCTGAGGTTGACTCACTGGAGCTGCTCTCCTGGTTCCAGGGTTTAAGGGCCAGAAGTATAAAGCAGCATCCTATGTTTCTGAGGAGAGGGAGATGGAGAGGGAGGGGAGGGGAGAGGAGGGGAGGAAGGAAGGAAGGAAGGAAGGGAGGAAGGAAGGAAGAGTCCAGAGAGTCTGCAAGAGCATTTCCATTAGGACACACAATATATAGGACAATACAGGGACCCAGGTGGTGCTGTGGTTAAACCACTGAGCCTAGGGCTTGCTGATCAGAAGGTCGGTGGTTCGAATCCCTGCGACGGCGTGAGCTCCCGTTGCTCGGTCCCAGCTCCTGCCCACCTAGCAGTTCGAAAGCACATCAAAGTGCAAGTAGATAAATAGGTCCTGCTCCGGCAGGAAGGTAAACAGCGTTTCCGTGTGAGGCTCTGGTTCGCCAGAAGCGGCTTAGTCATGCTGGCCACATGACCTGGAAGCTATACACCGGCTCCCTCGGCCAGTAAAGCGAGATGAGCGCCGCAACCCCAGAGTCGTCTGCGACTGGACCTAATGGTCAGGGGTCCCTTTCCCTTTCCCTTTATTCCATTATTACATCCATCATAACTTATTTTCACTGTTGAATTTATCTTAATGCTGCTGTTTTGAAATGTACACAGTTCCCCCCATATACAGTGGTACCTCGGTTTAAAGACGCAATTGGTTCCGGGGAGCCGTTTGCTCCCCGAGCACTACTTAAATGGAGCACCTCTTCTCCGTGTGCGTGAAGCGCCGATAGATCGCTTCTGCGCATCCGCACGCATCCCCACAGAGTACTCAAACCGCAGTGGACTTAAACCAAGGTATGACTGTTTAAAAAAAAAAAAAAACATTTCCCAAAACAAAATAAAAAAATCCTTCCAGTAGCACCTTAGAGACCAACTAAGTTTGTCATAGGTATGAGCTTTCATGTGCATGCACACTTCTTCATGCACACGAAAGCTCATACCTATGACAAACTTAGTTGGTCTCTAAGGTGCTACTGGAATGTTTTTTTTACTGCGTCAGACCAACACGGCTACCTACATGAAACATTTCCCAGTCTTCTTTAAACATACATTCTTCTTGTTTTCTTATTCCATATGTTAAGTCTGCAAGTTGCGCATCTTCCACCAGTTTGAGTTGCCATTCTTCTTTAGTTGGGACCTCGCTCGTTTTCCATTTCTGGGCTAATAAAACATGGCCCGCAGTAGTAGCGTACATAAATAGTTTTTCTTTTTTTAACTCTGGGAATTTCTTTCTGGGCTATCCCCAATAAGAAGGTCTCTGGGTTTTGTTTTGTTTTATGAAAAGTACTTTTAAACATTTTGTTCCTTGTAAATTATCTCCCAATACTGTTTTACATTTTACAGATCCACCACATATGATAGAATGTACCCTCAACCTCGGTACATCTCCAGCATTTATTTACACATACAGTGGTACCTTGGTTCTCAAACTTAGTCCGTTCCGGAAGTCTGTTCCAAACCAAAGCATTCCAAAACCAAGGCGTGCTTTCCCATAAAAAGCAATGCAAAATGGATTAATCTTTTCCAGACTTTTAACATCCCCTAAAACACCAATTTGACATGAATCTAACAAAACCATTGATCCACAAAATGAAAGCAATAAACAATGTTCTGCAGTCACAAAATCAATCCACCCGTAACTGAACTGGGTTCCACGCAGTCACAAAAACAAAAAACTGCAAAAACAAAAACGCAAAATAAATAGCAAAAACGTGGCTGGGGAAACCCAGTCAGATGGGTGGGGTATAAATAATAAATTATTATTATTATTATTATTATTATTATTATTATTATATGGCATGGAGAATTATTCTCACCCGCTGGCAAGTCTAACACCCGCTCTCACTACAGTATTCTACAACCACCTCCTTCCTTCAAAATTCAACATTTCTAAAGGCTGCCCAACTGCACAGCAATGGTGGCGGTGGGGGAGGGAAGCTGTCGTCCACCTCTCTCGCCTCGCAGATTGCGCTTGGCAGCCAGAAGTGTGTACACAGCAAATACCTTCCTAAAGGTTTCCCCCTTTGCCTGGTCCCTTATGTAATCTTGGTTCATCCATCCTTGGCGCCGCATAAGGGAAGTCGCAGTGACTCACCCTTGGGGTTTTTCGTTGCCAGATTCTTTTCCTGTTTGCAGCTGGAATTTGAATTGCGTATGCCTTATTGTTCGTCCAAACCAAACCACTGGCCTGAATGGCAGAAAACCAGCTCGTCTCCCTTTCTGGGCCGGCCGATGTATAATCCTGACGCAGACCTTCTAAATCTGTTGTTGTTGTTTAGTCGTTTAGTCGCGTCCGACTCTTCGTGACCCCACGGAACATAGCACGCCAGGCACTCCTGTCTTGCACTGCCTCCCGCAGTTTTTCTAAATCTAGGCGCAACCAATATCGCAAAGACATGGAGCAGCTGGGATCATGGCTGCTGGCCCCACCCATGCTGACTATACATTTGATCAGACCTTGCTGAGCCTGCATGAAACCAACCTCTCCTCTGCCTTTTCATGCCTCTTCTAGTGCTGGGAGTGTCAGGGGCTGGTCTGGATCGGAAGACTGGGGAATGCAATCTCAGGGAGATCAGCTTCTAACAGTAGAGGAGGGAAAATACCCCCCCACCACCACCACCACTTCCAGCTTTTCTAGAAACAGAGAGACAGGCAGACACAGAAGCTGCACAGTTGAGAGAGGAGATACCCAGCTATGAGATAGTAGCTAAGCAACCGGGAGGGAGGGAGTAGCTGCACGATACATCAGTCAAGAGTGGTGGGGCACTTCCTCCCTCCTCCTGAAATCGGAGGTCCGAGCGTGTCAGAGAACAAAGGAGACGCAGGGAGGAAGGGACTTCCTGTTGGCACGCTTCTTACTGCGGAAGTGAGGAGGAGTCAGAGTAGGCAACTGATATCCTTGTGGCAATGAAGCAAGTGTTTTCTGATAAACAAGAAGTTTTGTATCTGTGGATTGCCAACACCTGTAACTAAAATCAATATTGTTGCTTGTCCATATAACCCCACATTGTAACAGTTGCTGTTTATCGTGGCTACTACTATGCCATAGATAGATCCTCTATTTTGATACATCACATATGGTATGTACAGTTGTCTATGGTAATTATATTATTCTTTTGTGAAAATGTATGTGTAGTATTGTATGATTTTACATTACCCAGCACTTGCACTACTGGTGAAGCCCAGGACGGCGAAACAAGGTTAATATTCCGGAAATCCTTGTCTTAGACTTTGTGAAAGGATTCTGTGGAACAATAACAACTCTCCTTGTGGATAACATGAACCTGATGAACAGACACAGGTGGAATAGACACTAACATACCTTTGGACCTGATCCATGAACTGATTAGAGTGTGCACTGATCTACTGACTCGTCTGCTTTTTCTTGTTGTTTTTATGACTTATTTCTGTTGAAATCTATAATATTATACAGTGAATGATATACTTTATTTATGCAAGAGTAAAGATAACAATTGGCCAGCTTCCCAGCTTTTCTGGGTTACGCTTAGCATGCAAGCATCCTGAATCACAATGACCTAACTCTGACCTTGCTCTCATGGATTCAATCACTCACTGTTCATTCCTTACAAGTTTCTAACCTGGGTCAGCTTTACCTCTTGGTAAACAGCAAATTACTGCAGAGGGAACGTTTCCCTTTGTTTTCAAGCCCGTTAATTCTTATTGGTGAGCTACCAGAAAGGAGAGGGGAACTCCTGTACTTGACAGGGCGACAAGTAATAATAATAATAATAATTTATTATTTATACCCCACCCATCTGGCTGGGTTTCCCCAGCCACTCTGGGCGGCTTCCAACAGAAAAATAAAACACAATAATCTATTAAACATTAAAAGCCTCCCTGAACAGGGCTGCCTTCAGATGTCTTCTAAAAGTCTGGTAGTTGTTTTCCTCTTTGACATCTGTTGGGAGGGCATTCCACAGGGCAGGCGCCACCACCGAGAAGGCCCTCTGCCTAGTTCCCTGCAACTTGGCTTCTTGCAACGAGGGAACTGCCAGAAGGTCCTCGGTGCTGGACCTCAGTGTCCAGGCAGAATGATGGAGGTGGAGACGCTCCTTCAGGTATACTGGACCGAGGCCATTTAGGGCTTTAAAGGGGAGGGAAGCTTGTCACAGCAGGAGGGGGAGACACCCTGGGCTCTTCACCCAGCCTGACTCATCTCTTGGCCTCCCTCATCCCAGTCTCCTATTTCAGCTTCTGCCTCCGATTCTGAACTTTTCTGTGCCACAGACTCTTCCTGTTGTCAGGGCTGGAGTCAGACGCAGGTCATCAAGAAAGGAAGCAGATCTCTGTTGTCAGCAAAGTTAACTCTTTATTCAAGGGAACAAACGGACAACTCGGCCTAGTGGTCTCAGCAATGCTTCCCAGTAAGTGTTGCCCCTATGGAGCAGTTGTCACCATTGAAGGTCCCTGCCTTCTTACAACAGCTGTGCGGACGCTACTTGCCCAAAGGTGGAAGGAAGACAATTTACCTACAAAAGAAGAATGGCTGATAAAGATGATGGACTATGCGAAATTGGTGGAAATGACCAGGAAAATCAGAAATCAAGAGGACAATAAATTTAATAGAGAATGGGGAAATTTTATAAGTTACTTGAATGAACACTGTAAACAATTGGAAACATTGGTGGGGTTTTAAAAACACTTGCAATGAAGTGTGAATTTTGATAAAAATTGAGATTTAAGAAAATATGGAGAATATGATAAGATGCAGCTTGAAAAGAATATTTGGGGAAACCATGGAGGAAAGTCCAGGGATTCCGAGAATCCCACTTGTAAAACGATTAAAATTTGTGCCTGATGATAAATGTTAAAAGTGATAATGAGTGATAATAATAAAAACTTATAGAAGGTCCCTGCCTTCCACTCTTTCTAAGGCTCCTCCTCTCCTGGATGTCTCCCAAGCAGTCTCAAAAGGTGTCTGCACACCTCTGACCTCCATACCTGCCAAGTTGCTGTCAGAGAAATAAGGGACAGGGCCGGAAATAGCAGACCGGAAGTAGCGCTGCCGCCATTTTGGAACTGGGCAGAGCATGCTCAGAAGTGACTTTTGATGCTGCTTTGCCCAGTTCCAAAATGGCCACTGCGCCAGAATAAACTGGGGAAAAACAAAAAAATCCGTTTTTTCAGCTAGGAACAGCTGGGAAAACAGGGATTTCCCGGGGAAAACGGGAGACATGGCAGCTATGCTGACCTCTGTTCTGCTCTTCTCATTACTTTGCAAGTTCTTGGAGATCGAATGAGGGGAGATTGTCACAGCAGGAGAGGGAGACTCCCTGGATTCTTCAGAAGTCCCTTGGCCCCTCTCTGCTTCAGCGCCAAAGTCTGAACTGCTCCCTATCACAGGCCCTTCCTGCTCACTAAACCCTGTTTCCCCTACAGCATCCAGCACTTCCTTCTAAATCTTCTCCCTCTAACCTCTCCTAAGTGTCCCACCACCAATCTGAGGGCTCTGAGCCTTCCTCCTCGGGGGTTTCCCTTAGGGGTTCCCCAGCTGCTTCCTCCCACCTTTCCTCTGCGTCCAGCCAGCCCATGACACATGCCAGCCATTTCACAGTTGTGACTACCGGCCGCCAAATCCTTTCATCTTCAAGAGAGGGAGAAAGAGTGCCGCTCGGAGCAAAAGGTCTGGACAGAATCTTGGACAGAGCGGACTGCACAGATAAATAGAAAAGGGGAAACATCTAGTAAAAGAGAACGAATAGGCTTTTATGCATGCAGAAGGAAGGAAAGGAACTTATTTTAGAAATGATTAAGTACCCATTTATTGTGGACTGATAATTTGCGGAGTAACTCACTCGCAGATACTGCAAATGTTAAAATATTGTACGTGCAGGAATTGGCAAGTGGATGGCTGATGGCTAAGGATAAATAAAAGCAATAAATAACCAGGGCCGTCTTAAGGTCATCGGGCGCCCTGGTGCAGGGACCCCTCGGGCGCCCCCCCACTCTTAAAAAAAGGAAAACTCTTACCTGGCATGCCGGGCGGCGGGAGCCTCACAGCGGCCCCCGCACCTCACAGCAGGGCCGCGCTGTGCCGGAGGCTGCCTGCCTGCCCGATGCCGGATTGAGTGGGGGAGGGGGTACCGCTGCTCTGCGCGGCCTTCCTCCCTTCTCCCAGCGTGTCGGGGTGCCTGGGCAGGCTGGGCCACGCCGGGTTCCTTCCCGTCAACAGGTGCTGCGTTTCATTGGTAGAGGTGCTGCCATGTGGCGTCACCTCTACCAATGAAATGCAGCGCCGGGGTTAGGGATGACCCTGGCCCTGCAGAGCAGAACAGGGTCCTAGTGCCCCTGTTCCGCTTGCTTCCCTCCCTGCGCGGCTGGTGGAGGGAAAAGGGAGGCCGCTGCGAAGCTCTCCCACTTGCTGGGGCGCCCCTCAGCGCCCCCTGATCGCCCAGGCACCGTGGTGCATTGCGCCACTAGAGTCAATGGGCGAGCCGGGCCTGTAAAGAACCATTGTTCTATAAGGTTAACTGTAACAAATGGAATGCGAACAATTAGGAAAATTAAGCAGCAACAAGGGGAAACTTTGGACGCATCAAGAACGGATTGCAGGAAACCGGTTTGGGGGGGGGTTGTATTAGATTTGCCTTAAATTGTGGCTGATTTGGTAAAATTTGGGAAATCGATAAAAAAAATTGGGCAAAAAATAAAAATAAAAAGAGCGCCGCTCAGACAGATTACATTCAAGCAAAGGGCCCTCTCCATCTGCAAAATGCCTTTATGAGATATGACAGGGACCGATTAGCATATCAAAACATCTCGGGAAGAAAAGCACAGCTGTTGGAAGCAAGGAGACTTGTGCGCCAAGTCCCTAGCTCTGCGTAAAGGGGTAGGGGTCGGCTGGGGTAGCGCCGCTTCATTGCAAGTCGCATTGAGACCCACTGTGCAGTTTCTGTGTCCCTGAGCTCAGCCAACTCTGCAAGGAAATCTGCAATATGAACTGAAACCTCAGTTCTCTTGCTTAGTCCTCCTTCGAGCCCTCTGATGAGCTTGGAGGAGGAATGAGACCGGGGGATCATTGCCACTCATCCAGACAAAGAGCTTCTCAGTGGTTGGCAGGAATGGCAAACAGGAAGAACGGCGGGCTGGGAGGAGGGAAGCTCACGCGCTATAGATTGAAGGAGCGTCTCCACCCCCATCGTTCAGCCCAGACACTGAGGTCCAGCTCCGAGGGCCTTCTGGCGGTTCCCTCCCTGCGAGAAGCAAGGTTACGGGGAACCAGGCAGAGGGCCTTCTCGGTGGTGGCGCCCACCTTGTGGAATGCCCTCCCATCCGATGTCAAGGAAACACAGTGGTACCTCTACTTACGAAAAACTCTACTTACGAATTTTTCTACTTACGAATGGAGCTCCGTCCGCCATCTTGGATGCGGTTTAGATAGGATTTTTTTCTACTTACGGATTTTTAGATAGGGTTGCTTCGACTTACGAATTTTTTATCCCAATGCATTCCTATGGGATTCAACTTACAATTTTTTTCGACTTACGAATGTGCGTTCGGAACGCGTTAAATTCGCAGGTAGAGGTACCACTGTAAACAACTATCGGACTTTTAGAAGACACCTGAAGGCAGCCCTGTTTAGGGAAGTTTTTCATGTTTGAAGTTTTATTCTGTTTTTAGTGCTCTGTTGGGAGTCGCCCAGAGTAGCTGGGGAAACCCATCCAGATGGGTGGGGTATAAATAATAAAATATTACTTTTAGATTGGGGTGAGGAGCCTCTTTTGGACTGAGGGCCACTTTTCCTACCATACAACCTGTCAGGGGCCATATGCAAGTGATTAGCAACGCCAGAGGTGAAAAGTGGGCGGAGCATCATCAAAGGCATGAAGGTAACAGACTGTCCCTCTCACGTTCTCCAAGTTCTGGTATTCAGAGTCTTGTTCTGCAGACAGAACGTAGTTATGATAACTAGGGATGGACAAACTGGTCAATTTCGGATCCTATCAGTTTCTGATTTCCCCCCGTCTCCCATTCTCAGCATATTCGCATCAATCTGCAATTTTGTTAAAACAGGACACATGAAAACCTATTGTCAGGGTTGTTGCGACTACTCTAGAGTAACGACTTTCCACATGCTTGTCTTTTAACAGTCTTTATTGGTGCACTCTATTTACAGTGTAACGAGCAGTTGGATGCATGTCTGCTCATTCCGATCCAGAATCCGGCACTGCCCCTTTGCGTGATTTCGACCAACATAACAGCCTCGGGACAGTGAATCTCCTCCCCTTTCTCCTCCTCCGTAATTCCGGTGCCGGGGGAAAGGGTCTGCGCTCCGTCTTTTCCCTTTCCCCCCTTTCCGCCTCTCTCTCTTCCCACCTGTGGAGCAGGGGCTCTCCCATGCTGCCAGAGACCTGGCACTCTCTCTCCTCTTCCTGACTAGCCCCTTCAGACCCCGCACTATCATGGCTGTTTGGGGAGGAACTGCTCCTGATGAGAGGGGGAGGTTCTCTATACTCTCTCCCCCTTACACCTATCAACAAATTTCTCGTCATATACAGGTTTGTATGTGTTTCCCCCCAACACAGGCATTTTTGCAAAGCTACCGTATTTCTCTGAGCGCTGTGTGCAATTTCTGTACACTTTGCTTGGCTGCAGGAACTTGCCCTTGCAAAATTCAGAAAACTGCAGCTTTTGAAGGACAGCTGTTTTTCGGTTTGCAAATTGCCACGCAAAGTGTGAATTGCGTAGGTTCAAGTGGATCGAATTTCCTCCCCATCCCTAATATCAACTCGCAGCCACTGACGGTGTTTTTATCCTACATGGGTTTGCCTAGCCCCATTTTAAAGCCATCAAAGAAGCCATCAGCTCATCTTGAGGAAGGAAATCACAGTTAAACTCTAGGCTGTGTGAAGACGTCTATCCTTTTGTCTGACTCAGCAAGAATCCCACCATCAAGCAGTCACACTCAGTGACTTTGTGGTTCCCCAGAGATTGGCCAATAGCCTACCAACAAGCCACGGTCTCTCTGCCTTGAGCCGAGCCTCCCATTGTTAGCTTGCAGAGTTTGTATGCAACAGCAGAAGTTAAGTTAGGAAAATTTAGAGAAATACATCCTGCACAGGAAAGAGTTCTAAAGTCCTAACTAGCTAATCTGCTGTAGAAACAAAGAAGCCATATTGTCCCTTTACAGGTAAGTAGCTGTGTTGGTCTGACGTAGTCAAAACAAAATATAAAAAAATCCTTCCAGTAGCACCTTAGGTAAGGTAAAGGGACCCCTGACCATTAGGTCCAGTCGTGACCGACTCTGGGGTTGCGCGCTCATCTCGCATTATTGGCCGAGGGAGCCGGCGTACAGCTTCCAGGTCATGTGGCCAGCATGACAAAGCCGCTTCTGGCAAACCAGAGCAGCACATGGAAACGCCGTTTACCTTCCCACTGTAGCGGTTCCTATTTATCTACTTGCATTTTGACGTGTTTTCGAACTGCTAGGTTCGCAGGAGCTGGGACCAAGCAACAGGAGCTCACCCCGTCACAGGGATTCGAACCGCCGACCTTCTGATCAGCAAGCCCTAGGCCCAGTGGTTTAACCCACAGCGCCACCTGGGTCCCTTAGACGCCAACTAAGTTTGTCATTGGTAGGAGCTTTCTTCAGATACACTGAAACAGAAGTCACCAGACCCTTATATATAGTGAGAGGGTGGGGAGGGGTAATACTGAGAAGGGTGGTGGGAATGGGTGATTGGCTGATAGGAGTGTTAAACCTGTTGACGACTGTTAACAACTGCAATTGGTCTTACAGGAAAAAGCAAGGGGTGAGATGGCTAAAAATAGCTTTATCGTGTATAATGAGATAAGAATCCAATGTCTTTATTCAGACCAGATCTCTCTATGGTTTTAAGTTTGGTAGTTTGGTGGAACTGCAACTTATTACCAAACTTATAACCATGGAGAGACCTGGTCTGAATAAAGACATTAGATTCTTATCTCATTATACATGATAAAGCTATCTTTAGCCATCTCACCCCTTGCTTTTTCCTTCTGAGTAATACCCCTCCCCACCCTCTCACAATATATAAGGGTCTGGTGACTTCTGTTTCAATGTACAGTGGTACCTCGGTTTAAGTACACAACTGGTTCCCAAAGTCTGTACTTAACCTGAAGCGTACTTAACCTGAAGCGAACTTTCCCATTGAAAGTAATGGAAAGTGGATTAATCCATTCCAGACGGGTCCGTGGAGTACTCAACCTGAAGTGTACTTAACCCGAAGTATGAGTGAAATAGGTTCTGGAAGTCTGTACTTAACCTGAAGCGAACTTTCCCATTGAAAGTAATGGAAAGTGGATTCATTCATTCCAGACGGGTCCGCGGAGTACTTAAACTGAAAGTACTCAAACCGAAGCATACTTAAACCGAGGTATGACTGTACCTGAAGAAGTGTGCATGCACACGAAAGCTCATACCAATGACAAACTTAGTTGATCTCTAAGGTGCTACTGGAAGGATTTTTTAAAAAAATTATATTGTCCCTTTGTTCTCAGAAGATACATCCAAGATGACCTTGCGCCTTAAAGTCCAGGAAAAGTGGGAGGAGGAGGAGGAGGAGGAGGAGGAGGAGGAGGAGGAGGAAATTGTAAACTGGATGGAACCTAAGTTGTATCAGTCTAAACTTTAAAGGAGAGAGGTCAGCACAGAGGTTAAAGGTACAGGGGTAGCCTGAGAATCTGGAGGTCCCTTATTTGATCTGCTTAAACCCCACACTTTTTTTGAGGGAGTTCTTACTTTCTTGGGCTCCTTGATCACTGCAGATGGTGACAGCAGTCACGAAATTAAAAGACGCCTGCTTCTTGGGAGAAAAGCAATGACAAACCTAGACAGCATCTTAAAAAGCAGAGACATCACCTTGCCTACAAAGGTCCGTATAGTAAAAGCTATGGTTTTCCCAGTAGTGATGTATGGAAGTGAGAGCTGGACCATAAAGAAGGCTGATCGCTGAAGAATTGATGCTTTTGAATTATGGTGCTGGAGGAGACTCTTGAGAGTCCCATGGACTGCAAGAAGATCAAACCTATCCATTCTGAAGGAAATCAGCCCTGAGTGCTCACTGGAAGGACAGATCGTGAAGCTGAGGCTCCAATACTTTGGCCACCTCATGAGAAGAGAAGAATCCTTGGAAAAGACCCTGATGTTGGGAAAGATTGAGGGCACAAGGAGAAGGGGACGACAGAGGACGAGATGGTTGGACAGTGTTCTCGAAGCTACCAACATGAGTTTGACCAAACTGCGGGAGGCAGTGCAAGACAGGAGTGCCTGGCATGCTATGGTCCATGGGGTCACGAAGAGTCCGACACGACTAAACGACTAAACAACAACAAACCCCACACAAACCCTTTTCAGCAAGCAGAGTTGCTCCCGAACTTCCAACATCCATTATATAAAGATTAATAATCGACAAAACTGCATGTTTACTCGGCATCAGAACAAGGAAAATAATGGTTTCCTGCAATGATTCTTGGGACTCTCTCTGCTGTTTGGATTAAAAAAACACCAATGAAAATTAAGAAAAAGAAATGATTCATAATGGCAACAGGGAAGGAATTAAATGTGACAGCTGAGAGGCACATTTGAGCACTGTTTCCAGAGCAGTCAGAAGTTACGGGCTCCATAAAAGCTCTGTTGAGTAATATTCTCCGGCTTGTTTTGTACAGGAGGTCAGATGGTATTATCATAACAGTCCCTGCCAGCTATAAAATCCATAGCACAGGCGATAAAGCCTGACACTGCAATTCTTCCACCCAGGCCATAAATTTGAGAGCCTGTTAAGAAATGTTCCGATAACTTCTCTTGTCTGTTAAAAAATGATGTGTTCATCAGAGAAAGAGCAAAGTTCCTTTTCTCCCACATCAAAACCCTCCATTCTTTTCAGCGGAATTTCAATCACCGATAGTGCTGAATACCAAACAGACTTCTTTCACTTTCAGTTGCGATGCTAGTTTGTCACAGAGGCGGCAGCCATTGGTTTCCCATCATGCACTCTGTCCAGATACCGAAGGCATGAGCGGTGAAATTCTGACTTCTTTCGATCTGAGCCTAAAATATCCTTTTGTAGAAATTCTATCGTTCTGTAGGTCTGCATTACATCGCAGTTTGAAGTTGCTCCTGTACAATGTCATTGGGGGGGGGGGTCTTGGGCTACAGGGTGGGCAATTTCAAAAGTCTATATAAAGGCTTGCACACCATTGTTCTGGGTTCCTCCTCCCTCCTGCGTGGGGTGAGTGAGCACCCTGTTGCAACAGCAGTAATAAAGATCAGGCTTAATAGCTGCTTTGCTCCGACTTGACCATGGTTGATCTGTGTTTCCTTTCTCCGTCCGATAGGTAACCTTTTAGTTTCTTATACGGGTTTCCCAGCAAGCCTTCTACAGGCAGGGAAACGGGGTTACTTAATTCCGTTTTCAGAAGGGACCTCAGGGGCCATCTAGTCCAACCCCCTGAAATGGAGGAGTTACAACCGAAGCACTCATGACAGATGGCCATCCACCCTCTGCTTGAAAATCTCCAGCAAAGGAGCGCCCACCACCTCTCGTGCGAGGATGTCATATAGAGGAGGGAGAAAGGTTGTTTTCTGCTGCTTCAGAGAAGCGGACACAGAGCAATGGATTCAAACTACAAGAAAGAAGATTCCACCTAAACATTAGGAAGAACTTCCTGACAGTAAGAGCTGTTCGGCAGTGGAACTTGCTGCCAAGGAGTGTGGTGGAGTCTCCTTTTTTGGAGGTCTTTAAGCGGAGGCTTGACAGCCACCTGTCAGGAATGCTTTGATGGTGTTTCCTGCTTGGCAGGGGGTTGGACTGGATTGACCTTGTGGTCTCTTCCAACTCTATGATTCTATGATTCTATGACTCTTCCACTGTCGAACAGCTTTTACCGTCAGAAAGTTCTTCCTGATGTTGATTCGGAATCTCTGTTCTTGTAACTTGAAGCCATTGGTTCAGGTCCTAGCTGCTGAACCAAGAGAAAACAAGCTTGCTCCATCTTCCATGTGGCAGCCCTTGAGATATTTGAAGATGGCTATCTTATCTCCTCTCAGTCTTCTCTTTTCCAGGCTAAACATACCCAGCTCCTTCAACCGTTCCTCATAAGGCTTGGTTTCCAGACCCTTGATTATCTTGGTCGCCCTCCTCTGCCCATGTTCCAGCTTGTCAACAGCCTTCTTAAATTGTGGTACCCAGGACTGGACACAGGACTCTAGGTGTGGTCTGACCAAGGCAGAAGAGAATTGTACAATTGTGTACATCTTAGATGTCTTCCTTAAAAAAAAAACACCAAATAAAGCTAAACTGGTTTATAGGTTAATAAATAGTGCCACTATTTTCTTTCTTTTTCAGTCTTTGAAACTGAAATTGCTATTTACACTAATAAAGGTCTGCAAGGATTGAACAACCTTTTCTCCATCTCCCAAGTGCTAGCCCGCATTTCCCTCCATTTAATCAAGGTTTATTCTTTTAGTGGAAAACCCAGTAAAACAACCTGTCACCAACAACATCCAATATACCATCTCAGGACTATTCAATTGCTCATCTTCTAACATTGTGTATGCCATCAAATGCCAACAGTGCCCTTCAGCTGTCTATATTGGACAAACAGGCCAAACCCTACACCAAAGGATAAATGGACATAAATCTGACATCAGGAACCACAAGACAGAGAAACCAGTAGGAGAACACTTCAATCTCCCAGGACATTCTATACAAGATCTCAAAGCAGCTGTTTTATTACAGAGAAATTTCAGAAACAGACTGGAAAGAGAAGTTGCTGAATTGCAACTCATTAGCAAGCTTAAAACCATGGAGAGACCTGGAATGAACAGAGACATAGGATTCTTATCTCATTATACATGATCAAGCTTTCCTTAGCACCTCAGCCCTTGCTTCCCCCACCCCCCGCAAGACCAATTGCAGTCATTAACAGTCGTTAACAGTCATCAACAGGTTTACCACTCCTATCAGCCCATCACCCATTCCCATCACCCCCACCCCCTACCCTCTGAATATACATAAGGGTCTGGTTACTTCTGTTTCAGTGTATCTGATGAAGTGTGCATGCACACGAAAGCTCATACCAAAAAAAAAAAAACTTAGTTGGTCTTTAAGGTGCTACTGAAGGAATTTTTAAATTTTGTTTCGACTCAGACCAACACGGCTACCTACCTGTAACCAATATACTGTTTAGGATATTGGAACAGCATTTTTGCAGCCCCCATCTGGAAACATCCTATTTGTCTTGAATAAAGCGACAAGATCCACATGCTTACACCCAGTACAGGAGAAGCCTCTTGCTACCCTACTCATTTTGCCCCAGAGACACGGCAAACATAATAATCCAGGCTGAAAGGTGGAAACCTTCTATCTCACAAGGATTCTTTGTGTTTTAAACGAATGACCACGGACTCTGGACCGTGAACTGTTCACCTGGAAATGAAACCAAATCTAATGACCCATATCTAAAGTTTTCTGAAATCTCCCCAAAACTCCAGTTGTTGATGGTGAGCTTCCTATGAACAACCTCGGGGAAACCTCAGAAGTTGCTCCTCGTTTTTTGAGATACCAAAAAGCAGCTAGTCCTCATGAGGAATCAGGATGCAAATGCCTTCAGGCTTCACCATTCAGGCCAATTTTGCCATGGCTGAATGTGTTTTGTTATGATGTTAGTCCAACGCAGAAAGAAGAAGGAATGTAAGCTTACATCGCCGGGTGTGCCTCAGATTACAAAACGTCTCAGTGAAGTCACTAGGGTGGGTTCATCTGCGATAGTCTGGGCTGACTAATGCAATTTTCTGTAATGACCTTTCCTGATGCATCAGCTAACCCGCACCAGCTTAAGCGAGGGTGCAGAGCAGATGTGTTTGTAACAATGGCAGTGTTAATATTTGCTGCTGCAAACTTTATTAGAGGGATGCCCGGGGAGACTGAAACAAACAAACTTTAGTAAATCTGGTGCAACTGTTAGCATGACTCCAGATGGCTGCTGCCGGAGGCTTCGATACTCTTGCTAGTGTGCCCCTGCATGCTACTATTCATCATCTTCTTTGGCGATCCCTTGTAGCCGAGTAAGATTGTCTTCCATAAACATAGAATCATAGAGTTGGAAGAGACCACAAGGGCCATCCAGTCCAACCCCCTGCCAAGCAGGAAACACCATCAAAGCATTATTGACATATGCCTGTCAAGCCTCTGCTTAAAGACCTCCAAAGAAGGAGACTCCACCACACTCCTTGGTAGCAAATTCCACTGCCGAACAGCTCTTACTGTCAGGAAGTTCTTCCTAATGTTTAGGTGGAATCTTCTTTCTTGAAGTTTGAATCCATTGCTCCGTGTCCGCTTCTCTGGAGCAGCAGAAAACAATCTTTCTCCCTCCTCCATATGACATCCTTTCATATATTTGAACACGGCTATCATATCACCCCTTAACCTTCTCTTCTCCAGGCTAAACATACCCAGCTCCCTAAGCCGTTCCTCATAAGGCATCGTTTCCAGGCCTTTGACCATTTTCGTTGCCCTCTTCTGGACACGTTCCAGCTTGTCAGTATCCTTTTAAGTAATCGTCAAACATGGTTTTAATGATTAGTCTGCAAGTGACTGTGGAAGCCAATTCTGGATCCACACGTCCTTCCACAGTGGGGACATTGGTTTCCGGGCAGAGTTGATCACGGTGAAGGTTTGCCAAGTGTGCCTTCCTCTTAGCACGTTTCTGCCTTGCGCCCTGAGTTTGAGTGTCTTCAAAGCCCATGACACCTTTGGTAAAGGCTGTTCTCCAACTAGAGCACTCGCAGGCCGGTGTTTCCCAGTTGTCAGTGTTTATGCTACATTTTTTAAAGATTTGCCTTGAGACAGTCTTTAAACCTCTTTTGCTACCTATTCATAGAACACTTTGGCCCCTGCCGATATTACAAACACACTGCCAATAGGATACGGAAGGTGTGCAGAGGAGGGCGACCAAGATGACCAAAGGTCTGGAAACCAAGCCTGATGAGGAACGGTTGAAGGAGCTGGGTATGTTTAGCCTGGAAGAAGAGGAGATAGCCATGTTCAAATATCTCAAGGGCAAGGAAGATGGAGCAAGCTTGTTTTCTGTTGCTCTGGAGGGTAGGACTCGAACCCAGGGTTGTGTTTCCATTGGGAATTGAGGCATGTTGGAGATTGCAGCGTTTTAAGACATATGGCTTATTTTACACATGGGTCTCGGTGGAGGAAGAGAGTTTGCAGCATTACACCTCGAAAGGGGCTTGATCCCCACAGCACTGGAGTCCAAGACATCACCATTTCCATGTCTCTGCCCAGCCTGGCAAGATGGTTCTTGCCCCGAAAAAGCCTATGCCACCTGTTCTGGCTCCTCCTTTCTCCTTCCCAAGAACTTTGGCTAAATCTCCCCTCTTCTTCTCCAAACCCCACTGTTTTAAAAGGGGCACACATCTTTCCTGTGTGACGTCTTGTCTCTCTCCACTCTTTGCAGCAGCGGGAAGGATAGCTTTTGTATTGCCAGTTGCCCTTAATGGCCAATACCTGGCTCCCTATTGCTTCTCAGTGGCTCTTTACTCATCTCAACTGGCTGGGCTGGTTTGCATGAGCTAACCCAGGAAATTCTTTCCTGGCACCGTTCTGCAGCCCTCAACCCCAGCTGTTACTGGGCACCAACAGGGTGCACTTTGCACATGGTCAGAGTCTAGTCGACCCATATCCGTGTACGTAGTGGAAGTCTGACCTTTGGCTACCCTGTACAGATCTAGGCTCAAAACTCCATTGAATTAATTACGCTCGGGCGGAGGTTAGCCGGTTTAGGAATATTTAGTATAAATCCACCACTTCCAGGATAAAAAAGAAAAGGTAAAGGGCCTCTGGACAGCCACATTGGGTGGATTCAAACTGCCAACCTTCTGATCAGCAAGCCCAGGAGGCTCAGTGGTTTACACCACAGTGCCACCCACTTTGTGGCTGCACTCATTTCAGACTCCTTCAACCCAGGTCCTTAGCAAGCAGCACCAAATTTATCACCAAAATGAAAGAAAGCTGGAATAGTTGTTCCGCCTCATCCCGCCCCGTCTCCCAGGACCTCTTTCTGCCCTCCACCAAGCTGTTACTGGGGGGGGGGCTCTGGAAAAGAGCCCAGAACCTCCCCTCCCCCCTCCCACAGATGTTCCCTTCTCTGCATCCATCTGCTGAAACTTTCTACCTCCCCCCCCCCCACACCGCTCGCCACCTCCTCCTCCTGTCCCTAACATACAAACCCACCCCCTCCAGAGTTGGGTGGGTGGAAAAGAAGTGGGAGCGAGTGAGATCCAGCCGCCCCCTGTACCTCTGCCTTTGAAAGACTGCACGCCCCCCCCCTTATCCTTGCCTGCAGCACACACACACACACACACACACACACACACACACACACACACACAAATCTCTCCTTGCAAAGTTGCACCCTCGCTTCATGGGCATAGCCACGATTTTTGTTAGGAGGGGGCTCAACACGTTGATGAGCTGTTTGGGGGAAATCTCCCCCAAATCTTTTTTTTTGGGGGGGGGAGATGGGGGCAGGCTTCTGCTGGAGGGGGGGAGCAGAACCTCCGTTAATTAATTATTTTTAAATGCTTTCCAATTCTTTGAGGAATATCAGTGCTTTTTTCTGGGGGTACGCACAGGGGTACACGAACCCCTAAACATTTCGTGAATCTAAGTCTGGCCTCATCGAGGGGCAGTATTTCAATAGGAGTAGGAAAAATGAGAGTACCCCTAAACATTTGTTAAGGAAAAAACCCACTGAGGATAATAGGGGACAGTTGCCCCCTTACACCCCCCTTGGCTACGCTCATGCCATGCCTCTCCCCCCCCACCCACCCAGGGAGAGGTGACCGCCGCCTGCAAAGTTGTGCACGCACAAGAGAGACGATCCCTGAGCGCCTCTTGTCTCCGCGCGCGCGCAGCAGCAGCACAAGTGCGCGCCCTCCCCAAGCCCGGAGCCCGGGCAGCTGGCGTGCCGCCTTGGTTGGGCGCGCGGGGCGGAGCTGTGCACTTTGGAGACGCTCCCCGGCCGGGGAAGACTGGGAAGAGGAGCTGCAGCAGCCGCCGCTGTTCAGCTGGTGCCTTTGGGGAGGCAGCCGGCACATGCTCGCACAGAGCGCGCGCCCGCCTGGCCGCCGGAGAGGAGGAGATGCGGGGAAAGAAGGAGGGATTAGTGCATTGAAGGGGGAAGAAGAAGAGGAGGAGGAGGAGGAGGGATTGCATGGAGCAGAGGTGAAAGGCTGATCCAGGAGGGGTGTGTTTTGTGTGTGTGTGTGCGGAGAAAAGAGATCCAGTTTGCCCGCTGGAGACTTCCACAAAAAGAGACAAGCCGAGCAGCCGCGATTTGCAAAGCGGTGGCCGTGGAGGCGGCAGCTGCTTCGGCTACTTCTGAAAGCTGCTTTCCTTGTGGATTCCATTGCAAGCCTCGCTTCCCACCCCCCACCCCACCCCTTCTTGCTCCACTGCCGGTTTGGTTGTGTTTTTCTTTTCTTTTTTAATTGCTTCTTCCGAGCCCCGGGTCGGCTCCCACCTCTGCTGGCGAGGAGCTGGCTGCCGAGGAGGAGACGGAAGCAGGGAAGCCTCTCCTCCATTTCAAGTCTCCGAAGCCAAAAACACAAAAAGGAAGGTGAGCGGCGGTCTGTGCTCTTCTTGCAAAACTTTCTGATTTTGGCAACCCTCTTTTGGAAGTCTTTTCGTGAGAGAAGGGGTGGGGTGGGGGGTCGGCGCTGCCTTGCTCTGCCGGAGACCCGAACTTGGAAAAGGGCGGGCGTGAATGCGAATTGGGATTCGCATCGTTTGGGGAGAGCAGGCGCGGGGAGGGACTCTTTCCAGGTTGCAAGAGCTGGAGAAAAAGGCAGACAAAGGTGAGCTTTATGAAAGTTGCGCCGTGTTTTCCCCGGAGCTCGTTTCCCCTGACGGGAAGGCAGGCTCGCCACATCCTCCTTCATGGGCGCATTCAGACGTTCTGATGTCCTGCATCTTCCCTCCTTTCATTCATCCATTCGTTTTTTTTATTTTAATCGATGCTAAACTACCACGTTGGATACCTGGTTTGTTTTCTACTCATCCATCCGTTGGAGAGAGAGGTGTCTTTCTTGGGGTGGATTTTTAAAGCACCCATTTCTGTCCCTGCGGGTGGAACAAGCGTACACACACACACACACACACACACACACGTACACGTGCTTTGAAACTTAAAGGGTCGGTTTCCAAAGAAACTGCGATGGAGTGAGCTGATCAAAACCGAGGGACGCCCTTGAAGCCGGTCTGTTCAAGAGAGGTGTGTTGTATGTCTGTTTTCCCTTCCTGAAATCAAAGGCAGTCATTATTTTCCAGGACTTTTGCAAAGCTCTGGCTTAAGAAAGGATGCTTTCAAATGAAACTGCTTTCTTGCCAGCTGAGTGAGGAGCTTAAAACATTTAATTGCGAAGAAGCACCGAGGGCCTTCTGGCGGTTCCCTCGTTGCGAGAAGCCAAGTTGCAGGGAACTAGGCAGAGGGCCTTCTCGGTGGTGGCACCTGCCCTGTGGAACGCCCTCCCAAGAGATGTCAAAGAGGAAAACAACTACCAGACTTTTAGAAGACATCTGAAGGCAGCCCTGTTCAGGGAGGCTTTTAATGTTTAATAGATTACTGTGTTTTATTTTTCTGTTGGAAGCCGCCCAGAGTGGCTGGGGAAACCCAGCCAGATGGGCGGGGTATAAATAAATTATTATTATTATTATTATTATTATTATTAAATTGCCTTGCTGGTGTGTGTGTAGCCTTGGATGCCACTAACACGTGTTAGTGTGTGGAACGAATTCATTGGATTCCTTAGGGCTGATTCCTTAGGTGTTTGGGTAGTTACATACTTAAGACATTTGAAGTGTACAAGTCAAACGGGACATGGAAACCAAGGGGCAAATGTGTGTTTGCATGTACACATTCTGGCCTGTTGGTCTACATGCACCCAGCGATGGCTTGCACATGTGAACGGACCAGGAACAGAACTTCGAAACGCACGTGCCTGTCAGCAGGGTCACTTCAGTCATGTACCGTAGCTGTGAGGGATAGAGACATGTGGGTGGTAGAATAAGGTGGTATAGTTCTGAAATGGGGAAAGGACTATACCGCTGGAGGTCGGAATTCATGTTTTTGGATGCTCCCTACTTGCAAGTTTCTGCGCAAGGTGCAGGCTCACCTGGAACATTCACCCCCACGTGTTTCTGCTTCCTTTTTTAAAAAAAACAAATAAGTGGGGTGAGCATTTGAAAATGGCCTCTCCAAGCTTAGAAGCACTGAGTTTGGTGTTGTCCATCTTTCACTAGCCTGGCTCCCTCCAGATCAGGCACGTCCAACAGGTAGATTGTGATCTACCAGTAGATTACTGGACGTCTGTGGTAGATCATTGGTAGATCACTGGCTCCTTCCAAAGAAGCTCAACAACTTTGGCTCCCCTAAAAATGCTCAACATTTTAGCCCTTCACCCCCAAAACAGGGCTTTCTTCCCACCTCAGAAAAGCTCAACAACTTTGACCTGAACCCCTAAAAAAGCAGGGCTTTCCTCCTCCCTAAACAACTTTAACCTGAACACCCCAAAAGGGGGCAGATCACTGCCAGTTTTTAACTCTGTGAGTAGATCGCAGTCTCTTCGGAGTTGGCCACCCCTGCTCCAGATGTTTCAGACTAACAGCCTGGAGAGCTCAGCTTGTGAGAGCGTGGCGCTGATAATGGCAACCTTGCAGGTTTGATTCCCATACAGGACAACAGCCTATCCCTGCATTGTAGGGGGTTGGGCTGGATGACCCTCAGGGTCCCTTCCAACTCTACAATTCTTTGATTCTGCAAACCATCTGGAAGCGGGTCTACATTGATTGGAAGGAGCTCCCTTCAGTGTTTCAGATGGGGCAGTTCCCATCCCTACCTGGAAGTGCCAGCAATTGAACCTGGTGCCTTCTATATGCCAAGCAGGTACTCCAAAAACAGAAGCTCGTAAGAATCTGCCTTCCACAGCGTCAGACACCAGTGGGTCTCCTGAGCTTCAGACAGCTGTTCTTCCCAGCCCTACCTTAAGATCCTGGGTTTCGGAAATGGGAACCAATTTCTTTCTTCTCTGGCGATCCTTCGTAGCCGAGCAAGATCGTCTTCCAAAACAGGGTTTTAGCAGTGAGTCCGTAAGTGGCTGTGGAGGCCAATTCTGGATCCACACGTCCTTCCACAGTGGGGACATAGGTTTCTCGGCCAGAGTTGATCACGGTGAAGGTTTGCCAAGCGTGCCTTCCTCTTAGCGCGTTTCTCCCTTTCGTCCTGAGTTTGAGTGTCTTCAAAGCCCATGACACCTTTGTTCTCCATTAGAGAGGAGGTTTTGCCTCCTGTCAAGCCTTAAAGGGCATTCAGCAGGGTGAGGAAACTTTCCTTCCCCCTGGCAAATGAAATCTGCTATACAGTGGCACCTTGGTTCTCAAATGCCTTGGTACTCAAGCAGCTTACAAACCCAGACGTAAGTGTTCCAGTTTACAAACCTTTTTCGGAAGCCAAACATGCTCCGTTTTGGGTCCGTCTGGAAAGAGAAGTAGCTGAACTGCAACTTATTACTAAGCTTAAAACCAGGGAGAGACCTGGATTGAATAAAGACACTGGATTCTTATCTCATTATACATGATAAAGCTGGAAGGAATTCTCACCCCTTGCTTTTAGACCATTTGCAGTCGTTAATGGTCATCAACAGCTATCAGTCTGGCAATCACCCACTCCCTCCCCCCCCACCATCTGACTATATATACACACCGGGTCTGGGGACTTCTGCTTCAGTGTATCTGAAGAAGTGTGCGTGCACACGAAAGCTCATACCTATGACAAACTTAGTTGGTCTCTAAGGTGCTGCTGGAAGGAATTTTTTAATTCCGTTTTGAGTGTTACGCTTCCGATTTGAGTGCCACACTTCCGATTGTTACGCTGAGGTCTGTCTGTTTTTGCTACAGTGGTACCACCGGTTACAAACGCTTCAGGTTACAAAGTCCGCTAACCCAGAAATAGTACCTCGGGTTAAGAACTTTGCTTCAGGATGAGAACAGAAATTGTGCTGTGCCGGCGCGGCGGCAGCAGGAGGCCCCATTAGCTAAAGTGGTGCTTCAGGTTAAGAACAGTTTCAGGTTAAGAACGGACCTCCGGAACGAATTAAGTTCTTAACCCGAGGTACCACTGTATTTATTTTGCATTTCTGTTTTTGCGGCTTTTTTTTGTGACTGTGTGGAACCCAGTTCAGCTCCTGATTGACGATTGTGTGACTGCAGTACATTCTTTATTGCTTTCATTTTATGGATCAATGGTCTCGTTAGATAGTACAATTCATGTTAAATTGCTGTTTTGGGGGTTGTTTTTAAAAGTATGCAACGGATTAATCCATTTTGCATTACTTTCTATGGAAAAGCACGCCTTGGTTTTGGAACGCTTTGGTTTTGGAACAGATTTCCGGAACGGATTAAGTCTGAGAACCGAGGTACAGTCATACCTCGGTTTAAGTACGCCTCGGTTTGAGTATTTTCAGTTTAAGTACTCCACGGACCGTCTGGAACGGATTAATCCACTTTCCATTACTGTCAATGGGAAAGTTCGCTTCAGGTTAAGTACGCTTCAGGTTAAGTACAGACTGCCGGAACCAATTGTGTTTGTAAACCAAGGTACCACTGTATTTCTATATTTTGAACTGCTCCTTTTCTTTGGTTCCCTCTCCACTTTCTGGTCTGGGTTTCTCCTCTTCCTGGATATGTGCTAGCAATTGCCACGGTGGCTGCAAGTAATATGATCGGCGGCTGGCGTTCTGGTGCCTGCCTCCAATGCCCAGCCTTTGATTTCAAACATTGCCCCCTTCTCTGTTTTCATGACCCCCCACCCACCCATAGCAATCCTCCACCTTGCAGTTCACCCTCCTCTCTCTCTCTCTCTCTCTCTCTCTCTCTCTCTCTCTTCTCCTTCTCCCCCCCCCCTCCCCGTCCCCCAAACAGGCCAAATTATCGGGAAAAGGTTGTGAAAGTGAGTAGGAGGCTGTTTCTGGGACCTCTGCTGTAAAAACTTCCCTAGTAAGTTATGACAGGATTAAAGGGATTCCTGAATTGAGGGAGGGAGAACCCCCTTCTCTGAACACAAAGCTTGAGAGAGGTTAAAAGGTTTGCTCTTGGGAGATAAGCCCAGACATGTCAATTGCCCTGTCTGGATTGAAATTCCAGAACGTAAAAATAGAGATCTTGGCTGGGTTTGGGTGCAATGCTTAAGTGTCTGCGCAAACGAAGAAAGCAGGAATCGCTCTGAGTTTTAGAATATCCTGTCTTTGATGTAAGAAGAGATCATTGTTTTGGGGTGTTTTTTTTTACACGCCACATTCCTTGGAGGTTTTTAAGCCAAGGCTTGGATGGCCATCTGTCATGGATGCTTCAGCTGAGACTCCTGCATTGCAGGGGGTTGGACTAGATGACCCCTGGGATCCCTTCTAACTCTACGATTCTCTGATTCACTGCCTGTGGTGCCTTGCTGTATTGTACAGGAGAGGTGGGTTCCCTGCTCTCAAGGAAGCTACAATCTGAAATTGACAATGGGGAATGAGGAATAATAATCATAATAAAAATTATTATTATTATTATTATTATTATTATTATTATTATTATTTATTTGTACCCCAGCCGGAGCCAGGCTCAGGGCGGCTAACATCATAAAACTAACACAGTATAGAAAGAACATAAAAACATAAAAACAGGCAAAGGAAGATGAACATGCATAGGTATCAAGTGAGAAAATAGCATGGCATGTCCTTCAAGGTGGGTGGCTTTGCTAGGATGGGCCAGCTGGGCCGCCTCAGTGGTGGCTCCCCATTTGTGAAATATTCTCCTCAGGGAGGCCCACCTGGCAGAGTCATTGCCTATGTTTAGGCACCAGGCAAAGCCGTTTTTGTTTACCCAGGACTTATTTACCCTCAACTTGGAGGGTTATTGGATATGTGTATGGCCTCTCATGCTTTTGGTGGCGTGAGTTGGGTATGTCTTTTTGTGACTATTTACGCTTGCACTTTTTAGGTTCTGGTTTCATCCTTGTTCCTGCATATGGTGATATTTGTTGCTATTTCTTGTTTTGCATTGCAAGTCGCTTTGAGGCGCTTTTGTGGTAGCAGATGATGGGAGCTAGTCAAATGTCTGGGTGGGCAGCTAGCAGCGGGTGACGAGGGTGCCGCTCCAGTTTCTGTGGCGGTAGACGGGGGAAGAAGTCGACCTGAAAAAGTTGTGCCCACGGGTGCTAATATGGGTGCCCCCTGCCTTAAGAATGCAATCCTATTGCAAGGGGCTGGACTAGATCTGACCCTCAGTGGTACCCAGCAACTCTACAGTTCTGTGATCCTATGCATGTAGGCGAGTCAAGGCCTAGATTTCCAGCATGGAGAGAATTCATGCCTCGGCAAGAAAAATAATAATACCGGTAATTGTCATATTTAAAGAAAACCTCCGGCAAGAAAATGAGGAAAGGTTTATTAGTCATGCCTTAGTCAAAAGGAAGTCCGAGACAGATGAATTGACTCTGAACCATTGTGTGTTTGGTTTTTTTTGGGGGGGGGTATTTTTTTTAAAAAAAATAAACAGACGGAAGACTTATTCTGCTGATTCAGAAACCGAAATCAGGTTCTGCATACCTTTAATCCACATTCTTTCCCTCGAAGAGTTCTGGGCAATGTTATTTAGCCCTCTCAGGGTTAAGAGATCCCAGCAGCTGTTAACAAACTACATTACCCAGAATTCTTTGAGGTGAAAACATACTTCAGATGCAGGTCCGTCTTAAGGGTACCTGGCGCAAATAAAAATTTTGCCCCCCCCCCTTCCCCTCCGGCCTGCACGGCTCCCGGCTCCCTGCCCAGCGGAGGCTTGTTGTACACGGGCCTGCGGAGGAGCTGCCGGGCGAGCTCAAGAGGCTGCTGCAAGGGGAGCGCGACTCCGCCTGCCTTGCTGAGCTCCGAGTCCGGCAGGCCCCGTTGCCAGCCCAGCGCCCCTTCGCTGCCACCAGGGCCATCGCCAAAGCCGGAGGCCCTCCCACTCGGGACACCCGAGACCGTCGGCCCCGCCGCATCAGAGGAGCGCGGGGCGGGACCCGAGGAGGGAGGGCCGCCCTGCCGCCGCCGGGCCCGGAGCAAGGAAGCGGCCTTCTTTGCAGGAGCAGCCGGGGTGCCTCAGAGGCCGAGCGGCTCCTGGGCTCGGAAGTTTGACAGCCTTCCCGCCAACCCTGGCAATGCGTTTCATTGGTAGAGCTGCTGCCATGTGGCGGCGCCTCTACCAATGAAACGCAGCGCCGGGGTGAGGGATGACCCTGCAGAGCGGAGCAGGGTCCTAGTGCCCCTGCTCTGCTCGCTTACCTCCCTGCTCTCCGCTGAGCGGCGTGGCTGGCGGAGGGGAAAGGGAGGCCGCTGTGCAGCTCCCCCACTTGCTGGGGCGCCCCTCAGCGCCTCCTGAGCGCCCAGGTGCAATGCGCCACTAGAGCCAATGGGCAAGCCGGGCCTGTTCAGATGTGGTTGAAAGGTATATAAATGTGTACACAGCTTTGGTCTGCATTAGTCTTAATAGAAGAAGCAACACAAATTTTGCATAGAGGTGCAATACCACCACTCATGTAGAGCCCCTTCCCATCCAATCTATGCATCACTTCTGCATGGTCTGAAGGAGTCCAGGAAAGACTATAACGGGAACAAGAACAGGCAGAACAAAATATATAAATCAGAAATGCATTAAAGCAATTATACTGAAAAGGCAATGAGGGCCACGTTCAAGGTGTTACTATTAGCATGTATAGCCCGCCCGCTAAAAGCATTTTTGCTTAAGACAAGCCAACCCAGATATTTAGAAAGTTGGTGCGAGTTTTAATCTGTTTGTAGTTTATTGTTATTTCAACTTTCCTAAAGTCTTACTGACAATTTTATTCTTTCGTGTTTCTTCTTGCAAACCGCTTCCAGGTTTCTTTGCAATCAAGTGGTGTATGAAATTGAGGAAATGAATGAAAATAAACGAACAGCAGCCTAAAATAACCCCCGCACCCATCCAAACAACAGACCACCCCAAAACAGACTGTTACTTATTTTCCCAGGCATTTGGAGAGAAGCATGTATTTGTCTGTCATCCTTGAGGCTGTAATGTTGCTTGCCAGGGAGCATCTCTTGGGAGTCGGGACCCTTGGCGAACGTCCCTCCACCCTGTTCTCCTTGTGGCAACTGAGGATATTTTATTTACTGCTTTATATTTTTAATAAAAACCTCAAAGCGGTTTACGGAACATTAAAGCAGCAATAAAACAATCTGATGTAAATCAAATTTTAGAGTATACAGTCAAAGCAACATGATTAACTAAAACAATAAAAACACTAATATAGTATCCCAAAGATTTCGAAATAAAACATTACAAAGGAGGTCAACTACAGAATACACACTCTACAAAGTTAAAAATCTTAAACATCTCAGAAAACAAAACATTGCTAAGTGAAGTCAAAGATAAAATGCACATTTAAAACAGCACAACTAACAAGAGAATTATCATAAGATATGCATCAGACTAAGTTGGAGCCCGTCTTCCTTGGTCTAGTAGAATAATAATAACTCTGTTGTCCCTTCTCCTTCCAGGACAACTTGGGGAGAGGCAGGTTCCCCATTCATGAATGTTGTCTTCTTCTTTGGTGATCCCTTGTAGCCGAGTAAGATTGTCTTCCATAAACACTGTTTAAACAGTGAGTCTGTAAGTGATTGTGGAGGCCAATTCTGGCTCCACACGTCCTTCCACAGTGGGGACATGGGTTTTCAGGCAAGAGTTGATCATGGTGAGGGTTTGCCAAGCCTACCTTCTTCTTAGCATGTTTATCCCTTTCATCCTGAGTTCGGGTGTCTTCAAAGCCCATGACACCTTTGGAAAAGGCTGTTCTCCAATTGGAGCGCTTGCAGGCCAGTGTTTCCCGGTTGTTGGTGTTTATACTACATTTTTAAAGATTTGCCTTGAGAGAGTCTTTGGACCTCTTTTGTTGACCACCAGCATTGCACTTTCCATTTTGGAATAGAGAACCATAGTTGCTTTGGAAGATGATAATCAGGCATCCGCACAACGTGACACCAGTCCAACGAAGTTGATGTTGAAGAATCATTGTTTTGACATGGGTGATCTTTGCTTCTTCCAGTACACTGGCATTAGTTAGCCTATGAATGTCGTAGTGTTGGCTCACTGTGGGATTGTGCATAGCATGCTCCTTGGAAAATTCTCCAGGGAGCAATGAGATGATCAACGATGATGGATAAGCGTCCTTGAAAGGCCGGCTGCCCCACCCTGCTGAACTTCCTTTGCAAATGCGCAGCCACAGGGGAGGGATGGATGTGTCCTAAGGTGCACTTTTGGTCAATAATAATAATAATAATTTATTATTTTTATTTATTTTATTATCTGGCCGAGTCCCCCCAGCCACTCTGGGCGGCTCCCAATCAAATATTAAAACAATACAGCATTAACACAATTACAAAAGTCACAAACAGTACATAAACCACATCAAAAAATACACAACCAAACGGAAAACAATTTCCACATAGATCAAAATCCAAAACTAAGAATACAGCATTAATACAGTTGAAAATGACATAGGTAAAAAATAGCAGGAATTTAAACAGGAAAAATGCAAAACAGAGCCCTCTCTTCCCAACAGCATTTGTCTTGCAAAAAATTCGTCTTGCAGGGCATTCGTCTTGTGAGGTACCACTGTATTCCCCCTCCCCTGCCCTCAGCTTGCTGAAAACTCCCCTTGTACTTTTAGGCGGCCCCCTTTCGGCTCCTTTTCTGTCGGCACTCACACCTGAGTTTGCTGTTAAGAGGGAGTGATGGTTTTGTTGCAGTGTTTACTTGGTTCACCGGTGGCTGAAAAGAAAAGAAAAGTAAGCATTAAAGCCAAATATCTCTGTTATAGCTCACGCCTTGTAGTATTACAGTATCAGTTTGCTGGGGGGACGGACATTTTTTGAAAATACAGCCAGTCCTGCAGGAGGATTCTCCGTGCAACTAACGGCTTGATCTGGGAGGAGGATTTTCTGGGGTAACTTAAGTAGCTATGGGCTACTGTAAGCTATAAGGGTGCTACAAACTCTGCTCTTCCAGCACAGTCACAAAAAAGAGCTGCGAAAACGCAAAATAAATAGCAAAAACAGACCGACCTCAGCATAGCACTCAAATCAGAAGCATGACACTCAAAATGGAGCACGTTCAGCTTCTGAAAAAAAGTTCACAAACCGGAACACTTACTTCCAGGTTTGCAGCGTTCGGGTTCCAAGTTGTTTGAGTACCAAGGCGTTTCAGAACCAAGGTACCACTGTAAATAATAACTGTGTTGCCGAAGGAGCTCTTCTTCCTGCCGCTACATTTAGGGATTTTTGTGTGCGCGACAAAAAAAACATTACCAGTTTCAGCTGCATTAAAGTCTTTACTTTTTCTAACTAACCCTCTTTAGTGCCTATGGGCAGCTCTCTCTTCCATCCCTGGGAACATTTAAAAATAGCCTCTCAGTGTGAGCCAGGAAGTGAGACCTATCCAGACAATGAGATTGTTCTTTCCATACATCTCTGTGCCTCTGTCCTCCTGTTCCAGCCACCGCAGGGAAGGCTTTAACTTCAACGAATCTGTCTCATCCTCTTTTCAAACCACCTAAGTTGGTGGCTATCCGTGAAGCACATTCTGCAGATTAACAATGGCCTGTGCCCTCCTTCTATCTAGCTAGCCTGAATCACCCAATGTTCATTTTTATTATTATTGCATGCTCCTGAGATCCATTGTTATGTGCAAGGGGGAAGAAATCTCCACATTCTCTGCACCATAATATTTTATACACTCTCGGTCATGGTCCCCCCCATCTTACCCTCCTTTTCCCCAACTTAAAAAGGGAGAGTTGTACCTTGATCATTTTTGGGTGGCCATTTCTGAACCTTTTCCAGCTCTGCCGTTTCCAGCTGACTCCATCCGAACTTTTCAAGAGTCTTCCAAGTGTGGTTGCACCAGGTGGCTTCTGTTAGCGATTTTTTGCGATTGCAATAAAAGTGGCTTGCAAAGGAGGAAAGGAAAGGAAAAGAAATCCAAATTCAAGCATCAAATAGCACTTTAAAATGATACAAAGCACGACAGTGGCAGTCTTCTCACTTTGGTGATCACTCATAGGCGAGTAAGATTGTCTTTCATGAACGCGGTCTTAACAGTGAGTCCGTAGGTGACTCTGGAGGCCAATTCTGGATCCACACGTCCTTCCACAGTGGGGACATAGGTTTCCGGGCGGGAGTTGATCACGGTGTGGATTTGCCAAGCGTGCCTTCCTCTTAGCACGTTTCTCCCTTGCATCCTGAGTTCGAGTGTCTTCAAACACCTTTGGTAAAGGCTGTTCTCCAATTGGAGCTCACACAGGCCAGTGTTTCCCAGTTGTCGGTGTTTATACTACATTTTTTTTATATAGATTTGCCTTGAGACAGTCTTTAAACCTCTTTTGTTGACCACCAGCATTACGCTTTCCATTTTTAAGTTCGGATTAGAGTAGTTGCTTTGGAAGACGATAATCAGGCATCCGCACAAGATGTCCAGTCCAACGAAGTAGATGTTGAAGAATCATTGCCTTGACACGGGTGATCTTTGCTTCTTCCAGTACGCTGGCATTAGTTGGCCTGTCTTCTCAAGTGATGTGTAAAAAGTTTCGGAGACACCGTTGATGGAATCTTTCAAGGAGTTGGAGATGGTGTTTATAGGTGGTTCACAAGCATACAATACAGTGGCAGTAGTGTCACGTCAATTAAAGTGACAATTTGAAGGTGGCAATTTTAAAAAAAATCTGAGCCAACTGGTCTTCTGGTCAGCCTGTCCCCAAGGTTTCTCATTAACGTCACCTCTGGATAAGCTTCCAAGGAATGCCTTCATCCCCTGGGAACCTGCTGCTTCTACTTTAGAAGAGTCTGCTGGATCAGGCCAATGGCCCACCTAGTCCAGCGTCCTGTTCTCACAGAGGCTGACCAGATGCCTTTGGGAAACGGACAAGCAGGACCCGAGCACAGGAGCAACTCTCCCCTCTAGCGGTTTCCAGCAACTGGTATTAAGGATCATTGCTCCAGCTGTGGAGGCAAAGCACTGTTGTCATGGCCAATGGCCATCCAATTGCCTTCTCCTCCATAAATGGTTCACAGTGTCATGGAATTGCATTGAACATCAGCTTTAGGCTCCATGCAAGGAATGGTGCAGCTCATGCTCTCGGCTGCTACATTATGCCATTTCTCCCTTGGTGGGGGGTGGGGAATACACGAATCCACCCACAACTAATTGTTGTTGTTGTTGTTTAGTCGTGTCCGACTCTTCGTGACCCCATGGACCATAGCACACCAGGCACTCCTGTCTTGCACTGCCTCCCGCAGTTTGGTCAAACTCATGTTCGTAGCTTCGAGAACACTGTCCAACCATCTTGTCCTCTGTCGTCCCCTTCTCCTAGTGCCCTCAATCTTTCCCAACATCAGGGTCTTTTCCAAGGATTCTTCTCTTCTCATGAAGTGGCCAAAGTATTGGAGCCTCAGCTTCACGATCTGTCCTTCCAGGGAGAACTCAGGGCTGATTTCCTTAAGAATGGATAGGTTTGATCTTCTTGCAGTCCATGGGACTCTCAAGAGTCTCCTCCAGCACCAGAATTCAAAAGCATCAATTCTTCAGCGATCAGCCTTCTTTATGGTCCAGCTCTCACTTCCATACATCACTACTGGGAAAACCGTAGCTTTAACTATACGGACCTTTGTCGGCAAGGTGATGTCTCTGCTTTTTAAGATGCTGTCTAGGTTTGTCATTGCTTTTCTCCCAAGAAGCAGGCGTCTTTTAATTTCGTGACTGCTGTCACCATCTGCAGTGATCAAGGAGCCCAAGAAAGTAAAATCTCTCACTGCCTCCATTTCTTCCCCTTCTATTTGCCAGGAGGTGATGGGACCAGTGGCCATGATCTTGGTTTTTTTTGATGTTGAGTTCAGTTGATGAAGCTCAATATAAAAAAACCCCCACAACCAATATTTACATGCATTCGAGGTGAGCAGCATGCAATGCAAGAAGCCCCCTTCCCCCCGCACGCTGTTGCAAGGAGCCTGCCAGAAGAATCATAGAATTGTAATGTTGGAAGGGACCCCGAGGGTCATCTGCAATGCAGGAATCTCAGCTAAAGCATCCATGACAGATGGCCATCCAATCTCTGCTTAAATACCTCCAAGGAAGGAGAGTCCACCACCTTTTAAGGAAGTCCACAAACAGCTCTTCCTCTAAACATCTTCCTGATGTTTAGCCGGAATCTCTTTTCTTGCAACTTGAAGCCATTGGTTCGAATCCTACCTTCCAGAGCAGGAGAAAACCAGCTTGCTCCATTTCCCATGTGACAGCCCTTAAGTTATTTGAAGATGGCCATCCTATCTCCTCTCAGACTCCTCTTTTCCAGGCCAAACATACCCAGCTCCCTCAACCATTCCTCGTAAGGCTTAGTTTCCAGACCCTGGATCATCTTGGTTGCTGCCCTCTGCACCTGTTCTAGCTTGTCAACATGCTTCTTAAATTGTGGTACCCAGAATTGGACACAGTATTCCAGGTGTGGTCTGACCAAGGCAGAATAGTGTGGTTCTAATGCAGTGGAACCTCGAGTTACTTTACCCTTGGGTAACGTAAACTTCGGGTTGCGAAAGCAGCAACCCCAGAAGTGATTCGCCCCTCGCGCGTGCACAGAAGCGGTCCTCCAGTTGCGAAAACTTCGGGATACGGCCGGACCTCCAGAACGGATCCCGTTTGCAAGCGGAGGTACCACTGTGCTTTCCACTGTGATGCAACAGCCCCAGGGGAGGGCTTGAACACATATCGAGGCATTCTAGCCCAGTGTTGTAGGCTGGTTGGAAGCAGTGGTGTAGCGTGGGTTGCCAGAGCCCTGGGCTGCGCAGAGGTGGTGGGAGGGAGGTTAATGATTGGAATACACAAGCACATTCAACAGCCTAATGGCATCCGCGTCACCTGGGAGATGTCAGTCGCGGAGATAAGAAAAGAAGAGTTGCTCCATTGTCTGGAGAGGTCATTTCCTGGTTTGCATAGAGAAGCTGTTGTCCTTGATCTGGATGTGGATTCCTGAACCAGCCTCTGGAGAACTTGGAAAGCATGCCATTTTAAAAGGTCACCTGCGTTTTATTTAAAAGGTGCATCCGTGAGAGGCAGCTATGCCTCCGGCCAGCTGCTGGAAACCTCAGGAGGAGGAGAGAATACTTTTGTGCTTGAATCCTACTTGCAGGTTTGCTGCAGACAACTGCTTGGCCAGGAATAGGACAGGAGGCTGGAGTAGATGAGCCGTTGGCCCGATCCAGCTGCAGACTGAACTCCTGATTCCATCTCCCTTCCATGCCACTGAACGCAAGCAGTTTTTCTATGAAGCTTGGGATTTTTCCCTCTGTCCCTTCGCTGGTTCTTTTGGCTTTCCTCCTCCACTGGCCCTCCTGTGGAAGGAGGAGGAGGAGGGAGGGGGCGTTTGTGCAAAGGAGGGGCCTGCGCGCACTTTTTTGAAGACAAGTATTCCTTTTACATTTGTCTTCGCAGTTTCTTGAGAGTTTCAAGCCAAGCGAGGCAGGACACAAACACACACACACACACACACACACACAGAGAGAGAGAGAGAGAGAGAGAGAGAGAGAGAGAGAGAGAGAGAGAGAGAGAGAGAGAGAGAAGACCGACCGTGTCTCACTTTTTGGCTGGTTCTTTCTCGCAATCAATTCCTCGCCCATTTTTATATATAAAGTTTTTTTTAACATATTAAACCATGTAGTTCAAACCCGTTTATAAGAAAATACAAAACACAATTGTATAGAAAAGGAAAAAAGAAAATAAAACAGAGAAAGAGACCCTTTTTGTGCCAGATTTTGGATGAAGTAAAATTATTTTGGAGCACCGAGAGTTAAATTTTTTGCGGCAGCGGGGGGGGGCAATTTGCAAGGAGACAGACACCCCAAAGCAAGTAGGCAAGGATATAAGATCAGAAATGTGAAATTCTGACTGCAGTGAGGCCCTCTGACACTCCGAGCCTTGCAACGTCTTTACTCAGAAGTAAGTTCCACTCGGCTTCCTGGTTTGTCTGCTTACAGCAAAGGCTTGATATTTGTTTTATCTCTGTGGTTTCACTGTGTGGCTGAACTGCAAGAGAGTGCCTGGCAGAATTTGGCTCAGCAGGCAATTCGAAATAACCCTTCGTTTGGGACTAAAATAGATATGTGCATGGCTTGAAATGAAGGCCAGTGTCTGCCCTTCCCTGTCGATAAACTTTAATGAGAGACAAAAGTTGCTGTTTCTTCAGTGGCATATAGTCATACACTCAGCAGTATGGTTTAGTGGCTAGAGCAGCCTTCTAAACACACATGCCCCCCCCGGGCAACCCAGTGTCCTCCAAAGGTTTTGGGTTACACTGTCAGCCACAGCCAGGATGCAGTGTTAGAAATTAGCCAGGCGCGTTTTGCTACTGGTGCAGGTCCAAATGCGACTACAAGGAGATTTCTGGGCACCAAGTTCGACCCCAGTTTATAAACCCCTCTGCCTTAGTCCATAGTTAATACCATTTCCATTTCCACTGTCTGTATCTCTCTCCTCCTTGCATACCGGACAAGTGAATTGTTGTAAGAGGAAGTTGCAGTCAAGCAATGTACAGTCGTACCTTGGATCCCGAACACCTTGCAAGTCGAATGTTTTGGCTCCTGAACGCCGCAAACCCGGAAGCGACTGTTCCAGTGTGCAAACGTTCTTTGGAACCCGAACGTCTGTCGGGGCTTCCGCAGCTTCCGATTGGCTGCAGGAGCTTCCTGCAGCCAATCAGAAGCCGTGCTTTGGTTTCCAAACGTTTGGAAGTCGACCGGACTTCCGGAAAGGATTCCGTTCGACTTCCAAGGTACGACTGTACTTGCGATCATAGAATTGTAGAATTGTAGCATCAGGAGGGACCCCAAGGGTCATCTAGTCCAACCCCCTGGTGAAAAGACATTCTGCTGTGGTGACTGCAACCTAGATTTCAGGTGCCATCGGGCACCTAGCTTACATATCTGAGTTTCTAACACTTCATAGGACTGATGGGAGTTGTAGTCCAAAACTTCTAGCAGCCCCCAGTTTTGGGGGAGACTGGGATATATGGTGGATTTGTAACTCATGTCAGGAGGGCGCTTGTATCTAAACATTAGAAAGAACTTCCTGACAGTAAGAGCTGTTCGGCAGTGGAATTTGCTACCAAGGAGTGTGGTGGAGTCTCCTTCTTTGGAGGTCTTTAAGCAGAGGCTTGACAGCCATCTGTCAGGAATGCTTTTTTTTTAAAAAAAAATATATTTTATTAATTTTCCAATTAAAACCAATTATATCACATTCATTATTTCAAATTATACACATATATATATCAATCAAACCGAATGTTATGCCAAATCGTCTAAAGAATTTTTTATTTGGGTTCCCATGCTTCAAGAAATTGGGGATTCCTCGCAACCGTCCACTGCCGTCTTTTTTCTAAAGTTCAAATCGTCCTCCAAGTTCATAATAATCCAGATCTTCCCCTTACAGTCACATAGATGTTTTCCACTTTCAACCGATTGTTTCCCAGCTGCTGAGATAAATATCAAACAAGGTTTCACAAATGTTCTTTCTCCTGTGTGGGTTAATCAGTCCAGCCTCCCCATAAATCTTCTTAGTCTGGAGCTCCCTGTTGCGTCGAAGCAGCGCCATCTTAAAAAGCTCAAATCACTTTCGTTTTCTCTCATAGCCATGAAGATTAACGATCTTTATAAAATTTACAGCTTTTCCAGGCAGAAGACCCAAACATCAAACCATAAACTCTTGGTAAATTAATGGATCTCCTTGCCCTATAGCTGAACTTAGCTTCAGGTCGCTGCTCCAATTCAAAGTGCGTCACAGCTCATAAATCCTCCGAACGCGTCCAGGACTCCTTCCGTCCGACTAGGGGGGGGGGGCTTTTCTCATCGGCAACTCCACATCTTTAAAAAATATGCTCAGTAACAACAGTTTATAAAGTTCAACTCACACAGTCTTTTGCTTCTCTTTCACTCCAAACAAGCCAGGACATCGCGTCTGGGAAGATACGAAGTAACTCATATGAAGAAAAATAAAAAAAAACTCAATTCCCTTATCGCTCCGTCCCCATCAATCCTTCTTCCAGATGATATACAGCCTTTAACTCCTCTCCCTCAGCAGCATAGATTTCTCAGCAGTAAACAGCGCTTCTTCCCCTCCTTCTGAAGTATGTCCATAGATTTAAGCCTAATTATCTTCTTTAACCATGGAAATCCCCGCCATGCAGATTAGCGTCCGGGAGTCCTGGCCCTCGTAAGTGCTTTTCAGCCCAAGCTCCCCCCACTCCATAAACAGTCGGAGTGGGTCTGGGGGCATCGCGGGCCAGCGGCCCCTCTCCGTAACCCCCGGAGAGGGTAGGGGGTTGCCATTTACTCCCCTAGCAACCGCCAAATTCCTTACGAAGGTCAGAGGGATGGAAAACAGGTCCGCCATTCCTGCCGGTGGAAACCGGAACCCTCATCTGTCAGGAATGCTTTGATGGTGTTTCCTGCTCGGCAGAGGGTTGGACTGGATGGCCCTTGTGGTCTCTTCCAACTCTACGATTCTATGATTCTATCTTTGTTCTTGAAGTAGCCACATTCCTGCTGAATCTCCTTGGCCAAGCCGATATCTTGGGGAGCCAGTGATATTTCCCCAGTGATTAAAGTATTCAAGTATTAAAGCCTGGTGCATTCTTCCCAAAGCCTGGGAAGCTTTCGCCCAGCTTAGGGAGGGAGACGCGATGCTCATGCTTGTGATGTCAGGATGTCCCAGCGCTGCCCCCCCTCTGCCAATCACCCTCGCAAGCAGGCGCCTCTGCCTTTACCAAAAAATTCACCGCACGCCACTGATCACAACCTCATTTGTGCAAGACCCATGCAGGTGCTAGGGAACATTTTCAGGGAGGGATGTTCAAGGCAGCCATGCAGTTGTCCTGTGCTACGTTGTTTCCAATGTTTTGGCACACAGACACACTCCCGTGTGTGCATCAGCCCCCCGCCCAAGCCCCTCGTGGCACCACAATAGTCCTTTTGTCTTTTTGAGACGGTGGACCAACGCTTCTGGAATCCTGCCCAGACACAGGCTGGCTCGTTCCACTTCCTTGCCTTGGCAGGTGGTAGCTGTAGGAATCTTTTCCGCGGGTTGGCACCTCGCCTGTGGTCAGCCAGCCGTGCTCAAGGCAGTCAATTCAGCTTTGGGCACGGACAGATTCTGGAACGATGTATGGGGGCCGAAAGGCAGCTCCCTGCATCAATGTCAGGTTGGTTTGCAAAGCGGCACAGCAGATCCCCAATGGACCGGGCCCTTCCCCACCCCCATCCCTTGCAGCTGCAGAAATCTCACCCGTAGATCTTGCAGCATCTCAAACGGCCGTTTGGAAACCCTGCCCTCAACGGTTCCTCGTTGTTAAGATCGCTTGTGGTGAGCAAGCATCCCTGCAAGCTTGCCTGTTGTTAGCAATGCCCTGTGATGCAACGGCCCCAGGGGAGGGCTTGAACACATATCGAGGCATTCTAGCCCAGTATTGTAGGCTGGTTGGAAGCAGTGGTGTAGCGTGGGTTGCCAGAGCCCCGGGCTGCGCAGAGGTGGTGGGAGGGAGGTTAATGATTGGAATACACAAGCACATTCAACAGCCTAATGGCATCCGTGTCAGCTGGGAGATCTCAGTCGCGGAGATAAGAAAATAAGAGTTGCTCCGTTGTCTGGGGAGGTCATTTCCTGGTTTGCATAGAGAAGCTGTTTTCCGTGGAAGCATGCAGCTGTATTCGGGCAGCACTGGGTTTTGAAATTTTGCATCCCTATCAATTTTGCGCCCGTAGCACACACACACGTGGAAACCCCCCTACGCTACGCCACTGGTTGGACGCGGAAGAATGGTGGGAGGAACCAGCTGAGGGGTCCCCAAGGGAATAAGGTTCAGAGGCCAGAGAGTGGTGGTGGGGCAATGATGAGAGGTCAGAGGGAGAAGACTGGAGGCGTCGGAAGCTGAGGAGGTCACAGGGTTTAGTGAGCAGAGAAAGTATGTGGCAGAGAGAAGTCCAGAATCGGAGGCAGAAGCAGAGGCTGGAGAGGAAGGGAGGCCAAGAGACGGGTCAGGCTGGTGAAGAGCCACAGGTGTCTCCCTCTCCTGCTGCAACAAGCTCCCCTCCTCGCTTGTCTCCCAGAACCAGAAGAGGCATGAAAAGGGTGAAGGAGAGGTTGACTGCAGGCAGGCGCAGTCTCCGATTGCTTGGGGTGGGGAAACCCTAGAGAGGGAGGGGACAGCCGGCTGTGGGAAGGTGAGGACTTTCAGTCTCAGTAACTGATGCCTCGGGCAAGACCCACCTGTGATGAGCTGTTGTGCTCATTCGGCTTGACACTCCTTTGCCAATTGTGTTTTGCCAATAAAGACTTAACTCTAAGTTGCATGGTGCGATTGACTGCTGGGAGGAGTAAATCCACTGTTGAACAGGTCCTCCCCTCTGAACGTTCTTCCTAATATTTAGTCACAATCTCTTTCCTTGTCGCTTCAATCCATTGGTTCGGATCCTGCCCTCTGGAGAAGCAGAAAGCAAGCTTGCTCCATCTTCCAGGGGGAGAGCCCTTCCCATATTTCAAGATGGATCTCTGATCAATTTTCTTTTCTCTGGGCTAAACCTGCGCAGCAGTCCCAGCCTGCACTCCAAATAAACAAAACACACATCCCAGAAATAGAGACATTTCCTCTGTTTAATTAACCTGATTAATCGGTTAGAGTCGTGCGTAAATTGCAAAGCAGGCTCCTGATTGTCCCTGAGGCCAGCTTATTTTATCTTGGAACGTTTTGTCTTTGAGCTCCGCTGGGATGCTACGCCCCTCCTATCAGGAACCGGGAGGCTGCAAGGAGCCGCTTGGATGATCTGGAGAAGTTGATGGCGTGCCATGTTTCTATCCCACTCCTGTGATCTGGGAGACCTGGGTTCAAATCTCCACTCAGCCAGGAACTTGGTTGTGTAACCTTCGGCCAGCCACTCACTCTCAGCCTAGCCTACCTCACAGGGTTGTTTTCAGGAGAGAATGGGGAGGGGAGACCCACATAAGAGCTCCTTGGAGAAAAGGTGGGAGATAATTTCCTAAATAATAATAATAATAATAATAATAATAATAATAATTTATTTATACCCCGCCCATCTGGCTGGGTTTCCCCAGCCACTCTGGGCAGCTTCCAACAGAAAAATAAAACATAATAATCTATTAAACATTAAAAGCCTCCCTGAACAGGGCTGCCTTCAGATGTCTTCTAAAAGTCTGGTAGTTGTTTTCCTCTTTGACATCTGTTGGGAGGGCGTGCCACAGGGCAGGCGCCACCACCGAGAAGGCCCTCTGCCTAGTTCCCTGCAACTTGGCTTCTCGCAACGAGGGAACTGCCAGAAGGCCCTCGGTGCTGGACCTCAGTGTCCAGGCAGAATGATGGAGGTGGAGACGCTCCTTCAGGTATACTGGACCGAGGCCATTTAGGGCTTTAAAGGTCAGCACCAACACTTTAAGCACATAGGGAAAGCCTTGCTGGTTCCGGCCAATGGGAGTTCAACATCCTGTTTTCTCCGTGGCCAGCCAGATGCCCCCATGGGAAACGGACAGGCAGGACCTGAGCACAACAGACCCTCTCCCCTCCTGCGGTTTCCAGCAACCGGATCAAAGGATCAGGAGATGGGGAAGGACTTTATGTGGCCGAGACCCTGGAGGGCAGCCACCCGCCAAAGTACAGCATGCTGAGCTAGACGGACCAAACTTTAGGAAGGCGTGCAAATTCATGGGAGATAAGAGCTATCAATGTTTTACTAGCCACGGGGGGGGGGGGGGGGGTGATGCTGTGCTTCCACTGCCAGAGGTGGCCTGATCCAGCAAGCTCTTCTTTCATTGTTAAGTAGATATTCTCTCTCTCTCTCTCTCTCTCTCTCTCTCTCTCTCTCTCTCTCTCTCTCAATTTATATATAGTTTTCAATTTTACAACAATTAAACAAATTGCATGAATTAAATCACATCGTTAATATCAACTTCCCTTCTCCTTCCATGGCTCATTATAATTTCCCCCTTTCTGCTGCATATTCAAAGTACAGTCATACATCGGTTTAAGTACGCTTCGGTTTGAGTACTTTCGGTTTAAGTACTCCGCGGACCCGTCTGGAACGGATTCATCCACTTTCCATTACTTTCAATGGGAAAGTTCGCTTCAGGTTAAGTACAGACTTCCGGAACCAATTGTTAAATTGAGGTAGCACCGTACTCCTTTTTCTTTCTGTTTCACCATCTTATCTTATTTTATCCCCCCCCAACCCCCGCTCCAATTAGTCTGAACTTGCTAACGCTTTGAGTTGTTCACAATGATTTTTCATATATCCCACGAATTTCCCCTGTTCTTTCTTAAAAACTAACTTCTCCTGGTCTTGAATTCTACTAGTTAATTCAGCCATTTCGGCATATTCTGTCCATTTCATCTCCCAGTCCTCCTTCGCTGGAAACTGCTCCTTCCTTCCACTTCTAACTGGAGATTCCCCAGCCCTTTCTGGGTGCAAAAAAACCCCCTAAAACCCACACCTTAGCTCTGCCCTCCAGCTGTGATCCCTCTCCCAATTAGGGTCAGAGGGCCGTTGGCATGTGCAATAGCGAGTTGGCTGCGGTTGAAGCGGCCCTTCCTCTTTTCTGTGCCTGCTGAGAGCTTCTGACAGCCCCATTGCCTCTCCCCACTCCTTTGTGTGTTGCAACGTAACGTTCACAAGTCTGCCAAGGGCTGTGGGGAGATGAGCAAAGGGGAGGCACTTTGACTAGGGACTTGTGGCATTGTGGTGTTCAACCCGAACTGTTCATCCTCCTCCTCTTACCCTGTCTGGCGGCAAGGCTGCCTCAAACTGGCGGCTTTCTAGGATTTTCCTCTGCCCTCACCCCCACCCCCGTGGTTTATTTTCTTGGAACTTGACAGCAAAACGTCCTGGCTCGCGCAGTTCAAAGGCCTGGAAACGATGCCTTATGAGGAACGGCTTAGGGAGCTGAGTATGTTTAGCCTGGAGAAGAGAAGGTTAAGGGGTGATATGATAGCCATGTTCAAATATATAAAAGGATGTCATATAGAGGAGGGAGAAAGGTTGTTTTCTGCTGCTCCAGTGAAGCGGACACGGAGCAATGGATTCAAACTACAAGAAAGAAGATTCCACCTAAACATTAGGAAGAACTTCCTGACAGTAAGAGCTATTCGACAGTGGAATTTGCTGCCAAGGAGTGTGGTGGAGTCTCCTCCTTTGGAGGCTTGACAGAATGCTTTGATGGTGTTTCCTGCTTGGCAGGGGGTTGGACTGGATGGCCCTTGTGGTCTCTTCCAACTCTATGATTCTATGATTCTGCAATGGGGTGAGCTCTTGTTGCTCTGTGCCAGCTCCTGCCAACCTAGTTGTTAAAAAACGCATCTCTGGTTTCTGTCATAGTGTCCCGTTGCACCAGAAGTGGTTTAGTCCTGCTGGCCACATGACCTGGAAAGCTGTCTGCGGACCAACGCCGGCTCCCTCTACCTTAAAGTGAGATGAGCGCCACAACCCCATAGTCTCCTTTGACTGGACTTAACCTTCCAGGGGTCCTTTACCTTTACCTAGCACTTTGAACAGTCTGGGAGTTGTAGTTTGTTAAGGGTGCTGGGAGTTCTTAGGAGACTCCCTGCCCTCCTCAGAGTTCCCTGGGAAGAGGAATTTATTGTCAAACCACAAAATCCTGAACTGGATGGAGCAACGGTCAGACTTGGTATAAGGCTGCAGCTTAGGTGGCAGAGTACAGGCAACACCCCATTCACCTGGGCATTACGTTCCGAGGAGTTTAAGCGAAATCGTGGGGGCACCATCGAAAAAGCCCACAAACACAACAGTTGCTACCTCCAAACCTTTTTGCTCACACTCCCAACTCTCCACGAGGCTCAAAGGCGGTGCAATGGCAGTGTTAGAAACGGCACCTTGGCTTAAACCCTAGGTCATTGATGGGCAACCTTTTGAGCTTGGTGTGTCAAAATTTGCCAAAAAACCAAGCATAACTCAGGTAGTGTGTCACTTCGAGAAAAAACCCCATAATTTCATGATACGTATTTATAGTTTAAATAACAAAAATGTATAATTGTAATATAGAACTGTATTTAATAAACAAAAAACTAATTATTTAACCAAACCGAACCAAAAACCCCATACTAAAGTGCCCAGAGTTGTTGAGCTTTTGGGGGGGAGCTACTGACCAAAGTTTTGGAGGTTTTTTGGGGGGGGGCGTGCAAAAGTTGCTTTGCTTTTGGGGGGGGGATGCCCCTAAGCTGCTGCGCTTTTTGGGGGGGTGTGTGTGGAAGAGAACAGAAATAAATGACGAATAATGCCTTCGCTGGAACTAACACGCAGCACTGACATAGTCTGCCAAAGCGCAAAAAACCCCAGCACAGAACGGGTTTAAAAACCAATCTCTGGCTACCAGCAACAACAACAACAAAGGATCCGGGTTTTAACAGCGGAGACAAGCTGTAGCATGAAGAGGAGCGGGAGAACAAATGGGGGGGGGACAACAGCGCAAATGGGCCGATAGGGTGTGTGCAAGCAGTGAGGGCTCTGCGTGTCATGTCTGACACGCGTGTCATAGGTTCACCATCACTGCCCTAGGTTATGGTTGCCGCAACAGAATGCGTGAGAGCCTTTAAAAAAACCCAGTGAGGTTTATTTTTTATTCGTTTCATTATGATACCACTTTATATTTTGAAGAAAAAAGAATCTCTAAGCATTTTGTAAAACATTAAACCAGAAAAGGATGGGGGGGAGGGTAGAAATGCAATGAATAAGCTGTACCTGCTTCAGAAAGCTGGAGGTGCCAGGCAAATGGAGAGATCTGTCGCCCACCTGGCACCCAGAGATCTCCATGTGGTCACAATTTGAACCCATGCCAGTAGCAAAATGTGCCCAGCTAATTTCTACCACAGTGCAAGGGCTCCTGGGATTGAACTCACGTCTCGCGGGATCGCTAGGTGATGTTTTTGCACTATTTTTGCAGCATGCGTGCAAAAGCCGGGCGAGGTTTCCCCGCGGAGACTTGAGTCGGACCAAAAGCCCCACCCCTCAGTGGCATATCGAGAGTCAGTGTGGTGTAGTGGTTAGAGTGTTGGACTAGGGCCTTGGGAGACCAGGGTTCAAATCCCCACTCGGCCATGAAGTTCACTGCGTGACCCTGGACCAATCACTATACTGTATCTCTTAGCCTAACCTACTTCACAGGGTTGTTGTGAGGAAAAAATGGGGAGAACTGTGTACGCCACGGGGGAAAGGTGGGATACAAATGCAAATAATAATAATAGTACTAATAATAATACTGTTTGAACTTGAGAGCCTACTCTCTCTTTTAAGGTTCTTGTAAAAAATATTTCGGCTCCTAAAAGATCTGAATTTCAGCTCCCAACAAACCTGAATTTCAGCTCCTAACAAACTGAAGTCTCAAGCAGTGGGTGGTATTTTGTGTTCTTTACCTCCTGTTTATAAGAAGATACCTGTCATGAAGAGGTGCCAGGCCTCCAGGTTTAATCCCTTTCCACTGTCTTCAGGATGTTTGCACCCTGCTGTGACTTAAGTGCTTTCTCTAGACCTGAAAGTGTGTTAGAGAGAAGCTGGGTTGTATGTCTCCCCCACCTTTTCCTGCCACTGAGTTCCTCTTGATGCACTCAGAGCCAAAACTTGCAATCTGCTTTTTTATATTTATTTGGGCAGTTTAAATAAAAGGCACTGCATGCGATGGGGCGAGGTTCAGGTAGGGAAATGATTTTTTTTTTGCTTTGGGTGGGGGGGCAATGCCCATGCCCCGTTCTGGGTCACTGCCAGATGGAGGAGGAAATGTTTTTGTGTCTTCCACAATGGGGGGGGGGGAAGAGATGAAAACCGTGTTGCTAGCTTTTGCAAGTTATGTCCAAAGAAAGCCCCTTTACAAGTGATCTTTCGGTCGGTGGAGCCGGAACCAAGAGGGGCTGGTTGCCAACACGGTGCCCTCCAAAAGGTTGTATAAATCTGGAGGTGGAGGAAATAGATCTAAAGAGATATCCTGGCCCTTGGTGGGGTGGGGGGAGATGGGGAAGACAAGTGGGGGGGTGACAAGTCTTTTTCCTCTCCAGACAGCTCTCGCAGTAAATCCCCCCCCCCCCACTCCAGTCGGCCACAGATGTTGCGTTATGGCTCTGCCAAGAGGGAAGCTGTAAACCCAAGACACACCAGAGTATTATCCTTGCTCCAAGGGCAGGCTTAAGAAATATAGGTGGTGTCAGGGTGTGTTGTGACTACTCTTGAGTAACGGCCGTACACATGCTTGTCTTTCAGACGTTTTTATTGGTGCACATTATTTACAGTGCAACGGATTGCTCATTTCATGTCTACCCGCTCGAGTCAGATTCCTGCACTACCCCCTTCCACGTTCGGGACCAGCATAAACGCCTCGGAACTGAGAAGCGCCTCCCTTTCCTCCTCCTCCTCAATTCCGGCGTCGGGGGGGGGGGGGAACAGGTCTTCTGTCTGACCTATTCCTGTCCACTTTTTCCGCCTCCCTCTCTTCCTGCCTATGGAGCAGGGGCTCTTTGATGTTGCCCGAGCCCTGGCACTCCCTCTCCGTTTCCTGACTCACCTCTTCAGACCCCTCGCTCTCATGACTGCTGGGAGACGGGCTGCTTCTGATGAGGGGGGGAGGGTTCTCTATAATCCCTCCCCCTTACAGGTGGCCAGGATTTTTTGGGGGGTGTATGGGGGGAAGGGGAAGCAGCAAGAGCCAGCAGACCACCTCTCTCCTCTCCCGCCACCTGGGAGCAACCATTGCACCACACTGCCTCAGTGGGAGAGATTGGGAAAGCAGGGCTCGCTCCAGCCGCTTAGCTGAAACCCCAGCTCCGCCAGACACTTCCTTGTCCCTCCTCGTCCCTTTTTCCTTGCGTGCCAAGTTTGTTTTAATTAATATTTATTAAATATTAATAAAATAATTGTCATTAGGGCGGTTCACAACATAAAAAATTCAATATTTTTTTAAAAAAACAACAACACACAAAATACATGATAAAGATAGGAACAAAAACACACAAATAATTCCCCTCTCCCCAAAAAACATCATGGGTGGGGCGCAAAAATGGGTATCAGATGTTATTCAGCCAAAGGCCTGGTTGAAGGGGAACTTTAATTTGTAAGCTTGCAGACAGGGATATCTTGTTGTAATTGATTGACTGTGAGTTGCCCTTGGAACCTTTTTGGAAAAACAGTGTTTATTCTTTAAATTCTTTTAAAAATGTATTCTTTAAATTTCCCCTGAACACCCCCCCCCCAAAAAAAATACATTATGAAAACCTACCTTTCCATACATGCACCACGACTTGTACAACATGTTCTATTCAGTGATTCATAGAATCATAGAATCATAGAATTGGAAGAGACCACAAGGGCCATCCAGTCTAACCCCCTGCCAACCAGGAAACACCATCAAAGCATTCTTGACATATGCCTGTCAAGCCTCTGCTTAAAGACCTCCAAAGAAGGAGACTCCACCACACTCCTTGGTAGCAAATTCCACTGCCGAACAGCTCTTACTGTCAGGAAGTTCTTCCTAATGTTTAGGATTCACAAGTTAGTATAAATCTTCAGGACTCGTCTCGGGGGTTGTTTTTCTGGGGGGGGGGGGCAGAATTTGTCTGAGATTTCTTTGTTTTTCCTCTTCCCTCCCTAACCCTTTGCCCTTGTGTGTTGTTCTGTTGCGTTTCAGATTGCAAGCCTGCAGGCAGGGGCCGTCAGGTCTGAATTGATTCTACTTGAGCCGCCCGGGGGGGGGGCTTTTTGGCTGAAGAGCAGGGTAGAAACTCTAAATTTAAAGTGAAGTTTTGTAGCTGCAGGGACTCCTTCAAGAGGAAGCAGGGATGTTGCCTGTTTTGGGGGCTAAAATGCAGGCATCTGGGGTTAATTAAGGGCCGAGCATGAAGCTTTTCTTCCTCTCTTGGCGGCTGAGTCTGTGTTTGCTTTTGGTCGGCTTATTTGTCTTCATAGCTTTCTATTTGTTTTCTTGCAGGGATAAAATCACTCCTGTCCCAGTCCCCGTCCCCGTCCCCCAAAAAAGAAGAGCAGGCAAACTCAGGAGAACCATAAATCGCCCTGAATAATGATCAGACAGTGAAGGAGGTCATTTAGGGCCCGTTTGCTTGGAAAGGGTCGAAAATCTATTCTGAACACAGGACTGCTTGATTTGTGGCTCAGATGCTGAGCTCAGGGGTGTCAGCAGGCAGGTCAGGATCGATGGGCAGATTGCAGGATGAGATTCACTGGGCTGAGCTTGGATCCTGACAAGACAGAAGTTCTGTTTCTGGGGGACAAGGGGGTGGGCAGCTGTGGGGGACTCCCCGATCCTGAATGGGGTAACTGTGTGGAGTTCATTTTGGACTCACAGCTGTCCATGGAGGCGCAGGTCAATTCTGTGTCCAGGGCACCTGTCTACCAGCTCCATCTGGTATGCAGGGTGAGACCCTACCTGCCTGCAGACTGTCTCGCCAGAGTGGTGCATGCTCTGGTTATCTCCCGCTTGGACTACTGCAATGCGCTCTACGTGGGGCTACCTTTGAAGGTGACCTGGAAACTACAACTGATCCAGAATGTGGCAGCTAGACCGGTGACTGGGAGCAGCCGCCGAGACCATATAACACCAGTCCTGAAAGTCCTACATTGGCTCCCAGTTCGTTTCCGAGCACAATTCAAAGTGTAGGTGCTGACCTTGAAAGCCCTAAACGGCCTCGACCCTGTATACCTGAAAGAGCGTCTCCACCCCCATCGTTCAGCCCCAACATGGAGATCCAGCACTAAGGGCCTTCTGGCGGTTCCCTCATTGTGAGAAGTGAGGTTACAGGGAACCAGGCAGAGGGCCTTCTTGGTGGTGGCGCCTGTCCTCTGGAATGCCCTCCCATGAGACGTCAAACAGATAAACAGCTATATCAGGCTTCCTCAACCTCGTCCCTCCAGATGTTTTTGGCCTACAACTCCCATGATCCCTAGCTACCGGTAGCAGGACCAGTGGTGATGGGAATTGTAGTCTCAAAACATCTGGAGGGCCGAGGCTGAGGAAGCCTGTGCTATATGATTCTTGAAAGACACCTGAAGGCAGCCCTGTTCAGGGAAGTTTTTAGGGTGTGATGTTGTTTTGTGCTTTTACTATTTTATTGTTGGAAGCCGTCCAGAGGAAAGAGGAGGAGAAATATTGCTTTCTGGCGGGGTAGTGATGTTCATTGGTGGCCGCCAGGCACGTGACAATGCAAATCGCCCTTCTCGTCGCTGCACGCCGTGGCACACCAGCCAGCGTCTCGCGGCACACTCAACAGCGGTTGAGAAACGCTGGCCTAGGCATCTTACTGCTCTGAACATTCACGGCTTCCCACAAGGAATCATGGGAACTGTAGTTTGCTAAAGGGTGCTGAGAGTTGTTAAACCACAGAGCCTAAGGCTTGCCGATCAAAAGGTTGGCGGTTCGAATCCCCGCAACGACCTAGCAGTTTGAAAGCATGCCAAAAGTGCAAGTAGATAAATAGGTACTGCTCTGGCGGGAAGGTAAACGGCGTTTCTGTGCGCTGCTCTGATTCACCAGAAGTGGGTTAGTCATTCTCCAGAAGCTGTATGCCGGCTCCCTCGGCTAGTAAAGCGAGATGAGCGTCGCAACCCCAGAGTCATCCATGACTGGATCTAACAGTCAGGGGTCACTTTACCTTTACCTTTACCTATACCTGCTCACAGAGCTACAATTCCCAGAGCGGTTTACCAGTCAATCCGTCTTCCTCTGGGATAGCTCAGTTGGTAGAGCATGAGATCTCAGGGTTGTGGCTTTGAGCGCTCCGTTGGGCAAATCCCGCATTGCAGGGGGTTGGACTAGATGATCCTCAGGGTTGCCTTCCGACTCTACAATTCTGATTCTATGATTCTCCACTCTCGTCACATATTAGCTTTTATGGGTGAGCATGAAAGTTGGCAAGCAGGTAAGAGAACCAGCTTCTCGCTCCCTTCCTTGAGGCTTCAGCTTAAAACAGCTAAAGCCTGCCACCGTTCCCCCCCCCCACCCTTTCCTTTTCTTAACATGACCTGTGTCGGAAAAACAAGAGTGGCAGAAAATCTGTGTGTAACTAGCTGTGGAGTCTTGACTTAAATGCAGGTGGACAGATTAATCAGTGCTTTTGGGGGGGGGGAGAAAAACCCAACAACCCAGGAGTCTATTAAAACTTGACAAACAGCAGGTACGGGGCTTTTTTTTTAGAAGGGGGATGCTTTAAAGGGCTGGCAAAGAGAGGCTATTAAAACAACATCACTCGAGGTTTGATTTATTTCCTACAGCTTTATTCACTGCTGGGCTGCTGTCTCTCTCTTTCCTGTTTAAAAATAGAAGGCCCTAATGATCGTTCCTTTCCTCCCGAGGCTGTGGAATTTATCTCTATTGTCTGTCGTTTTCAAATAGCTCTCTCTCTCTCTCTTCCCGCCTTCCCCCTCTCTCTTTTTTCTTCTGCTAAACTTTTCCACCGCTGTAAATTCACACTGGGGTCCGATTGCTTTGGTTTTTGAGATCAATCAGGCCAGTTCCAAAGTTTATGGCTGTTAATGGCACTTGCCAGGGATATAAACTGCCTTTCCTCACCTCTCCCAGAGAAAAGAACAGAGCACCGTGTTGCTATTAGGAAGTATTGACCCAGTTGGGTTCAATTTTTTGAAACGGGGATTAAGAAAGAAGTGATAGGAGCCTGGTTTTATTTTATTGTCAAGCATGCAAAAGTGGCATGTTTCAAAGTTCAATAGGCTTTAAAAAATCCATCCGCTCTCATCAGGGAGCCCACAGGGGAAATGTGCCCATTATGGTCACCGCTTTCAGAAAAACAAAAACTTTGGCATAGAATCATAGAGTCGGAAGGAGGTCCCGAGGGTCATCTAGTCCAACCCCCTGCAATGCAGGAATCTTTGGCCCACAACCCTGAGATTAAGAGCCGCGTGCTCTGCTGTCTGAGTGATCCCAGCTGAATCACCTTGGTAAGGGCATGAGGCTCTTAATTTCAGGGTTGTGGCGTTGAAAACCATGGCAAACTGCACTTCTTAAGCCAATTCTGAGATTTGTTTCAGAAACTTGGAGGAAGTTAAATCCAGATCGCAGCTTGAGATGAACTCGGTAGGGTGGCACCCAACCAAACAATGGCGGAACCAGGGCAAAGATGCACCCTGCCCTGTTTGCAAAGCTTGTTTAAATAAAGGGAGTGTAGCACAGAACGAGCGCACATATTTTCTCAGTGCACGGCACCAGCACATAGGAGCGTGGTAGATTTTGGCAAGAAGGGGGCACGCCAAATTAATATTCCGCCTTTCCCCCAGAACTAGGACTCAGGGTGGCTCACAGAAATTAAAACCAACCCCAATAAAATGCAGAAAGCTAAAAACGTACAAAAGATAATAGTTGAAAAAAAGTTCAAACAACAGAACTGGCACTACTATTGCGCCACATAATTCCCGTTTGGCTTTTGTAAGAACTCGTTCACTTTGGAACTCCCTGCCTATTGAGATCAATCACGCACTTTCACTGTGCTCTTTTTGGTGCCTACCAGAAACATTATTTTTTTGTTTCGACAATCCTATCCAGATGCATAGGAAGTTGAAGGTAATATTAATCGGTTTTTAGCATTTTAACTTTTGCATGTTTTAAGTCGGGTTGTGAATTTTTCTCGTTTTTATTCTGTCTTTGAGGGTTGTTGTTGTTTTCAATCAAGCGGTGTATAGATCTCATGAAATAAATAAAAACGACTTAAGCATTTGGAACAAATAATAATAATAATAATAATAATAATAATAATAATAATAATAATAATTTATTTATACCCCGCCCATCTGGCCGGGTCTCCCCAGCCACTCTGGGCGGCTTCCAACAGAAAAATACAACACAATAATCTAGTAAACATTAAAAGCCTCCCTGAACAGGGCTGCCTTCAGATGTCTTCTAAAAGTCTGGTAGTTGTTTTCCTCTTTGACATCTGTTGGGAGGGCGTTCCACAGGGCAGGCGCCACCACCGTGAAGGCCCTCTGCCTAGTTCCCTGCAACTTGGCTTCTCGCAACGAGGGAACCACCAGAAGGCCCTCGGTGCTGGACCTCAGTGTCCGGGCAGAATGATGGAGGTGGAGACGCTTCTTCAGGTATACTGGACCAAGGCCATCGAGGGCTTTAAAAGTCAGCACCAACACTTTGAATTGTGCTCGGAAACGTACTGGGAGCCAATGTAGATCTTTCAAGACCGGTGTTATGTGGTCTCGGCGGCCGCTCCCAGTCACCAGTCTGGCTGCCGCATTCTGGATTAGTTGTAGTTTCCGAGTCACCTTCAAAGGTAGCCCCACGTAGAGCGCATTGCAGTAGTCCAAGCGGGAGATAACTAGAGCATGCACCACTCTGGCGAGACAGTCCGCGGGCAGGTAGGGTCTCAGCCTGCGTACCAGATGGAGCTGGTAGACAGCTGCCCTGGACACAGAACAAAGAGCAGATTTTGCCAGAAAATGCAGGCAGTGGCTGCCTGGGCACTCAGGTGAAAACTGTGGCAAGCAGTGGATATGAAGGAGTCCGGACAAAGTCTTTGCGAGCTGTTGATGCATTGCTGCCATCTAGAAACCAGATCGCTTAATTTGCAACCTCCAAATCAGGGTAATTTTGTAAGGACCACCCCTTTTCAAAGATTCTTCTTGGAACTATCCATCCCACTAATTGTACCTTCTTCACGCTGTGCCACTATTTGGTGACTCTTCCTGACTCTCCGCTTGTGTTTCCTGTTTGCAGATCCCAGCAATGCCTTTTTTAATCTGGTTCCACCTGCTGCTGATCTCCCCCAACGTTGGCGCTTCGAAGACTTGCTTCCCAGGGTGCCACTGTGAAGTGGAGAGCTTCGGTCTCTTCGACAGCTTCAGCCTAACCAAAGTGGACTGCAGTGGGATCGGGCCCCATATCGTGCCTGTCCCCATTCCCCTGGACACGACCTACTTGGATTTATCGTCCAACAACCTGGACTCCATCAACGAGTCCATGTTGACCGGCCCCGGATATACCACACTGGTTAGCTTGGACTTGAGCTACAATAAGATCTCCAAGATCTTTCCCACCACTTTCTCCAGACTCCGCTACCTGGAATCTTTGGACCTGAGTCACAACTCTTTGGTCGCCCTTCCGGACGAATGCTTCTCGGGGTCGCCTTTGGGGGATGTCGACCTCAGCAACAACTTCATCCTGGACATCAGCACGAACATCTTTGCGTCCAAAGGTCAAGGGAAGCCCATCAACGTGGACCTCTCGAACAACTTGATCAGCCTCGTTTCGAGACACCAGGGCAAAGCCGTTCCCAACATCCAGAGCTTAAACCTGTCTGGAAACAGGTTGAAGAGGATCCCCGATCTCCAAGGGATCCCTCTCCGGTTCCTCAACCTTGACGGGAACCCAGTGGCGGCCATTGAGAAAGGGGCATTTCAAGGGCTGAAAGATTTGATCCACCTGTCGCTCAGTGGGATTCCCGACCTGGTGGAGATTTTGCCGTACGCCTTCAAAGACCTGCCGGCTCTCCAAGCGCTCGATTTGTCCAACAGCCCCAATGTCAAATCCTTGAATGCGGAGGTTTTCTACAGCCTCAATTCTTTGCAGGAGCTCAACCTGTCTGGCACAGGGGTGGCGAACTCCGTATCAAAAACGATGCTGAAATTTCTGCCTTCCATCAAAAGCATCACCCTCGGGAAGGATGTAAAGTGCATTAAGACAGTCCGAGAAGGACAGTACCACAGACAAACCGGGCTGACCAAGAAAGAGATTCTAAGTTGTCACGACAGTCATGGGTCAGTAGCAACAGCACCCTATGCTTTGTGACAAGGGTCAAGGAGATTGTGTGTGGATGCCTGGACTTCAATAAGCCTCAAATGTGCCTTCTGTAAAAACTGTTAATTTATATATTTTGTATAATTCAATACTTGATTACAATGATTGATTGGAGACGCAGGTTGTTGTGCGTGAGTTCATTTGATTTATTCTTCCAGCTCCCAAATTTCTCCCCTTATTAAGCCTGGCAATATCCCTAGCTGGGAACGGTGAGAAAGACAGACACCCTCCAATGGTTGCCCAGATCTAGAGGTCTTAGAGGGCCACATGCTGAACAGGAGTCAACAGGGTGACACAGCAGCAAAAAAAAAAAAAAGCTAATGGTATTCTAGGCTGTACCCACAGTAGTGTCCAGGTCAGGGAAAGTCATAGTATTGTTCTAGCCTGCCTTGGTGAGACCACAACTGGAAGACTGTGTCCAGTTCTGGGTACCCCAATTTAAGAAGGACGTTGACAAGCTGGAAGGTGTGCAGAGGAGGGTGACCAAGATGATCAAGGGTCTGGAGACCAAGCCTTATGAAGAACGGTTGAGGGAGTTGGGTACGTTTAGCCTGGAGGAGGAGACTGAGAGGAGATAGGATAGCCATCTTCAAATATCTGAAGGGCTGCCACATGGAAGATAGAGCAAGCTTGTTTTCTCCTGCCCTGGAGGGTAGAACCCGAAACCAGTGGATTCGAATGAAAAGAAAGGAGATTCTGACTAAACATCAGGAAGAACTTTCTGGTGGTAAGAGCTGTTCAGCAGTGGAACGGGCTCCCGCAGAAGGTGGTGGACTCTCCTTCCTTGGAAGTTGGGTGGGCATCTGTAATGCATTCCTTAGCTCCGATTCCTGCATCGCAGAGGGTTGGGCTAGATGACCCTGGAGGTCCCTTCCAACCCTGCAATTCTATGATCCCAAACCTGAAGGGCCAACCGTCAAGGAAGCTCAGCCCCACCACTCTGGGTCCCACAGCAAGGGGTGAAGGAGAACTCAGGGAGAGAAGAGGAGGACAACCGTCTTCCATCTCCGTCACAAGCTTGAGCCAGCAGCTGCTCCGGAAAGTCATGGATGAGAGGGCTATTGATGGCTACTAGTCATCTGCTCCCCAATAGGAGATACAGTAGTAATGCTGCTCAGTACCAGTTGCCAGAAAACACAGGAGGGGAGAGGGCTTTTGTGCTCAAATCCTGCTTGCTGGTTTCCCCCAGGCACCTGGTTGGTCACTGGGAGCAGTGGCATTGCAAGGGGGGTGGGAGGCGGTGTGCCCCGGGCTCCATGTCTGCGGGGTTACAAGAAGGCACCCCGTGGGGTGCTTGCCCTGCTGCCCCGGCCCGGGCGCATCGGCACGAGCAGTCATTGCGCTGCTGCAGCCGCATGTGGAACATAGCTGCCAAGTAGCCCGTTTTCCCCAGGAAACCCCCGTTTTTACTTACCTTTTCCCGGTGGTCCTCCGTATCACTTCGTCTCCCGTTTTTCTCCGTTATTTTCTCCTGCCGGCGGCCATTTAATTTTTTTCTGATTTGCCCTTCTATGGGCACCAAAAATGGCTGCCGACGGCTTCAAAAGTAGCTTCTACGCATGACCGGAAGTGTGTCGATGCAACTTCCGGTGTCGCCCGCCCATCTATGGGCACCAAAAAGGGCCGCCGCTGGGGGCCCTTCTCCCAGCCTCCCTCCCTCCCCAGCTCGCTGTAAAGCAGCAAAGCAGGAGCCGCTTACGGCGAGCTGGGGACCCCCTCCCAGCCTCCCTCCCTGGCTCACCATAAGCGGCTCCCGCTTTGCCGCTTTACAGTGAGCCGAGGACGGAGGGAGGGGGACGGACAGGAGCCGTGGCTCCCGAGAGGATGAGCTGTGCCGCTTTGCCAGCACCCTGGCAAAGTGACATAGCTTCCCCCGATGGCTCGGGGTACTTGGGAATCACGGGGGTGGGGGCGCAGAGGCATAGGAGGGGGGTGGACCACCCCAGGTGTCATCGCTGAGGGGGTGACATTCAGCACCCGCCCGTGACTGCCAAGCCTACCCCGGGCTGTCGATTGGGGGGGGGGGGTTGACAAAAAACAACAACACACCGGGTACCACCTGGGGTTGCTACGCCTCTGACTGGGAGAACAGGATGCTGGAGTAGATGGGCAGCTGTCCTGATCCTGCAGGCTCTCCTTATGTTCTTAAGCGTTCCTAGGTTTGACCCTTGGCAGTGGATTTCTAGTTGGGTATACAGTACAGAGGTTATCTGTTAGGTTATCTGTTAGCTCAGCTTACGGCAGCCTGGTGCCCTCCAGCAGCTGCAGACAGCAACTTCAAGTAGCGTTCATGCTTTGTGTGCTGCCCTAGGTTCAAACCCTGAATCATAGAATGGTAGCATTGGAAGGCACCCCAAGGGTCATCTAGTCCAACCCCATGCAATGCGGGAATCTCAACTAAAGCAAACATGGCAGATGGCCAAGACAACCCCTGCTTAAAAACCTATTGAAGCAGTGTGCAATTAAAACAGGATGAAAGCCAAAAGATAGAGACTCTTTTAAAAGGAAGATACAGAGTCTAAAAACCAAGACCAGATGCAAAGATAACTGTAAGGGGGGGGGACCAATAAAACTATACCTGAAATGTGTTGTTAATATTCCATAAATGACTGAGCCACACTTCTCAAAACTTGGTTATGGTATGGTATGAAAGCCTAGAGGTTTCAAGCACACTTGAGTTAACATATTTTTGCCAAAATATATAAGAGAACGCAAGAAGAGGCCTGCTGGATCAGGCCAGTGATCCATCAACACCAGCATCCTCTTCTCCCAGTGGCCAGATGCAACCCCCTGGGAAGCCTATAAGCAGGATCCAAGCACAATAACACTTTTTAATGCCAGTTACAGGTAGGTAGCCGTGTTGGTCTGAGTCGAAGCAAAATAAAAAAATTCCTTCAGTAGCACCTTAAAGACCAACTAAGTTTATATTTTGGTTTGAGCTTTCGTGTGCATGCACACTTCTTCAGATACACTAGAAACAGAAGTGTCAGACCCTATATATATATATACAGAGGGTGGTGGGGGTGGGTGGGAATGGGTGATGGGCTGATGGGAGTGGTAAACCTGTAGATGGTGCCGTGGTGCTGATAACACCTAGGTTGCAGGTTCCCCGTATGGGACGGCTGCCAGAAGCATTAGTCAGCAGAGAAAGAACTTAACCACTTCAGCTAGTAACTGTTCATAGCCTTACCCGTCATGAATTTATTGAATCCTGTTTTTAAGCCCATCCACATTGGTGGGCATCCGTACCTCCTGCGGCAGTGAGTTCCAGAGTTTAGATATGAACTGCAATAACTTCCTTTTGTCTCTCCTGAATCTTCCGTGTGCCAACTTTCCATTTTGGATAAACTAGGGCAGGGATTTCCATACTTTCCCCTTTTGGATTAACTGTTTTTACACGAACAAGGGGCCCCTGCAGGGCCGGATTTAGGTTTGATGAGGCCCTAAGCTACTGAAGGTAATGGGGCCCTTTATATTCCCAGCTGTCCTTTGTCAACAACAAATTGTCACTGTTTTTTGTGTTGAATCTATGCTACAGTGATGCCTCGCTAGACGAATGCCCTGTCAGACGAATTGTTCGCTATACAAATAGGTTTTGCGATCGGAGGATGCCTCGCAAGACGATGAGGTTTTCTATGGCCACCGCTTCATCTTGCGAAGCGTGGCCATAAAAACCTCCGATCACAAAACCTACAGGGCATTCCCTGTAGCGTGGGAAGAAGGCAAAGGAAGATGAGCTGTCAACGCCTGTCGGCTGATCTTCCTTTACCTTCTTTCCGCGCTGCAGCTGGTTCCCCTTTGTGTTCTGCTGGTCTCTGCCAGTTGCCGCAAGCAGTGAGGGGCAACTGACACAGACCAGCGGAACACTAGCGCGGGGAGAAGCGGAGGAACGGATCCGTTCCTCCGCTCCCCCCCCCCGCCGCCGCCGCTTGTCACAGCCGGGATCGGACGAGGCTTCTGAAGCCCCGTCTGATCCCGGCTCTGTCGGGTGGGGTGGGGGAAAGGCGGAGGAACGATCTGGACGAGGCTTCCCCTGCATGGCTACCACAGAACCCAAGAAGAACAAAGGACATGTTCTAGGCACAAGCTCACTTTATGTGGGGGACTGTTGGGTGTCACTAGAATCAGAATCGTAGAGTTGGAAGAGACCACAAGGGCCATCCAGTCCAACCCCCTGCCGAGCAGGAAACACCATCAAAGCATTCTTGACATATGCCTGTCAAGCCTCTGCTTAAAGACCTCCAAAGAAGGAGACTCCACCACACTCCTTGGTAGCAAATTCCACTGCCGAACAGCTGTTACTGTCAGGAAGTTCTTCCTAATGTTTAAGTGGAATCTTCTTTCTTGTAGTTTGAATCCATTGCTCCGTGTCCGCTTCTCTGGAGCAGCAGAAAACAACCTTTCTCCCTCCTCTATATGACATCCTTTCATATATTTGAACATGGCTATCATATCACCCCTTAACCTTCTCTTCTCCAGGCTAAACATACCCAGCTCCCTAAGCCATTCCTCATAAGGCATCGTTTCCAGGCCTTTGACCATTTTTGTTGCCCTCTTCTGGACACGTTCCAGCTTGTCAGTATCCTTAAGAAGATCAGGCTGGATCAGGCCAAACCCATAACTAGCCTGCCATCCGATAGGGTGACCATCATTTTGGGAGCGAGTTCCACGGATCAGCTATTCACTGTGAAAAGAAGTCCTTCCTTTTTGTCTGCCCTGAACTTTCCAACCGCCAACGCCATTGCATGTCCACAAGTTCCTAGGGTTATGAGGGGGTGTGGGGAGATACATGTCTGCATCTTAAGACCAGCGTCCGGTTAGCTTTTGATGCCGCAGGCATGGTGTGGTCATGCCGAAGGAACTCAAAACAGTCCTGCTAGGTAAGGCTGATGGGAGTTGTAGTCCGAAAGATCTGGAAGGCACCAGAGGTTAGTCTGGGGAACCACAGAACGTATCTTAACCCAGTGGTTTCAAATGATATATTACAGCCCACGCCAGAATTCCTCTTCAGGGATTCCTCCGTGAGAACATCAGCGGTGGCCAAAAAGCTTATAAAACTTTCCCACCGTGACGGATCTTTCCCCTTGCTATGTGGAACCCCAAAAAGTGCTTGGTGCGTCAAACTTAAAAGTTGTGCTCTCAGTTTATAGACTTGAGGGGTGGGAGACATGGCAAAGTAAGTAAGATTACTGAATAATATGAGTAATGGGGAGTAAAAGGTTGTTTGAGGGAGAGAGGGACCATAATGCTATCATATACCTGGTGCGCTGAAAGTGCTGCAAAAGCAACAATCGTTAATGATCTTGCAGGGTGTTAATTGAAAAGTTAAGTGTTGAGCTCAGATGATTTCCTATCGCCTGCACAGCATCCCCTGAGACAGAGCTATGGGTGGAATAAACTCCTGGGTCATGATTGATTGATTGATTGATTGATTGATTTTTATTCTTTCTTTTTCCTGAGAATCCAAAGTCCCACTTATCTGGATAACCTTGTCAAACCTCTCCCAGGCCCATAGGATTGAATGGGCTGTTTTCCGCTCCTGTGACTCACAGGAACTCTTTGATGCCGTTGAGGAGGAAGAAGAAAAAAGCTCTGATCAGCTGATGTGGAAAGGCAAAGAGTCCTGCTTATCTGGCAGCACAAAGCGGCTCAAGAATTCTGGGGAAAGCCTTTTTTTAAAAAAAAAAACATGAGATGCTTGCCTTGTGCTTCGTCTTCTATAAAATCCTCTTTGATCTCGACATGACACGTCACCACAGTTCCTTTTCGTGGTATCTGATGGCTGCAGCTGCTGAATGTGGCCAACGAATGAGTCAAACTAGAACAATCCAGATTTCTGTGATTGATAAAGGGACGTATTTCAGGGCAAGATGCTGGACTGAGATGGGGAACCAGTAGTTATCCAGATGTTGCGGTAAGTTTCCATCATCGTCCCTGACCATTGGCTGAGCTGGCTGAGTCTGAAAAGGGATATGTTTCAGGGAGAAAATTTGGACCAGTCAACATCTTCACACACAACGTGGCTGAAATTTGGAACTCGCTCCCACAGGAGGCAATGGTGGGAGGCAACTGGGATGGGCTTCTAAAAAAGGATTGTACAAATTCATGGAGCAGAAGGCTACCAGCCACAATGGCTATGCTGTGCCTCCACATTTGGAGGAAGCAATGCTTCTGAATACCAGTTGCTGGAAACCACAGGAGGGGAGAGACGCTCTCGTGCTGGAATCCTGCTTGTGGGTTGGCCACTGTGAGAAGAGTGTGGTGGGCCAGATGGGCCATTGGCCTGATCCTGCAAGCTCTTCTTGTGTCATTATGTTAGAGATGGGGAACCTCTGACCCTCCATGAGATGTGCTACAACTGGCATCCCTGACCATTGGCCATGCTAGCTTTGGCTAGTGGGAGCTGCAGTCCAACAACATCTGTAGGTTTCCCATTGATGGGCTACTCTCAGCTTTAGGGTTCATTGATGCTACGAAATGGTGAATGTCCTTGGCTTACCTTTCCAAGTCCCGGACTGCAGAATCCGGGACCGGCAGCCGTGTGACACCGGAAGTTGCATCGACGTAACTTCCGGTGTCGCTTTGCCCTTCTATGGGCACCAAAAATGGCCACCGCCGGCTTCAAAAGTAGCTTCTACGCATGACCGGAAGTGCATCGACGCAACTTCCAGTGTCGCCCCCGTCCATCTATGGGCACCAAAATGGCCGCTGCCGACACCGGAAGTCGCATCTACATACTTCCAGTCATGCGTAGATGCGACTTTTAAAGCCGCCGGCGGCCATTTTTTGTGCCCATAGAAGGGCAAATCAGAAAGAGAAAAAAATGGCCGCCGGCAGGAGAAAATAACGGAGAAAAACGGGAGACGAAGTGATACGGGGGACCACCAGGAAAAGGTAAGTAAAAACGGGGGTTTCCCGGGGAAAACGGGAGACTTGGCAGCTATGGTCCTTGGGGGCGAGTTTTATCCCCCATCTCTCCTCTGCCTTTGAACCAAGATCTGTTCCCAAAGTGTCTTCTGACTCAAAACAATGCAGCTCTTCTTGGTCCCTGGCAGTTGGAGACACAATCCAGGTTCCAGACTCGACTCTGCAGAGGGAAGAAGAAGAAGAGGAGGAGGAGTTTGGATTTGATATCCCGCTTTATCACTACCCGAAGGAGTCTCAAAGCGGCCAACATTCTCCTTTCCCTTCCTCCCCCACAACAAACACTCTGTGAGGTGAGTGGGGCTGAGAGACTTCAGAGAAATGTGACTAGCCCACGGTCACCCAGCAGCTGCATGTGGAGGAGCGGAGACGCGAACCCGTTTCACCAGATTACGAGTCCACCGCTCTTAACAACTACACCACACTGGCTCTGTGGATGCGGCAATGACCTGCAAATGGAACAAAACAAAACAAAACCCCTGTTTCTCCGGATGCCAGGAAGAGACCACCCCTTCCCAGCCAGTGGGGCTGAGTTTACATGGCACAAACGGAAAATGGTCATTCAGTTATTCCCTTGTGGGAAATGGCCTCCTCTTCCTCCTCTATCATGAAGCAGCAAACATCAAAATAGATTAGAAATCAAGGCTATGGAACAAAAATGGAGGGAAGCCCTTAACACATAGGCTTTTGTCATGTATCTCTTTACTGTACCCTTTGACACCATACAGAGCCGGCCCTGGGATTTGCCCGAACCCTCCTTTTAATACGCCAGCCCTAACCCTAACCCCCTTCCCTACCAGAACTTCAGGACAGGTCTTAAACGAGGAGGGTAAATAAAAGATGCCATCCATTGCATCCTTTTTAGCAAGGAAAGCTCTTGGCACGTCCCCGTTAATTGCCGTTTTACTGTGCTGGGAGATCCGGCGTGCATTTTGAAAGGATCGTTAACTTTTCCTGTTCCTCTTTTGAGTCACATCTCGGGGCTAGGCCAGCTTCAAGGCAAAGATTACGAGCCTCTCTGTTACTCCTCCTCAAAGGCCTTTACGATGCCCTGTTCATTTTCAACTGAGCTGACATTTACGCCAAAGCGTTTCCTTCCTCGGTGGTAATTGGCGTCTGGTTGCTACATTCTCCGCAGGCACACTTAAAACTCCAGCCATGAATTCAAACTCACTGTGATGGCAGAAGTTCTGTGTGTGTCCAAACTGCCCCAAGAACACAGAAAGATGGGGAGGGGGTGGGAGCAAGTAAAGCATGAGGCTCTTCATCTCAGGGTCATGGGCTCGAGCCCCATGTTGGGCAAAAGTTTCCTGCATTGCAGGGGGCTGGACTAGATGACTCTCATGGTCCCTTCCAGCTCTACCATTCTATGATTCTGATGTATAGATTTTGCATCATAGAATCGTAGAATATTTTAGGGACCACGATAGTCTTGAAGATAAGTTGTGCTGAGCCCTTGGTCTCTTAAATACAGCTTACTTCTCCAGGGGACTCTATCTGCAAGCTTCTCTGATACCAAAAGTATACATGGCCCTCTGTATATTGTTGGACTATAGCTCCCATCGACCACAACTAACATGCCCAGGGGTCAAGGATTATGGGAACTGTAGTTCAATTATATTAGCTTGGGGAAAGCCTACTTTAGAATTTATTCACTGAGGTGCTTCAACCCCTTGACCGCTTTTCAGAAGCCTTGCCTGGTGGTGGCCACTTGAGGTCATTTGAGGTCACAGGAGCGTGACAGTCGGTAACCGCACTCTTCAAAGTTGGACTTAACTCTTTATTAGCAACAACACGATCTCCACTGACTTGATTGAGTGTTGGCCCTAATGAGGAGAACAGCTCATCGCTGGTGGTCTTCCTCCATGAAAATCAGTTGCTGAGACTGAAAGTCCCCAACTCCTCACAGCTGCCCAAGTCCCCTCCTCTCCCTTTTCATGCCTCGCCTGGTCCTGGGTGACCAGGGGAAGAGGAGCTTGTCGCAGGAGGAGGCGGAGACCCCCCTGGTCTCCTTCCTCTCCTGCTTCCACTTCCGATTCTGGACTTCTTTTGTCCACAGACTCTCCCTGCTCATTTAACCCTATGACCTCTTCAGTTTCCAACACCACTGCTTCCCAGTTTTCTCCCTCTTCTCCCTCTAACCACTCATCGATGTCCCACCACCACTCCCTGGGCTCTGAGCCTTCTTGCCTTGGGGGTTCCCCAGCTGGTTCCCCCCCCCACACACCCTTCCTCTGTGTCCAGCCAGGCCACAGCAGTTCCACTCACAGGGCCTGTATGTGTTTTAGCAAGTGCCATCTTTTACAGAAAAAATTCAGAAACAGACTGGAAAGAGAAGCTGCTGAATTGCAACTCATTACCAAGCTTAAAGGGGACCCAGGTGGCACTGTGGGCTAAACCATTGAGCCTAGGGCTTACTGATCAGAAGGTCGGCAGTTCAAATCCCTGACGAGGTGAGCTCCTGTTGCTTGGTCCCAGCTCCTGCCAACCTAGCAGTTCGAAAGCACGCCCCAAAGTGCAAGTAGATAAATAGGGACCGCTCCGGCGGGAAGGTAAACGGCGTTTCCATGTGCTGCTCTGGTTTGCCAGAAGCGGCTTTGTCATGCTGGCCACATGACCTGGAAGCTATACGTCGGCTCCCTCGGCCAATAATGTGAGATGAGTGCGCAACCCCAGAGTCGGTCACGACTGGACCTAATGGTCAGGGGTCCCTTTACCTTTACCTTTACCAAGCTTAAAACCATGGAGAGACCTAGTCTGAATAAGGACACTGGATTCTTATCTCATTATACATGATCAAGCTTTCTTTAGCACCTCAAGCCCCTGATTTTTCCTGCAAGACCAATTGCAGTCGTTAACAGTCGTCAACAGGTTTACCACTCCTATCAGCCAATCACCCATTCCCATCACCCTTCTGAGTAATACCCCTCCCCACCCTCTGACTATACATAAGGGTCTGGTGACTTCTGTTTCAGTGTATCTGAAGAAGTGTGCATGCACACGAATGCTCATACCTATGACAAACTTAGTTGGTCTCTAAGGTGCTACTGGAAGGATTTTTTTATTTTGTTTTGACTGCGTCAGACCAACACGGCTACCTACCTGTAACTCATAACTTAATACGAATTACTAAATTAATAAATACACCACGAATGCACTATTGCCACATCAGTTACCAGCTGCAGAACACACCCACAAAAACAGACAGGGGGAAAACTGCCATCAGTCTGGAGGGGACCAAAAATGTTCTTCCTTAACCTCCTGACCAAGGCTGGTGCAAGACATTTTGCCACCTGAGGCAAAAGAGAACATGGAGGATTCCCTGCTGCCGCTGCCACAAACTCCTGCCGCCTGAGGGGACTGGAGATAGCCCATGGAAGCCCCAGCGTGATGATGGAAATGGGGGGGGGAGAAAAAAGGAGGCTGGAGGTGAGCAGCATGGTATTTGGGGGCCCAAATCTGCCACACCACCCAACTGCATAGCTGCCAAGTCTCCCGTATTCCCCGGGAAATCCCCGTTTTTCCAGCTGTTCCTAGCTGGAAAAACGGATTTGTTTGTTTTTTCCCGGTTTATTCTGGTGCGGCAGCCATTTTGGAACTGGGCGAAGCATGCTCAGAAGCGACTTTTGATGCTGCTCTGCCCAATTCCAAAATGGCTGCAGTGCGACTTCTGGCGCGGCGGCCATTTTGGAACTGGGCAAAGCAGCATCAAAAGTCACTTCTGAGCATGCCCCGCCCAGTTCCAAAATGGCGACAGCGCTACTTCCGGTCTTCTACTTCCAGTCCGATCCCTTATTTCTCGACAGCAACTTGGCAGATATGCCCAACTGTCCCCAGCCTGCCACCTGAGGCAATTGGGTGCGCTGGCCCTGCTCTTGACTGGGGTGTCTTCAAAGACTTCTGTGGCAAGAGAAGGTGCTTCTGTTAAATGTTAGCTGCCATTTGTATAGGTACTTATTCAAAACAGTTAACATTTTTTTTAAAAAATGTGTTTCCCAGTTAATCAGGGTTGCCGTTTTAGTCAACTGACAGAACTTTTAATCATTAGCCAATTAAGTAATTTAGGTTTCTTAACCGACACAGAATTTTTCTCAAAAAACTATTCAGTGCTACTAATAAATCTTTTGTTCTCCTCGTACTTTCCACAAAACGCCTCCCACTTTTGGGATATTTGAGACACTCCTTCAACTTAAATAGAGCTCGCCACGTGTGACACCTTTCCCTTCATTCCTCGCCCCCTCCCCTTTCACAAGTGTTTCCTTTGAATGTTGTTTCTGTTCCAAAACAAATACAGGAAAGCCAATTTACTATAGCTATAACCATTCTCTTCTTTAAAGCAATGTAAATACTCTCTGGGGGATTCCGTTTCTTGGAAGGAAAAGTAAACGGCTTCCTTGGTTTTCTCTTTTGTTGTATTTGCAGCAGGGTTGGGAGTTGGGTATGGATTTTTTCTAATAAAAAAACTACTAATACCCTTTGTTATAAGAATTTTAAGGTCTTATATATAAAGTAAATGTTCATAAATGTACCAAGCAAGCACATACATAAATGTATAGACCACATGTCTGATACCCACAGAATACCGCATTTGTCGCTCCATAAGACACACCTGACCAAAAGACGCACCTAATTTTTAGAGAAGGAAAGGGGGAAAGCCCTGGGGTTTTGGGGGGATCAGCTCACAGTTGTGCAGCTTTTTTTTTGCAAAGGGGGAAAGCTCCATTTTTTTGAGCATCAGCTCAAAGTTGTGCAGCTTCTTTTGCAAATGGGGAAAGCCCCGTTTTGGGGTGGATCAGCTCAGAGTTGTGCAGCTTTTTTGCAAAGAGGGAAAGCTCCATTTTTGAGGATCAGCTCAAAGTTGTTGAGCTTACCTTGCAAAGGGGAAAAAATCCTGTTTTTATGGAGTTCAACTCACAGTTCTGCAGCTTCTTTAGGAAAGGAAAGGGAGCCATTTCTACAGTTTCCAGACAGATAATCTAATCAACCAGTCACATGTCACTGGGGAAACACAACAATGGAGGCCTGGGCAAGGGGCTGGGGCTGGGAAGGGAGCTAGCCTCTCTTATCTCCCCCCCCCAATCTCTTGCAATCAGCTGCTGAGCGGGTTCTCTTTCCCTCTTGTTACCCTTTAGCTCACGGGTGTCAAACACAAGGCCCGGGGGCCAAATCCGGCCCGCCAGACCTCGTCATGTGGTCCGCCGAGCGCCCCAGCCAGCGGGACCCAGCAGCGGGGCCTTGCTGAAGCGCCGCGCCAACAAAGCGCAGACAAATAGCTGGGGGCGGGGGGGGTTAGAAAGGCGGCCAGAGCAGCGCTGCGTGGGCCGCCCCGAGCCACAGGAGAAGGCGGAGGCAGCTTGCCGGGTCAGCGCCCAGCAGCGCCGCATGGAGAGTCCCGAGCCTCTGTAGCACTTTGAATCCTCCTCCTCCTGCCATGGCTCAGCGCCTGGAAACGGCTGCTGCTGCTGAAACACAGACAAAGCACCCAGCAGCGCCGTGTGGAGGAGGATTCAAAGTGCTACAGCGCACTGCTGCGTCCCAGAGGCTCGGGACTCTCCGCACAGCACTGCCGGGCACCGACCCGGCAAGCCGCCGCCTCCTCTTGCCTCACCTCCTCCTCCTCCTGCTCAGCCTCAGAACGTGAGCTCAGCAGCGGCTCAGCCTGACGAACGTGCAACTCTGAGGCTTTACGCACTTCTCCTAAAACGGACACCCGCTGCCTCATGCTGCACGGGAAATGCTTTTTGCCCCTGGGTCCCTTCGTGCTCTTTTCTGGCGCTGAATCAAGGCGGTGACCCCCCCCCTTTCTTTCTTCCTCTCGTTCTTATTCTTTCTTTCCCTCTCCTTCCTTCCTTCTTTATCTCTGTCTTCTCTCCCTCTTTCTTTTTCTTTCCTTCTTTATTCCTTCTTTCCTACTCTTCTTTATCTCACCTCTTTCCTTCCTCTCTCCCTCCTGCTCCCTCTTTCCTTCCTTCCTTCCTTCCTTCCTTCCTTCCTTCCCATCTTTCTTCCTCTCCCTCATTCTTATTCTTTCTTTCCCTCTACTTCCTTCCTTCTTTCTCCCTTTCCGTCTTCTTTCCCTCTTTCTTTTTCTTTTCTTCTTTATTCCCTTCCTTATTTCCTACTCTTCTTTCTCTCCCCTCTTTCCTTCCTTCCTCTCTCCCTCCCACTCCCTCTTTTCTTCCTTCCTTCCTTCCTTCCTTCCTCCCTCCCCTCCCTCTCCCTCTCCTCAGAAACATAGGATGCTGCTTTATACTTCTGGCCCTTAAACCCTGGAACCAGGAGAGCAGCTCCAGTGAGTCAACCTCAGCCAGTCCCTTTGGTGAAGGGTGGTGGCTCACTGGCAGAACATCTGTCCTGCATGCAGAAGGACCCCAGCATCTCCAGGTACTAGTAGCTCTGCAAAGGTCCTGCATGAAACCCTAGTGAGCCTCCACCACCCAGTGCAGATACCAAAAATCATTTTTCAATAAATTGTACAATAATTGTACATTTGAATATCTACTTGCCATTATTCTGACTATGTTTCTGCTTTCAGAGCTAGTTATTACTTACATTATTACAAAAAACAGTAATAATTGAATGCAGTGACAATAATTTATAATAATAAAGAGTGGACACATAGTCCTACAGATACAACCGGCCCTTTGAGGGTGACCAAACTGCTGATGCGGCCCCCGATGAATTTGAGTTTGACACCCCTGCTTTAGCTCTTTCAAAAAAGAAGAAGAAGCAGCACAATCTGTTTTTGCTCCTGGGCAATTCGGCTCCAGGGACCATGCATTCACTCCATAAGATGCACAGACATTTCCTCTTACTTTTTAAGGAGGGAAAAAGAGTGTCTTATGGAGCGAAAAATACGGCAAGTCCTGAAACCATTTGTCTCTTCCAAATTGACCTCAAATATTTCTCTGCAAGGTCGAAGGAAATGGGGAGCCTCCCCATTGTCTCTTTGCTCACAAATCCTGCCTCAAGGGCACATTTAAGAGATGAATAGGGTGAGCCTGTGACCTGGATTCAGGGATTGAGTAGTTATCATAACAAAAGAGTGGCCAGGATGCCCAGGTAATCCAATCAGGTAACCTGGCAGACAGGATAAAAACAACGCACTCAGATTTCTGTTGTAGTCCACCCCTTCTCTATGATGTATTGGAGGGTGGTCTTGGGCTACACCCCTTCTGTGATGTATGGAGGGGCAGTCTTGGGCTCCAGCGTGGGCAGTTCAAAAGTCTATATAAGGGCTTCCATGCTTGGTTCGGGGTCCTCCTCCTCCCTCTTGCGTGAGTGGGGAGCACAACCTTTAATAAAGATCAGGCTTACTAGCTGCTTTGCTTCTCAATATTCTCTGGTTGGCCTCTGTTATTTATTCCTACCGATGGAGAACCTACAAAGGACTCTATAAGGGCTCTTGTGTACCCCATAAGGGAAAGGGAGCAGTTTTTGTTTACAACACCTTGCTGTGGTCTAGAACAGGTGTCGGCAATGTTTTCCAGCCGTGGGCCGGATCATTCACAGACGATCATCCGTGGGCCAGACATGCACAGAAACGATTTCCGGCACCACGCTGCCCATGTCCAGGGCGCTGGAAATCGCTTCTGCGCATGCCTGGAAGCGAGAAATTACTTCTGTGCATGCGCGGAAGCCAAAAATTGCGCCTGCGCAGAAGTGATTTTGGGCGTCTGGGCAGAAGTGATTTTGGGCGTCTTGGGCTAATCCGTTACAACCCCCAACCCGATATCTGCCACCTTTGTCTCATGGTAGGGCCAGCCTCACCTAGTTTGATATATCAGTTTGCCTAGCTCTGAATGCTCAGCTCTGTTTTTGTTTAGTCGTGTCCGACTCTTCGTGACCCCATGGACCATAGCACGCCAGGCACTCCTGTCTTGCACTGCCTCCCGCAGTTTGGTCAAACTCATGTTCGTAGCTTCGAGAACACTGTCCAACCATCTCGTCCTCTGTCATCCCCTTCTCCTAGTGCCCTCAATCTTTCCCAACATCAGGGTCTTTTCCAGGGAGTCTTCTCTTCTCATGAGGTGGCCAAAGTATTGGAGCCTCAGCTTCAGGATCTGTCCTTCCAGTGAGCACTCAGGGCTGATTTCCTTCAGAATGGAGAGGTTTGATCTTCTTGCAGTCCATGGGACTCTCAAGAGTCTCCTCCAGCACCATAATTCAAAAGCATCAATTCTTCGGCGATCAGCCTTCTTTATGGTCCAGCTCTCACTTCCATACATCACTACTGGGAAAACCATAGCTTTAACTATATGGACTATATATAACTATATATGGTGATGTCTCTGCTTTTTAAGATGCTGTCTAGGTTTGTCATTGCTTTTCTCCCAAGAAGCAGGCGTCTTTTAATTTCATGACTGCTGTCACCATCTGCAGTGATCAAGGAGCCCAAGAAAGTAAAATCTCTCACTGCCTCCATTTCTTCCCCTTCTATTTGCCAGGAGGTGATGGGACCAGTGGCCATGATCTTGGTTTTTTTGATGTTGAGCTTCAGACCACATTTTGCGCTCTCCTCTTTCACCCTCATTAAAAGGTTCTTTAATTCCTCCTCACTTTCTGCCATCAAGGTTGTGTCATCTGCATATCTGAGGTTGTTGATATTTCTTCCGGCAATCTTAATTCCGGCTTGGGATTCATCCAGTCCAGCCTTTCGCATGATGAATTCTGCATATAAGTTAAATAAGCAGGGAGACAATATAGCGAGGGAATGAACTGAGCAGCACCCTGCCCCTTCCTTCCTTGTCTTGAAACTGGCCCTCTGAAAGCCCATTCATTCCCTGCAATCCTTTTGGGAAGATGCTCACACCCTCCTGTGCCAGTTCCAAGCCCTAACCTATTGCCTTGGTCTCCCACTATACTTCTCCCATGGAAATATGAAGCTTACATAATTATCGGCCACATTGATTTTTGTCTCTTCCGCTCATGGGACACTGGTAGTTGAATCAGCAGCAAACAGGGTTCAAAAGGAGTCCATTAGCTTCGAACAAAAGGCAGGCGGGTTGCCAGCTTCCTTTATTAATTTTGTTTAATTTGATCATATTGCTTGGTGCTTTTTTTTTTTGCTGAGTCAGTGAATTGGGGTTGCTCCTGAATGGTACTTTTGGGGCTGATGCACACACTCCCCACGCAAGCTGGATTTTGCATGGGGCAGCTGCAATTTGGATCAACCCCAGGTTTCGTTTTACCAATTAAGAGCCCCAAGGAGCTGCTCTGAAGGCCAGGGAAGCCTCGCAGAGAGAGGCCATTTTAACCTCTTCCTCCCGTAACTGTTCTTCGATCGAACTCCATTCTCCCCATTGCACCAGCCTCGTCACCTTCTGCACCATCTCAGAACAGGGAATTCTTGTCTGATTCAGGCGGCAAAATGCATTGGGCAGGCCCTGCCCTTTTGTGACTGATTTCTGGAAGTTGCTGCAGCAAGGTAGAATGCTGCCGCAGGGTTTTGGCTCGGGACAAGGACCGGTTCAAAGCAGAGGAGAGCGTGGTGCACAGATCAGACCGAGAAGTGATGAATCAGGCGCATCCCTTGTTGCGCTGGCAAAAACGATGAGGAGACAGGATGGATGTTTCAATGGGAAGGCGACCTCGGACTCCGTCAGAACGCTTCCTTTTATTGACATTTTCTCATGCGGGTCAATGATTAGCTCTCTAGGTCAGTGATGGCGAACCTATGACACGCGTGTCAGACGTGACACGCAGAGCCCTCACTGCTGGCACGCGCCCCATTGGCCCATTCCCGCTGTTGTTGCTGTTGTCCCCCCCCATTTGTTCTCCCGCTCCTCCTACAGCTTGTCTCCGCTAGAGCTTTTCTCAGCTGTTAAAACCCGGATCCCTTTTTGTTGTTGTTGTTGCTGGTAGCCAGAGATTGGTTTTTTAACCCTTTCTGTGCTGTTTTTTTCTGGCGCTTTGACAAACTATGATTGGGTGTAACCTGCGTTCGTTTTTTTAACCCGTTCTGTGCTGGGTTTTTTTGGTGCCTTGGCAGACTGTGTCGGTGCTGCGTGTTAGTTCCAGCGAAGGTATTATTCGTCTTTTATTTCTGTTCTCATTCCCCCCCAAAAGCACAGCAGCTTTGGGGCACCCCTCCAAAAAACCAAAGCAACTTTGCACCCCCCAAAAACCTCCAAAACTTTGGTCAGCAGCTCCCCCCCAAAAGCTCAACAACTCTGGGCACTTTGTGATAAATAAGGGGTTTTTGGTTTGGTTTGGTTAAATAATTAGTTTTTGGTTTATTAAATACAGTTCTATATTACAATTATACATTTTTGTTATTTAAACTATAAATATCGCGAAATTGTGTTTTTTTCTCTCTCGAAGTGACACACCACCCGAGTTTTGCTCAGTTTCTTGGCGTATTTTGACACACCAAGCTCTAAAGGTTGCCCATCACTGCTCTAGGCACAGCCTCACACCATATAAGGACACATAATAGCCAGAAGGTGGTACAGTAACACCAAACAAGGCACTACTTATGCATATGTATCTCTGGCAACACCCACACGACCTCGATTGCGTACGTGCTCTCTCCCTCATGCTCTCTTAGCATGCTCTGTTCATGCCCCGTCCTCATGCACACCTTGTGACCCATTCTTGTGACTTCCCAGCACCATCCAGTTCTATCCAGCACTATCCCTTTACCTCTTTTGTCCTGCTTTCCTGCTAAACCCTTTGTTCGCCCATCCTGATGTTCATGTGGTTTGCCAACACATATCTCTAACCTTGCATAATTGGTGTGGCGTGCCAGTGCCAATCTAGCCACCATCCCTACAATCCCTCTCTACACAGCAACTGGTGTGGGGTCTCTGGTTTGCAAAACACTGATAGCCCAAGCGCAGAATTTAATTTTAACATTCCAAACCAACCAAGGACTATCGGGGGGAAATGGCATTTGACTTGCAATAGAGCTGAGCAAATATGGTCTGAAGCTCAACATCAAAAAAACCAAGATCATGGCCACTGGTCCCATCACCTCCTGGCAAATAGAAGGGGAAGAAATGGAGGCAGTGAGAGATTTTACTTTCTTGGGCTCCTTGATCACTGCAGATGGTGACAGCAGTCACGAAATTAAAAGACACCTGCTTCTTGGGAGAAAAGCAATGACAAACCTAGACAGCATCTTAAAAAGCAGAGAAATCACCTTGCCTACAAAGGTCCGTATAGTTAAAGCTATGGTTTTCCCAGTAGTGATGTATGGAAGTGAGAGCTGGACCATAAAGAAGGCTGATCGCCGAAGAATTGATGCTTTTGAATTATGGTGCTGGAGGAGACTCTTGAGAGTCCCATGGACTGCAAGAAGATCAAACCTCTCCATTCTGAAGGAAATCAGCCCTGAGTGCTCACTGGAAGGACAGATCGTGAAGCTGAGGCTCCAATACTTTGGCCACCTCATGAGAAGAGAAGACTCCCTGGAAAAGACCCTGATGTTGGGAAAGATTGAGGGCACTAGGAGAAGGGGATGACAGAGGACGAGATGGTTGGACAGTGTTCTCGAAGCTACGAACATGAGTTTGACCAAACTGCGGGAGGCAGTGCAAGACAGGAGTGCCTGGCGTGCTATGGTCCATGGGGTCACGAAGAGTCGGACACGACTAAACAAAAACAGAGCTGAGCATTCAGAGCTAGGCAAACTGATATATCAAACTAGGTGAGGCTGGCCCTACCATGAGACAAAGGTGGCAGATATCGGGTTGGGGGTTGTAACGGATTAGCCCCAGGATGGAAGATTTAGTACACCCTGGATTAGAAAGAGTTCACCACCAGCTTAACTGACAGCGCATCTTTAGGAGGTGGGACGGTGCCCGGTTTAGAAAGGAGGCAGTTGGAAGAGGGGGAGTGTGGTGGCGAAGAGGGAAGAAGGGTGTGGGGCCAGGATAGTGGTGGTTTAGGTTAGGCTTAGGATAACTTGAAGTTAAAGTCTGACAGAGTTAATGTATAACTGTAACTAAGCTTGTAAACTTATGCATCATTAAGAAAAGAAAAACCTATGTTCTCAAGAAAATAAAATTTATCTTCTTTTTGGTGCCAAAGAGTATTGTCTTGGTTATTCCAGCAGCGTATTAAAACTCACCGAGGTGGAGACTCAGAAAAGGGCAAAACTTACCTAAGGAAAAGGGAAATAGTTTGTGTCCTAGAGTCGCACAGGAAGGGCAGTATGGTGAAAACCTAGAGTGCCACAGGTTTGCCAGGGTGATATGGCAGACTGATACAGTGGGGATCCGAGTTGAGGGAGTCCCTGTTCTGTAGGATGGAGGTTGTTCATTCAAATAGCCCTAAGTGTTTGTGAGATCAGGCCACGGAAGCTGGAATTAGACACTCTTTACTGAGAAGCCCAGAATTGAGGGGTTTATTTTAAGGCGTAAGGAATTGAGTGGGGATTGCTTTACCCTGTACCCTTTCATCTCATAATCTATTGGCAACGTTGGCGAGGGGGTTCGTTGCAGGGGTGAAGCAGTGGCAGTTGTCTGGCTGCTCCTCCTAAGCACCCTCCCCCAGACCAGTCCTTCTGTTGGGGGACAGAGTTGTGTACACTACACTATATGTCCAGGCCATCCTAAACTAGCTTTGCTGCTGCAGAAGATGGCTTACCTGGTCATGAGTGTTGAAATAAGAGTTAATCTCCAGTTGGCTTCTGATGTGGTGGAAGACAATATTTCTTCACAGCTATTGAAAGAAGAGGCAACTTTTATTCTATTGGGCTTCTGAACAGGCAGGAGACGCCATCTATGTCCTTGGCCTCAGACGGCAAAATGTCTTCAGCCAGCCCAGATACCAGTTAGTTAATAACTGCAACATCATAGCTAGCGATAACATGGGCGTAGGCAGGGGGGCAGGAGGGGGCAGTTGCCCCCCCTAGAAGCAGGGCCGCTGGTGGCCAGCCTGCCCCGCTGCCCACCGCTGCCCACCGCTGCCCAGTGCCGTCTCCCTTCTCCCTGGCTGGCTGTGGGGCAGGTGGAGGGAAAGTCCCAGAGCCGCGCAAAACGTTTCGCTGGCTTTCCCCCCACCTGCCCCACAGCCAGCCAGGGAGACGGGAGTCGTCCCTTCTAGCCGGCTGGCTGTGGGGCGGGTGGAGGGAAAGCCAGCCAAACACTTTGTGTGGCTCTGGGGCTTTCCCTCCACCCGTCCCACAGCCAGCCGGCTAGAAGGGACGTCTCCCTTCTCCTTTGCTGGCTGTGGGGCGGGTGGAGGGAAAGCCAGCTTTCCCTCCACCCGCCCCGGCGATCGCGGAGGGGGAGGAGGGGGTCGGAGCAGCCCAATTTCGGGCTGATCCTGGTGCCCCCTCGCCCCTGAACGACCATGGCTTTCCTTGCCCCACTGTGGCCCCTCCCCCTGTGCCTTGGCCCCGCCCCTTGCCCCTTGCCCCCCCCTAATTTTGATCCTGGCTACGTCCCTGAGCAATAAATGTGCTTCCCATTGCTCAAGAGGACTTGAGTGGGGATCTGTTTTATCTCTAAGAAAATGCAGAGAGTTTTCTCAGCTCCTGTTTTTAAAGGGAAGGGGAAAAAACACTGGGATTTCTTTTTAAAAAAGAATTAATTACCCACATTTATTTACACCCTGGTTTGATGTTGTATTTCTCCACAGTTGTTAAATGAGCAGGTTTGAGTCTTTTCTTTCGCTTCCATGAGAAAATAGCCGTGTTGATTATTTCTGTCCCTTTGATTTCTCCAAAGGGTTCTGTTCACTCAGCCCATTAAAATTCTCCAAAGGGGAAGCATCTGAAACGTTTTAATGTGCCTGCAAAGCACGGCAGGGACAGATTTCACGGGGGCCAAGCTGTTGTTTTGAAAGGGGCGGGAGGTCTGTCATGCGGAACTTGCAGGAATTTATCAGATTAATTAGAGAATATTTTCTGAGGGTAATCAGAATCATTCCACACTGAAACAGGATGACAAAAAAATATACAGAACAAGCAAATTAGGAAGTCAGAGATGAAAGAACAGACTTTTGGGATGTTTAAGGGGTGCAGCTCACTGGAGGGACCCACAGCCGGCCCAACCATTAGGTAGAGTGAGGAGGCCACCAGAGGCAGCTGAAAAGACAGCAAATCGTTGATTATTTAATGTGTTACTATTGTATTTTAACTGCCAGGGAGAGGGAGAGGTGCTTGTGGGATGTTAAAAATAACTTGGCTAGGTTTGAGTACTACATACCTTGACTCTGGGAAGGAGAGGATGTCATATGCTCTGCTTCAGGCAGCAAAATGACTTGGGCTGGTTAGTGGGGTAAGAGAGCTGAAAAGAATTCACATCTAGCAACCAATGTGCCCCTTTAGTTGCAGATAGTACCTGGATAGATGAGTCTAAAAGGCTTGCAGCACACATTTTCACGGTCCTCTGGCAGCTATGGTGGCTCATTTACCAGAAGTAATGTATTTAGTGTTAACTCTGGAAGTATATGCTCAATTCTGACCAAACTAAGCCTCCGAGAGCAAAATATACACCAGAAGCTTCGTTTGGTCAGAATCGAGTATACACTAAGAGCCCTTCCTCGAGTACCCACAAATACAGTCAGTCATGGCAGACCCAAGTGACAGGGCCTTTTCAGTGGTGGCACTCTGGTTGTGGAACTCCCTCTTATGGTCCATTCGATGTTGTTGTTTAGTCGTTTAGTCGTTTCCGACTCTTCGTGACCCCATGGACCAGAGCACGCCAAGCACTCCTGTCCTCCACAGCCTCCCGCAGTTTGGTCAGACTCATGTTGGTAGCTTCGAGAACACTGTCCAACCATCTCGTCCTCTGCCGTCCCCTTCTCCTTGTGCCCTCCATCTTTCCCAACATCAAGGTCTTTTCCAGGGAGTCTTCTCTTCTCATGAGGTGGCCAAGGTATTGGAGCCTCAGCTTCAGGATCTGTCCTTCCAGTGAGCACTCAGGGCTGATTTCCTTCAGAATGGATAGGTTTGATCTTCTTGCAGTCCATGGGACTCTCAAGAGTCTCCTCCAGCACCATAATTCAAAAGCATAAATTCTTTGGTGATCAGCCTTCTTAATGGTCCAGCTCTCAATACAGTATGGTCTCAATATGGTCCATCCAATACAGACCTTCAAATGTGCTTTTTACTCATTCATTTCTTCCAGTCTGCCTTTCTCTAACAACCCTTTTTATGCTGATGATTCCTGAGACTTCTGTGTGTGTGCTTACTACTTAAAGGTAAAGGTAAAGGGATCCCTGACAGTTAAGTCCAGTCGTGAACGACTCTGGGGTTCCGGCTCTCATCTCGCTTTACAAGCCGAGGGAGCCAGCATTTGTCCACTCCACAGTTTTTCCGGGTCATGTGGCCAGCATGACTAAGCCGCTTCTGGCGCAACAGAACACCGACACCAGAGCAGTGCATGGAAACACCATTTACCTTCCTGTCGGAGCGGTACCTATTTATCTACTTGCACTGACGTGCTTTCGAACTGCTAGGTTGGCAGGAGCTGGGACCGAGCAATGGGAGCTCGCCCTGTTGCGGGGATTCAAACCACCAACCTTCTGATCGGCAAGCCCGAGAGGCTCAGTGGTTTAAACCACAGTGCCACCTGCATCCCGCTTAGTACTTAGCTGTGTCTAAATCAGATCTTTTCAAGTTGTATGCCACTTTATGAAAGCCAACCCCAAAAAGCAGCACACAAATACTTCAAACAAAGAAATAGAAAAACAGCAGCATTAAGGGACAGGGAAACTCTTCCTCCCCAGAAAAGTCCCATTCCAATATAAAAGGATAAATTCATTTAATAAGCAAATCCATTTGCAGATGAAGAGATGCAGTTGCTTCCTGTCCTCCGCCCTGAAAGCAAATGCATTGTGCTGGGTGGCGGGAAAGAAAAGAAACGGTCACATCACCTATTTACTGAGATGGGAGGTGATGGATTGGAAATGACAGCTCTGTCCAATCAAGTCAGCGAGCTGATTATATCCCGAGCCTTTTGCCAATCTCAATAATCCCTGCAGCTATCCTGGTTTAATTATGACGGGGCTTCTCCAGAGGTGCCTGCTCATTTGATTCCTGAAATGATGTCAGAGGAGGAGTTGTTGAGCTCCCAGCACTGTAGCTGCGACCGTCCTAAGCCAGGGGTGGACAGAAGGTCAATGAGGATCTACCAGTAGGTCTCTGAGTGGTTTGCAGTAGATTGGCAAGGGTGCCCCACCTACATTGGGCTGTGGATTATACTGTGTGAAAGTACAGGGATTGGACTAGATCAGGCATCCCCAAACTTCGGCCCTCCAATATTTTGGACTACAATTCCCATCTTCCCCAACCACTGGTCCTGTTAGCTAGGGATCATGGGAGTTGTAGGCCAAAACATCTGGAGGGTCGCAGTTTGGAGATGCCTGGACCAGATGAGCCAGTTTTGTGCTTCTAATGAAGGGACTAGGAGCTCAGCTCAGTTCTGGAACGATAAATCCCTAGGGTGCACCATTGTATTAGTTTTGCTGATTATAATCCTCATGCTCCCGTCCCATTTTGTGATGTTCCTTTCGCCCTGCAGCCCCTGATGGGTTACAGAGCTGTGGCTTTTCGATCAATATGCTGCCATGTCACGCTAAATTTCATTCACGCCAGTGGGCTTGGTGTGCCGCAACAGCGGACATCATCAGACGTGTTGCCACCCCTTGTGCACACATGTGCTTCTGTTCCCCCACGAATCAGCAAGAACTGCGAGCTGGAATGCGCCAATTTTTGCCACGTGGTGTGATCCATGAAACGCTGAGGAAATTGCAGTGCGAAACTCCCACTATGGTATTTTCGGGACTAAGAATGGGCTGCAAATAGTTTTCTTCTGAGAGCAACGCTCTGTTCCGCCAGACTTCCAGAAATGGCTTTTACAACATGTGAAATATCAGCTAAAAGGCAGAAATTAACAGGTAGAGGAAACTGCCGTGTGAATGTAGCCCTAGGCTAAGCCTTAGCGTGTGCTCAAAGACAGCTTGTTCTTTAATTAAAACTGTCTGTCTTTTGCACCTGGCTCTGGTTGGTAGATCTTGGTGTTCTAATAAGAGAGCAAAAGTAGACCTGGCAAGTAGATCCTGTGCCCTGTACCAGGCCTGTGTTATTCAGCTAGAGCAGGCACCCCCAAACCTGGCCCTCCAGCTGTTTTGGGACTACAATTCCCATCATCCCTGACCACTGGACCTGTTAGCTAGGGATGGTGGGAGTTGTAGTCCCAAAACAGCTGGAGGGCCGAGTTTGGGGATGCCTGATCTAGGGCAGGGGTGGTAAACTCATGGTCTTTCAGATGTTGCAAGATTGCAAGTCCCACCCACCCCCCTTCTTTCTTACAACTGTAGATTTGGAAGGGACCATTTATTCCAACCCCCTGCAATGCCCGAGATTAAGATTCTTATGCTCTACCGACTGAGCTACCCCAGGTCTTTGGTTACGCTGACTGGGGCAATGGGAATGGAGAGTCCCACACCGTCTGGAAAGCCATTGGTTTGCCGTAGCAATAAAGATGCAATTTATGTGGAATTATTCCCGTCACCACCCTTTGCTTTTCTAAGGTTGAAATGGGGACAAGGGGAGGGAAGAAGCAAGGTATATGTCAAATCAGGATCAGGTGTTGTTATTGTAAAGCTATGCGGGACATCTTTGCGAGAGGAAAATCCAGAGCAGAGTCCCTAAGGTGGTTGAATGGTGCTTTGTATGCCGCCTTCGGGCAGCTCCTGCAGCCAAGCTGGTGCCAAACGTATTGCTCTGCTTTCCTTTGGACCACATCAGCGAGATTGAGAGGAGGGGTCTTGTCGTCTGGGCAGCCCGGGACCTCCAGGCACACAGCCCAGGCTTGTGCCCCGGGGAGGTCACGTTGGCACTGCTAATGCAGCAAAAATAATGCGAGAGGCAGCAGTTACGAGTTACCGGTCTCTGCAGCCACAGCAGGCGCTGCGATCGCCAGCGGTTTGATTTTGGCCCCGGAGACGCACATTTGTTGTTGTTGTTTAGTCGTTTAGTCGTGTCCGACTCTTCGTGACCCCATGGACCACAGCACGCCAGGCACTCCTGTTTTCCACTGCCTCCCGCAGTTTGGTCAAACTCATGTTCGTAGCCTCGAGAACACTGTCCAACCATCTTGTCCTCTGACGTCCCCTTCTCCTAGTGCCCTCAATCTTTCCCAACATCAGGGTCTTTTCCAAGGAAAATGAAGTCAATGAAGCAGAAGTAGACGTTTTTCTGGAACTCTCTTGCTTTCTCCAAAATCCAGCGCATGTTTGCTATTTGGTCTCTGGTTCCTCTGCCCTTTTGAAATCCAGCTTGCACTTCTGGGAGTTCTCGGTCCACATACTGCTTAAGCCTGCCTTGTAGAATTTTAAGCATAACCTTGCTAGCGTGTGAAATGAGGGCAATTGTGCGGTAGTTGGAGCATTCTTTGGCACTGCCCTTCTTTGGAATTGGGATGTAGACTGATCTTCTCCAATCCTCTGGCCATTGCTGAGTTTTCCAAACTTGCTGGCATATTGGGTGTAGCACCTTAACAGCATCATCTTTTAAAATTTTAAATAGTTCAGCTGGATTCATTCATGGATCAATGCCTTGTCATGGCGAAGGGGCTTGAATAACTCAGAGAAGCTATGAGCTATGCCATGCAGGGCCACCCAAGATGGACAGGTCATAGTGGAGAGTTTTGACTAAACGTGATCCACCTGGAGAAGGAACTGGCAAGCCACTCCAGTATCCCTGCCAAGAAAACTCCATGGACAAAGACAACAGGGAGACACACATATGAAGTACGATTCCACTGATCCATCCAGCCCAGTCTTGTCTGTTTTGACTATAAGCAGATCTCAAGGGTCTCAGGCAGAAAAAAGATCTTTTTCATCCCTTGCCACCTGACCCTTTTAAACAAGAGACCAAACCTGGGATCTTCTGTTTTGCCTGAGCTCTACAACTGATCTATGATTTTATTTTAATAAAATCCCGGCTGCTGGCAATGGAGACAAGCCCTAAATTGCTTGACTAAAAGCTACGGTACTGCCCCGCTTTGTATTTCATTGAGAAACATCTGTTTCCTCTTTGAAAGACTGCCTTTTCAAACTAAAAAAAAAAAAATCACAGCCCTACCTTTTCCTTTATCCAAACAGCCCTTTCCATTTCTGCAAAAGTGAAGGATAATGAGGTCTTTTATGGCGCCGTTTGAGAGATTTCACTTAAGAACTGTGCACTCTATTGAATTCCATGCCGGTTAACCGTTCAATAGTTCCATTTCCCCCTTTTCTTCTCACAGCGCAAGGAGATGTTGGGGCGGTTTTGTGTGCCCCATCTCCATTTCTCCTGCCAAGTCTTCTGTTGGGAAGTGAAGACAGCCTGCTTACTCATTTCCAGACAAGCAGACAAGCGCTGCTTTTCCATGACGGGTCTGATCTGCATTGGCCCACTGCCCTCTACTGGCCTGTCCTTGAATAATAACAATACAACAACAACAAAAATAGAATCAGCTGGTACCTAGGAGCATAAGGTTGTTGTTGTTTAGTCGTTTAGTCGTGTCCGACTCTTCGTGACCCCATGGACCAGAGCACGCCAGGCACTCCTGTCTTGCACTGCCTCCCGCAGTTTGGTCAAACTCATGTTGGTAGCTTCGAGAACACTGTCCAACCATCTTGTCCTCTGTCGTCCCCTTCTCCTAGTGCCCTCAATCTTTCCCAACATCAGGGTCTTTTCCAAGGATTCTTCTCTTCTCATGAGGTGGCCAAAGTATTGGAGCCTCAGCTTCACGATCTGTCCTTCCAGGGAGCACTCAGGGCTGATTTCCTTAAGAATGGATAGGTTTGATCTTCTTGCAGTCCATGGGACTCTCAAGAGTCTCCTCCAGCACCATAATTCAAAAGCATCAATTCTTCGGCGATCAGCCTACTTTATGGTCCAACTCTCACTTCCATACATCACTACTGGGAAAACCATAGCTTTAACTATACGGACCTTTGTCGGCAAGGTGATGTCTCTGCTTTTTAAGATGCTGTCTAGATTTGTCATTGCTTTTCTCCCAAGAAGCAGGCGTCTTTTAATTTCGTGACTGCTGTCACCATCTGCAGTGATCAAGGAGCCCAAGAAAGTAAAATCTCTCACTGCCTCCATTTCTTCCCCTTCTATTTGCCAGGAGGTGATGGGACCAGTGGCCATGATCTTGGTTTTTTTGATGTTGAGCTTCAGACCATATTTTGCGCTCTCCTCTTTCACCCTCATTAAAAGGTTCTTTAATTCCTCCTCGCTTTCTGCCATCAAGGTTGTGTCATCTGCATATCTGAGGTTGTTGATATTTCTTCCAGCAATCTTAATTCCGGCTTGGGATTCATCTAGTCCAGCCTTTCGCATGATGAATTCTGCATATAAGTTAAATAAGCAGGGAGACAATATACAACCTTGTCGTACTCCTTTCCCAATTTTGAACCAATCAGTTGTTCCATATCCAGTTCTAACTGTAGCTTCTTGTCCCACATAGAGATTTCTCAGGAGACAGATGAGGTGATCAGGCACTCCCATTTCTTTAAGAACTTGCCATAGTTTGCTGTGGTCGACACAGTCAAAGGCTTTTGCATAGTCAATGAAGCAAAAGTAGACGTTTTTCTGGAACTCTCTAGCTTTCTCCATAATCCAGCGCATGTTTGCTATTTGGTCTCTGGTTCCTCTGCCCTTTCGAAATCCAGCTTGCACTTCTGGGAGTTCTCGGTCCACATACTGCCTAAGCCTGCCTTGTAGAATTTTAAGCATAACCTTGCTAGCGTGTGAAATGAGCGCAATTGTGCGGTAGTTGCAGCATTCTTTGGCACTGCCCTTCTTTGGAATTGGGATGTAGACTGATCTTCTCCAATCCTCTGGCCATTGCTGAGTTTTCCAAACTTGCTGGCATATTGGGTGTAGCACCTTAACAGCATCATCTTTTAAAATTTTAAACAGTTCAGCTGGAATATCATCACTTCCACTGGCCTTGTTATTAGCAATGCTTTCTAAGGCCCATTTGACTTCACTCTCCAAGATGTCTGGCTCAAGGTCAGCAACCACACTACCTGAGGTGTACGAGATCTCCATATCTTTCTGGTATAATTCCTCTGTGTATTCTTGCCACCTCTTCTTGATGTCTTCTGCTTCTGTTAGGTCCTTACCACTTTTGTCCTTGATTATGGTAATTATTGATTATTACCATAATCAAGGAGCATAAGGAGCTGCTTTCTATTAATTCAGAGGATTACTACATTTAGCTCAATATTGCCAGCACTGACTGGTAGTGGCTCTCCTGATGCAGCAGCTAAAAAAGCCAATGCAATTCTGGGCTGCATCAATAGGAGTATAGCATCTAGATCTAGGGAAGTAATAGTACCACTGTATTCTGCTCTGGTCAGACCTCACCTGGAGTACTGTGTCCAGTTCTGGGCACCACAGTTCAAGAAGGATACTGACAAGCTGGAACGTGTCCAGAAGAGGGCAACCAAAATGGTCAAAGGCCTGGAAACGATGCCTTATGAGGAACGGCTTAGGGAGCTGGGTATGTTTAGCCTGGAGAAGAGAAGGTTAAGGGGTGATATGATAGCCATGTTCAAATATATCAAAGGATGTCATATAGAGGAGGGAGAAAGGTTGTTTTCTGCTGCTCCAGAGAAGCGGACACGGAGCAATGGATTCAAACTACAAGAAAGAAGATTCCACCTCAACATTAGGAAGAACTTCCTGACAGTAAGAGCTGTTCGGCAGTGGAATTTGCTGCCAAGGAGTGTGGTGGAGTCTCCTTCTTTGGAGGTCTTTAAGCAGAGGCTTGACAGCCATATGTCAAGAATGCTTTGATGGTGTTTCCTGCTTGGCAGGGGGTTGGACTGGATGGCCCTTGTGGTCTCTTCCAACTCTATGATTCTACAGACAGGCTTTGCACTCACTGCCTGAAGGCACCAGGACATGAAGGTTCTGTTAAGGGAGTTCCAAAGTTGGGACCCACTGGAGAAGTCCTGGAGCTGTTGGGGAAAGTGGCACCACCTCAAGAACACAAGTCCAGGATGAGCAACTTCGCTGCTCTACATAGTTTGACCAGAAATAAGGCAGCTTTCTATGGTCTCTTTCTTTCTTCTTCTGCCATCTCCTGTCTGGGAGGTCCTGAAGAATGCAATACAGTAAATACCCAGCATAGCTTTTTTTTGGTTCCTCTAGGTGGCACCATCTTAACAGTTTCTAACCAGCAGCTCCATCCCTGGGTCTTAGGAGATGTAGCAGCCATTTCCATTAACACCCATCAAAAATCATACAAGGTAGCATCCCACAAGCAGAAGTGTGCTAAAACTCCAAAGAGAAATGACATTCAAGCATCCACATTTGCATTACTTCAAATGCTGGGGTAGGGAAAAGCCAGCAGCGACAGAGGGGAGGGAAGCGGGGAAACTCCCATAGAAATAAAATTAAAAAAATCCTTCAGTAGCACCTTAAAGACCAACTAAGTTTTTATTTTGGTATGAGCTTTCGTGTGCATGCACACTTCTTCAGATACAGTGAAATGGAAGTTTCCAGGCACTTATGTAGAGAAGGGGTGGGGAGGGGTGGGGATGGGGAGGGGGGATCACTCAGAAGGGTGGTGGAAATGGGTGATTGACTGACTGATAGCTGTTGATGACCGCAAACGACTGCAAATGGTTTTGCATGAAAAAGCAAGGGTTGAGATGGCTGAAGATCGCTTATCATGTATAATGAGATAAGAATCCGATATCTCTGTTCAAACCAGGTCCCTCCATGGTTTTGAGCTTGGTGATAAGTTGCAATTCAGCAACTTCTCTTTCCAGTCTATTTCTGAAATTCTTTTGTAGTAAGACAGCTACTTTGAGATCTTGTATAGAATGTCCTGGGAGATTGAAGTGTTCTCCTACTGGTTTTTCTGTCTTCTGCCTTATCTGCCTTGACTTTCCCTCAAATTCCTCAGATGTTTCTCTCAAGTAGCACCCTACACAAACATTTCTGAAAGTTTCGCTTTCGGTGAAGGGTGCAAATAGCCAGCCTAAAAGTATCGCTCAACATTTCTGGGAAACGCTCAAGTTTGTTTGAATGTGTGTTTGCAGCCTGGAATCCAAAACTGTGCTGCTCCAAAAGCTGCCGGTGCTCTTTGGTGCCCAGATTCCTTATGCGGGAAGAGGCCAATCTTAGCTGAATTGAGAAGCCACTTAACATCCGCTTGTGGGAACGGTAGTACTGGCTTCTTAACGTCAACCCACAAACTCGTTCTGCTCAGCTGGAGGACGGGACGCTAATCTGCTTTATATTCATGGTTTGTTTTACGTGTTGTTTGTGAGCAGGTGAGTGTGTGGCTCTCTGGATGTCGCTGGACTTTAGCTCCCACCAGCCCCACGTTGCGCAAAAAGGTTCCTACATTGCTGAAGGTTGGGCTATTCTACGGTTCTATACACCTGTTCTGCATTCATAAGAACTCAACCGTTTAGTGTGGGAACTACTTGCCTATTGAGATCAAGCCCTCCAGAGTGTCTGAGGCTTGATGGGTGGGGTATAAACAATAAAGTCAGATGGGTGGGGTATAAACAATACCCCAGTCAGATGGGTGGGGTATAAACAATAAAGTTGTTGTTGTTGTTGTTGTTTGTTGTTAAGCAGGTGGTGCCTGCTCCATTCTTTCCGGTGCCTGCATCTCTTTTGCAGGCCACTTGTTGATGTTTTACAACAAGAGGTACAGAAGGAAGGAAGGAATGGATATGAAAGCAAGTAAATAAAATGAATAAGATTTGACAATAAAGGCATGACAAGAAATCAGCTACCCCAAGTTTGGGATAGGTAACTATTTTTAAAGAAGGGCAACCTGACCTTTCCTGCAAATAACAAATTACTTTTGTTTTAGTAGCAGGACGCCTACTAGTGGCGCAGATTGCAACATCTGTGCATTTCTCCTTGGAAATGGAATGCATGGTCCATCACTGTATCTGAAAAATTAAGCAAGAGATTACATATATTGAATAATGCAAATGATGTAGACGATTTTGTTGAAATACAGTGTCCTTTTACTAAGGACTTTCCCGATAAACCTTAAGGACAGCTGCTACTGAAGTCACAGGCTTTGGCACACTGATCTATACTGGAGCAGGGAAAGTTGGGATGCTGTCCTTTCATTTTTATTGTAATTATCGTATTTATTATTATTATTATTATTATTATTATTATTATTATTATTAGTGTATACCACCCTATACCCACAGATCTCGGGGTAGTTCAAGAACTACTAACAACATGCCATAGAAGAAATCTATTCTGTAGATGGTAATTGTTGTTACGTATTGGAAATCATAAAACTATGCTTATAGAAAAAAGGCACTGCAAGTTCCAGTAGCGCTGCTTTCAAATGTTCTCCTCATGGTCCCCTAAAGGCTGTGCAGTCTCCACCTCGCCATAAGCAGGTGGCCACGCAGGCCCTGGCCCAGGCCCCCAGCCCGACCTTTATTATTATTACAGTATTATTATTATTATTATTATTATTATTTCTCCACCTCCAGAGCCCCTGTCAATAAGCAGGCCTAGCCCCCCACCCTAGCCCCCCTTTACCCCTGCTCGGCCTATTATTTATTTATTTATTTATTCATTTATATTATTATTTCTTACTCTCCCTCTAGAGCTCCCTGTCAATAAGCAGGCCCTCGCCTAGCCACTCGATCCCCCTGCTCGGTCTATTATTAATTATCACAATCATCATCACTATTATTATTATTATTATTAGTTCTTTCTCTGCCTCCAGAGCCCCGTCAATAAGCAGGCCCTCGCCCAGTGCCCCCTCCCCTCTGCTCGGCCTATTATTAATTATTATTATTATCATCATCACTTTTATTATCATTACTATGAGTTCTTTATCTGCCTCCAGAACCCCCTCTCAATAAGCAGGCCCTCTCCCAGCCTCCCTTCCCTCTGCTCAGCCTATTAATAATAATAATTATTATTATCAGCAGCAGCAGCACTATTATCAGTATCATAACTATTATCATTATTATAATTTATTCCTCTGCCTCTAGAGCTTGCTGTCAATAAACAGGCCCTCACCTAGCCACTCGTTCCCCCTGCTTGGCCTGTTATTAATTATCATCATCATCATCATCACTATTATCATTATTATTAGTTCTTTCTCTGCTTCCAGAGCCCCGTCAATAAGCAGGCCCTCACCCAGTGTCCCCTTCCCTCTGATCGGCCTATTATTAATTATTATTATTATTATCTTCATCATCATCATCAGATATTATCATCATTATTATTTCTTTCTCTGCCTCCAGAGCCCCCTGTCAATAAGCAGGCCCTCTCCCAGCCCCCCACCTTCCCTCTGCTCAGCCTATTATTTATTATTATCACCACCACCACCACTATTATCATTATCATATTGCCACAGGGTTCTGTCTTGGGCCCACTCTTATTCAACATCTTTATCAATGACTTGGATGATGGGCTTGAGGGCATTCTGAGCAAGTTTGCAGAGGACACCAATTTGGGAGGGGTGGCTAATACCCCAGAGGACAGGATCACACTTCAGAATGACCTTAACAGATTAGACAACTGGGCCAAAGCAAACAAGATGAATTTTAACAAGGAGAAATGTAAGATACTACACTTGGGCAAAAAAAATGAAAGGCACAAATACAGGATGGGTGACACCTGGCTTGAGAGCAGTACATGTGAAAAGGATCTAGGAGTCTTGGTAGACCACAAACTTGACATGAGTCAACAGTGTGATGCAGCAGCTAAAAAAGCCAATGCAATTCTGGGCTGCATCAATAGGAGTATAGCATCTAGATCAGGCATCCCCAAACTGCGGCCCTCCAGATGTTTTGGCCTACAACTCCCATGATCCCTAGCTAACAGGACCAGTGGTCAGGGATGATGGGAATTGTAGTCCAAAACATCTGGAGGGCCGAAGTTTGGGGGTGCCTGATCTATATCAATGGAAGTAATAGTACCACTGTATTCTGCTCTGGTCAGACCTCACCTGGAGTACTGTGTCCAGTTCTGGGCACCACAGTTCAAGAAGGATACTGACAAGCTGGAACGTGTCCAGAAGAGGGCAACCAAAATGGTCAAAGGCCTGGAAACGATGCCTTATGAGGAACGGCTTAGGGAGCTGGGTATGTTTAGCATGGAGAAGAGAAGGTTAAGGGGTGATAGGATAGCCATGTTCAAATATATCAAAGGATGTCATCTAGAGGAGGGAGAAAGGTTGTTTTCTGCTGCTCCAGAGAAGCGGACACGGAGCAATGGATTCAAACTGCAAGAAAGAAGATTCCACCTAAACATTAGGAAGAACTTCCTGACAGTAAGAGCTCTTCGGCAGTGGAATTTGCTGCCAAGGAGTGTGGTGGAGTCTCCTTCTTTGGAGGTCTTTAAGCAGAGGCTTGACAGGCATATGTCAAGAATGCTTTGATGGTGTTTCCTGCTTGGCACGGGGTTGGACTGGATGGCCCTTGTGGTCTCTTCCAACTCTATGATTCTATATTATCATTACTGTATTATAACTTCTTTCTCTGCCTCTCTGCCTCCCCTCCTTAATAAGCAGGGGCCCGGCCCCTCTTCCTCCTGCTCGGCCTGTTGTTGTTGTTGTTGTTGTTTCTTTCTGTGCCTCCAGAGCCCCCTGTCAATAAGCAGGCCCTCGCCCAGCCCCCGCTTCCCCCTGCTCGGCCTATTCTCCTCCTCCTCCTTTCCAGTTAGGAGGCCGGCGTAGTGAGGCCTCCTTGGCAGTGGCGGCAGCAGCAGCAGCGTAGGCGCGGAAGGCTCGGCGGGGTGCGTAGGCCTCAGCCCGTCTCCATGGCGACGCGGAGGCCGGGCCCCGCTGAGAAGAGGAGGAGGAGGAGCAGGCCTCCTTCTCCTCCTTGCGAGGCGGGCCTCTCTCGCCGCCGCCAGCCGGCGGGAGGGCGGGGCCAGCTCGGCGGACGGCCCATCCGGGGAGCGGCGGCCGCCCTTCTTTTTCTTTTTTAACCCCGCCGCCCTCCTTCCCTCAAGCCCGCCGGCCGCCTCTCTCTCTCTCTCCCTCATCCCGCCTCGCCCGCCAACCAGGCCGGCGTCACGCAGCGGCATGGCTCCCGCCGGCGACCGCGAGGGCTACTGGGGGAAGCCCACCTCCACCCTGGACTGGTGCGAGGAGAACTACGTCGTCTCCCACTACATCGCCGAGTTCTGTGAGTCGACGCGGGTCGCAGGTCGGCGCGTTCAGACGTGCGCGGCGGAAACGCTCCTCCGCGGCCTCCTTAATGCGCGGCGGGGGATGATTGACGGATCCACTTCCCCGACATCCCCTCAAGGGTTGGGGGTCGGGGTGGGTGGGAGGCGTGATTTGGGAAGGTCGTGAGCACCGCCCCCCCCCCGTGTAACATAATTAGGATTATTATCATTACGTTAACCGTAATTTTGGCCCCCGGGTCCCTAGGGACTAGAAGCGGCTTCCAGGTTTTAAAAAACTGGGGGGGTGGGGGTGGAACGCCTCTAAATGCGTAGATGGGGCGGGAGTGGGAAAACTATGGCTGCAAAAACCACCATACGCGGGGATTTTGATTTATTTTATTAAATTCGCACGCCGCCCCTCATCCGAAGGTCACACAGGGGTTGGTTTGCAATGTAAGAATGCAAACGTGAAATACGTAAAGGGAAAAAAGAGGGAAGTAGAATTCAAACTATGTGCATGTATATTATATATGCGCATACTGTATATAAAAATCAGTTAAAACTGTACCAATAGTTACAATAAACCGGCACGGTACCAGATTATTATAATAATTTGCATTTGCATCCTGCCCTTCCAGGGAGCTCAAAGTGTTTCTCCTTCTCTTCATTGCAATTTGCCTTGGGCAAGGCAATGATAAATAAATGAATCCCCGCAACAACCCTGCAAGGTAGGTTAGGCTAAGAGAAGGTGGCTCATGATCACCGAAGTATCTGAAGAAGTGTGCATGCACACGAAAGCTCATACCAAAATATAAACTTAGTTGGTCTTTAAGGTGCTACTGAAGGGATTTTTTTATTTTGCACCGAAGGCTAAGAAAGGGTTTGAAGTCCCATCTCTCCCAGGTCCTAGTCTGACCCTCTGACGTCTGCACCACAGTCACTCTGTGGCAGATAGTTGTGCCGTGCATTCATTTTGCATGGGGAAGTAGCAAAAGGGGCCCTTTGCAAATTATTCTTCCCCTTCCAATTAGGGTTATGTCAGATTATTCGGTTGAAGAGAGACCGCACAAAACACCTTGGTGCCTGATGGCTACCCCACTGTGAGTATCATAATTATATACTTATCCCAGGGAGGTTAATCCGAGGCGCGATTATTGCTAATTGAAAAATTGCAAACTGTCCTGTGGTCCTTGGATGAAGGATCACAGGACTTGCCTCCCCCCGCCCCCGACTCAAGGTGGCTTACAGATAAAATAAGAACAGCTAAAAGGATAGGAGGAAACATTAATGGATAGCAGATATATTAAAAACCTGCGGATTATTACGATTAAAAACAACACTGCGCTAGCACTTTGATTAAAAGCAGTCAGTTCCTAAAAGCCTGATGGAATAAGAAGGTATCTCCCACTTAGCTCACCACACCTGGATGGAGCTTGTAGGAGTGGAATAGGGACACCTTTTTGCAGGTGTGAGGAGCCTGTGGCTCTCCAGGTGTTGCTGAACTACGGTTGGCCACAGCGGCTGGGGCTGGTGGGGTTTTGGAGTCCAGCAGCGTCTGGGCACCACAAGTTCCCCACCCCAGCCACCCCACACTATAGAATTTGGCTGGGGTGTCCTGCCAGATAGTGGTGGGAGAAACATTTTGCAGTGTATCTTCTCCTCTGGTTTTAAAAAAAGAACCCTTGATGTTGTCAAGTACCACTTCACAGATAATGTTTCAGGAAGGGGATGTTTTAAAGGGTGACACATCTTGTTTATCTGTTTAAGTACTGTATCAATAGCTTGCCTTTTTAAAATAGTAGTAGTAGTAATAATACTCTGGGTGACAGCCACCATAAACATAAGCTAAAACACGATCGGACTTCTTGTTGTTGACATCCGTCTGTATCAAGAGACAGTGGAGTGCGTACCAAAGGGTGAAGTCAAACCGCTGTGTTAACAGCACCAAAGTGATCTCCCTGGGGCACAAGTCTGGGCAGTGTGTCTGGAGGTCCTGGGCTGCCCAGACGACAAGAACCCCCACCCCTCCCAGCCTCGCTGATGTGGTCCAAAGAAAAGCAGAGCAAGACATTTGGCACCAGCTTGGTTGCAGGAGGTGCAAAAGGCGCCATCCAACTGTTTTAGGGACTCTACTCTAGATTTGTGTAGGGTTTACTCCTTAGCCTTTTCTTCTCCTGAAGATATCCCTCAAGGCAGCAGAGGTTTAGGATCAGAGTTTTCTTTCTCCTAGGTGGGCTAGCTTCCCAGGTGGACGAGCCCCATCTGCCCCTCTCTTCCCTCTACAGCACGTGCAGAAACCGCCCTCTTGTCTTGTCCACTCAATCTGTGCATGCAGAGGAAGTCCTCAACGTACCGAGGGTTTGAGACCCATCAGCTACCATCACCTGGCTTAACCTGCCATTGGAAGCCATTCCCAGGGTGTGGCTGCTTTCGCCTGCTGACAGCTTCTAGAAGCCTAATCAAAACTAATACCTACTTAAAACCACACAGAACCACAGGAAAAACAAGATTCCCAAAACCATTTCGAACAACGCACAGAAGAATCTGATGTGCTGGCAACACCCAGAGAATAGGATGCTGCCCCCACCAGAGATCAGGATATGTTAGAAAGGGGAGCATGGTCTGAGGTGGACCACTGGTGGACCACCAAATTCGTAATGGTTTATTACAATCTTGAAAGTGAATGGCAAGGGTAGTCAGCACGGTGTCCTCAAAATGTTGTTGGATTACAAGTCCCATCATCCTTGGCCATTGACTGTGCCGGCTGGAGCTTTTGTGAGGTGTAGTCTAATATGTGGAGGGCACCACATTAATGACCCCTGGTACATGGCTTGTTCAGCTTTCTTAGCCTCCTTGGAAATGTGACAACACTGGTTTCATATCTTAGTTTATGGCATGCATTTGCATAACTGAGATTTGAGATTCTTGAATCGCAAGAATGCTGAATTTTGGGGGCGTTGGTCTGATCCTGCCAGGCACCTTAGTTCTTTAAATAAGGCTGTGCGCTTGAGGTTATTTGTTGCCGCTTAGTTGTGATCTAACTGTTAGAGACCCCAAGGATCCCCATGGGACAAAACACTTTGTGATGCTCTCTAGTGCTGTTGTGTGATAGATGAGTCAGCCTTTCATAAGTCCCAGATGATATTCTGCAGTGGAGGCAAAATTCATTTCAGTTTCATTTATCGAAAGGATGTCTTGGGGGTATTTTCCAAAGGGCAAAGCATTGCTGTCCCTACATACAGAGCTGCTCAAGAGCCTATGACTTTACTCTTTCGAACAGAGTGCTGGAGCAGATGGAAATTAGAATCTCCCTTTTAAATGTGTGTCAACTTCATATGCATCCCTTCTCATTCCCTAAGGAAAGGATGTCATGGCAGCTAGTATATTCTTGCGTATAAGACTACTTTTTAACCCAGGAAAATCTTCACAAAAGTCGGGGGGGGCCTTATATGTCGGGTCATATTTCTTATATGGCAAGTATATCCCAAACTCTATATTTTAACTGGAAAATTTGGGGGTCGTCTTATACGCCCAGTCGTCTTATACGCCGGAATATATGGTAATGGTTTGGAATTCCCTTCAGGCTCTCACACTCCCTCCTCTCCTCATATGTGTGGATTCTCTCATCTCATGCCTGGTTTGTCCTACGGTAGTCAAAGTTTGCTCTTCTGCTCCAATTGAGGAAGCCTTGGTCCACACTAACCAGGAATTTCCTCCAAACCGCGATGTGAAACACAGTTTCTGCCGCAGAGGCAATTCGCAGCATGCTGATTGTAGTTCACCTGATTTGGGCATTAGGTCAGTTTATATTAATTTGAGCAAGCAATGAATACGGTAGTGTTATGGGAATCTGTGCAGAGGCACCTGAATAACTCCTAAAGCTGCATAATAATTGCAACCGTTGGCTGCCCTGGCCTCTGGATGGATCCATTTAGTTTTTGAAGGTAATTTATGCAAAGAGTGGGATGGGGAGAAGCAAAATTGAGAAGGGAACCCATACAGGCAGGACGTGTTCATCAGGTTAAAGACTTGCACCCTGAGATTAAGTCGAATTAAGGAAATGCACTAACAAAGGCAGGGCTCTGGTATTGTGTACTCAGAGGTTTCCAACCTTCTTGAGTCCAAGGCTCCCTTGACCAACTATATTCTTTCTGCAGCTCCCCTGTGGAGAAGTGCCCTCCGAGCCTCAGAAAACCCAGCTGGCAGCCCCTCACCCCTTTTCAAACACCCTCCCCTGTGGGGTGTTCCCTCAGCCTCTTCTTCTTTCCCCTCTCCTCGGGAGTCCTCTGGACAGCCAGAGTCTGGTCTCTGAGGGCCCCCCCCCCGCCCCAAAGAGAGGTGCCTCTTCACGCCGCCCCACAGGGGCCTGGGAAGAGGATGCCCCCAGCCTCAGTGACCTGATGGAGACTGGCCAAAGTGAATGAGGCTAGCAGCTTAGCTTAGTGGGCTTGCATGGTGGAAAGGCTCCCCTTTGGTGGCGGACACTCAGCTCTCAGGCAGGCATTGCACACAACAAGCACAAGAAAGCCCAATGTGATGCTTGCCTGCCTGGCATCCCACTTGCCCATCCATTCCCAACAGCAAGAGCTGGGCTACCTCACCCACTAGCTTGCTTACCCTGAAGCCACTTCAGCTCCTGGCAACCAGCACCCCCTGGCTAGCTTCTGCAAGAAACAACCATACAAGGCTTGGTGAGGCAGAGTCGCAAGAGGGCATCAGAGGAGGGAGGGAGGGAAGGAAAGAGGGAGGGAGGCCAGAGTTGCCCGCGGCACCCCTGACCATCATTCATGGCACTCTAGGGCAGGCATCCCCAAACTTTGGCCCTCCAGATGTTTTGGACTACAATGCCCATCTTCCCCGACCACTGGTCCTGCTAGCTAGGGATCATGGGAGTTGTAGGCCAAAACATCTGGAGGGCCGCAGTTTAGGGATGCCTGATCTAGGGTGCCATGGTTGAAAGCCACTGGCGTACTGAATCACACCCTGCTTGGATACCACAGCTTTTTCAAGGAGAGAGGGCTTTGTTGAAGATACGACGCAACTCTTGATTTCATATTTAAGTACTGTAGGGTCTATAACTCCTAGCAACTTGCGTTTTAAGAATTGTATTCCAGGCCACATGTGGAAATTTCTTTACTGTAGAACAGGCATCCCCAAACTTCGGCCCTCCAGATGTTTTGGACTACAATTCCCATCATCCCTGACCACTGGTCCTGTTAGCTAGGGATCATGGGAATTGTAGGCCAAAACATCTGGAGGGCCGCAGTTTGGGGATGCCTGCTGTAGAAGATAGGATTGGATGTATGGCAGCTGATTGTGTGAGCCCGAAACTGCTGTGCTCAGGGTGGAATTGGATAACCTGACATTGTGACATCAGATGATTGAGGAGTAGGCGGCCCCCTTATCAAACTTGCCCCGTGGGGGAGATAAGAATCTGGAGCATTGGCCAGATTGGGATCAAGATCCTGTTCCTCATCCCTACCTTATAAGCACACTCTCCACCCATAGAGTTACCTGGGGCAGTACAAGTTGGGGGTCACGCAGTAAACCTCTTTTTAAAAAATCTTTCTCTCATGGTTGCCATTTACTGCTGTGTGTGTCTTGGTGGTAGGTGAACAGCACCAGCAAAGTACTGTTTGCCCTCTGTCTCTTTATTACTGGTTTATTTTAAAATATATAACCTGCCCTTTCAGTTCGCAGGGTGGCATACTATACCATAATACTGGATTGGTGAGCATCCACCATTCATAAACCAAGAGGGAGTAGAGATTCACTGCCTCTCCTACGTTAGAGCCATTTCACCATACAGCCCCTCCCTTTACACATGTCCAACAAGTCATAATGCAATGAGTGTTTTGCTTATTGCAATTCACGGCACAGATGGAATTGTTTAAAACACTTAACATAGTCTCATTAATCCTTACAGCAACCCTCCAAAGTAGGCCAGATTTATAATTCCCATAGTTTGGAGGGTGGCATGCCTGTGGTCAGCTTCTGAGTTTGTGGTGTGGCCGAGGCCTCACACCCTTACTGTACAATCCTGTTTGTCTACTCGGGAGTAAGCCCCATTGGGTTCAATAAGACTTATTCCTGGGTACGTTTGGACAGGATTGCTGCCATGCACTGTCTGCTGCACCACTTTGACCCCAAAGGGGTTCATGGACAAAAACCACACTATTTGTTCTGGTCAAACAAGCAGTGAACATTTATAAGAATTATGTACTCTTCTTATAATAAGTTACTAGCTTTAGTCTCATCAAGACCTGTTGCCAAGTTAAATTTGCTTAACTAGGCTACAGGTCTTGATGAGACTAAATCCAATGTGTGCAATATATAACTATAAATTATGTAAAAATCTTGGCCTGCCTTTTCCGATTGGTTGTAGTCT